>NW_008751671.1:2618117-2648692 GCF_000715545.1 Opisthorchis viverrini
CATATCTTGTAGTGTCTCCCACCAGGCACAGTGAGGATCACGCGGTCCCCATCCTGGAAGGCGAGTAGCACCGACAGCACCCAAGCGTTTCGTGATCTCCTTCATACTCCTCTGCCAAGTCAAGGGTTGGCCACCTCTCTGTTTACGCAACTCTGAGTTAGGCATGGAAGACAGCACTCTTCGGCAAACGATGGTTCAAACTGACACAGATTGGGGTATACTACGCGGTCCATTCGGACATGTGAACCATAAAATACATAGTCTACAACCATCTTGAGCCTAGTGCCTTATTGCATAGTGGTATCTGTCTGACAGTAGTACTGTATAGCAAAGAAACCTGGACACTCAAAGTTTGCCACTTAAAAAATCTAATTTCATGAGAATAGAAATAACCTAGTAAGAACTTTCACGTCCAAGCAGTTTGCAATTGGTCAATAACTCCTTCGATGAAAGACACTTGTTCAACCTACTGGTAAAGCTATTAGAGTTTTGGTCACATGTAAAAATGGCTCAATTGTCCGAATTGATTCACCAGATCAACAAAGACGAAAAAGCAATCGAAAACCGAAATGAATGATACGATTTCTACAAAAACAGATCGAAGTCTGTCCTTGTAAATCTACATTTGATTGATGAAACCCAGAAAGAGTAGAGAGTATAGTCCGTCCGGAAAGTTATGAGGATGCGCAGAGAACCGATAAAATAAATCAAGCCTAGTTCACCATCGGTACAAGCTTCCTTGTTCAAAGAACCTGTCAAGAGTTTACAAGGGTTTACGAGAAAAGTTTGACTCTACAGTGGCTTGTGAGTGACTGACCCTTCCTAGTAACAGTAACTTCAGGAGGCATGCTCTATAGCATCGTCATCCTCAGCTGAGCTACACATCCCTATGTTTAACATTGCATGTACCAGATCCCCGCAGAGACAAAGACAACACGCTGCCTCAGCAGCAGAGCAGCGCTTCTGGATACCACACTACAGACATATTCTTCATTCTTTTCCAACAAGTTAACACCTGATAAATGGTTCATTATACCTAGAACCCTTCGAGTTCAACTCCCTGAGGAGTTGCATCATTCCATAGCTTAGTGTTATTAAGCGGACTAGCCCTATGACTTGTGCACCTTCAAACTGAACGGTTTCAGTGACGTCCGAGTGTCAACACAAAGCAACCGTAGGGGAATGATACTTCAAATTCCCAAGCCCTGTAGTTGATAGAAATGGCAATACGGGCACATTCGATCTATGGGAATTCCACCCGGATATCATATAAGTTGTGTCATGTCACATCCTCCCTCGCACGCTAACGCTACGGCGTTATTGGTAACGATTTGCTAAGAAGAGGCAGATCACTGTCCATGGCGGCTGCGTTACAACCAGTGGCGTAGAAAATCCACATTTCTTCATCATGAATTAGGCGGTTTTGAATAAAATCATAACACTGGTACACATCCTCCACTGTAACTTCCTTGCATAACAGTGCAATGAGTATCAGACTAATGTGGAAAAGGATATTACCTCAAAATTATCCATGATACTCTTGTGGGGATACCTACGACAGTTATAGACACAGCTTTGAAAAGTTAATAGTTCGGGCCAGAAATAAACTTGATTGAAATTCGGGAACCAAGCGTATCAGATGAACCCTCAGAAAGGCGAAAGCGGCAAGAATTTCCAACTATAAACACATGATTCAGTGTGGTGCGGAACCCACTCGCCAATAAAACTCACCCACAGGGTGGAGGTAGGCAACTAATTGACTAATCGTGCAGTGAACATATCTCGTTGATGTACCAGTAAAAAAGTGGGGCATTTAGCTGTGTGCAAAACGAAACACCCCCAGGTACTTGCCAAAGTGAGTGCCATGCTTAGAAAACTATCTCGTTTTAGACCGAGAGAAAACCACCCAAGTCCCTGTAAGAAAATTTAAGGACCAGGAAAGTGTATCGGAATTATGACATACTCTACGGTGAATGTGGGCGGGTAACCAAATCCCGAGCACATCAGAAAAACTTGTGGGCTCGAAAAGAACAAGCATATAAGCATCTGCTGAGGACACAACTAGACTAAGGCGTAAATGGAGGTGAAAACGATTTGATGATGAGTCGCCAACGTCCACCCAGATTGAAGAGAACAAATTGACGTTCATTGGAACAACCCAAAGTCTAACAGAAAGATATTCGAAAGCGGCTTAGGAGTGTCAGGATCAAACTTTTGGAAGCTCACCAAAACAATTTATCCAAAAGTAACTGAAAAGTGCTGTTTGAACTAGGGGGATCAGTGCGGACTTAGAAGTTGGAATACGACTAACATAATCTTTGCTGCGTTGCAAGCAACAAGAATGTCGCGAACGGAATCCCCTCCTGGATGGGCTGTTTGTGAACCCGTGAAGAACTCCGATACAGTCAAAAGAAAGCCATTGTGGATCGCCACACGAAAGCCTAACAGGTTGAATGAATTGGTAAACCCTACATACGGAGATGAGTTCCTGAGTACGGACCAGCGTAACTATCTTAAGCGATGTCAAAATCGATAAGGGAGCAAAATTGGGTTGGGCTTCCCCACCTCGGTTCAGCGTGTTGTTAACAACCTGCACAGAGGCATTTCGCCATTACGGATGTCATCAACATCGGTTGGACGTATAGGCCGAGGCATTTTCCATCGGTGAGCGGAAAACATTCGTATTCTTCTCTTTGCAGTCGATTGCATCTTACTTGCGACTGAACATAGCCATTGGTTCAGCGGTATTCCACTTCGATGCACATTTAAATGTTTCCGAAAACACCTCTGTTATCGGCCTGCACCGGATACTACACATACAGCATCAAGCAGTCACCTAGATGTTTTGATACAGTCTATTGCACTGACTTCTAATGCGTTAGTAGTACACGATGTCCTTGAACCTAAGAGACCCGACAATGAAATGAACGCACAAACTGCAATACATAGCAACCTTGGGAAACACGCATCCCGGAATGGCCAACTGCGCAAAGGTCGCAGTGTCTCCGAGTATTGTTCTACACTTTCATCGTATACGATTAATTTCATTTGAAAAATCTACATAGAGACCATCGGATCAGTCAAATGAATAAAATCCCAAAAACCGACTTTATCCCCATGGAAACATTACGGGACTCGAGTGTCATCTGATGTAAAACCAGCTATTCTGGTTAGGCCAGGACAAGTGAGACGAACAGTCAAAGATGACCAAAATAACTTAACCACGATTGACTGGAAAATAAAGTTCGAACTAAAGGATGCCGAAAATTATGCTACTGAGATGACATTTAGACAAGTGCGAAAAAATACAGCTTTCATCCGAGATTACGGGGGATAGGAACCCGACAGATGGGCCTGGAAACCGGTTAATTACGCATGGGGAGTGCACGACTGTCGCAAAACGAGAGATATTCGGACGTGATTCAATAGGAGTATACGGTTGTACAAGGCCAGCAACAGCTGAGCAGCTGTTGAACACATTACTCGTTCTGTCTAAAAGAACGACGTTGAGGTAGTTCTCGCCTTGCATTTGATAAGCTATCGCTAGTTTTCCAGTTGGCAGCCATATACTCAGCTAGTGCCCATACATTAGACAGGGCCATCGTAGAGGCCATTAGTTTTCACATACATTTTTTCCCTGGATGAACCGCAAGAAAATTGCGCTCAGCGAAGAGGTCGACGTACCTTGGCCGATGAAACTGAGATTAAAGAGTGATTACGAATGAAAATTTTGCGCAGTGGTTACCAAAGGTGAGCTAAACGATGACGGCAAACAAGCAGTCCTCAAGTACCCCCAATTGGGAAAGAGAGAAGTATCGATCAAAGCAGTCCGTTGTAAAACAGGTCGAGGTCTCAACTATCATGCAGGTGCTGAAGTTTGTCAAAGGATCTTCTGGTCCTCTTAATAGGAGAGGTGATTTCGGCAGTAATGTCCTCATCCACAGATACTTAACTCCATCAGCATGTAACGTTTTCGACAAATTTGAGCGTTTCGTCTACGATTGAGCATAATATTTGGTGAGCTGTAAACTTATTCTTAGTGTGGGCAAAAAAGATTATGCAGATTCAGTGGCGACAGCACCACTGTATGAGGTAAAAACACGAGTAATCAATAACCGTCCGAATTCGGTTCAACTTCTGACGACAAAACCATTGCGGTAGTTAATGGTGAACAGCCAAAGGTGAACATAGACCAAGGTCCGTTAGTTTTAGTCAGTATTGCAGATAAACCATCGGGGTACCTCATACAAACACCGGCCGGGTGTCCTAACAACTAATGAGCCTACAAAGGGCTGGTAAATCATAATAACACGTGCTCCAACAACCAACGCAGATTTCGGGACTGCTGCCAGCAAGATTAGACAGTACTTTTCCCTAGAGTGAATTGAGGCCTTCCTCCTGATTGATTTCCGGAGTCATAAGACCTATTCGGTGAGAACACAATTCCGTGGTGAGTCCATTTGGGCCTTACACAGGCAGGTAAATTCTTCATGGATGGAAAATCATCTTAAACCGGAGCGATGTTATAAGGGTAACCCAGATCCTCTTGGTATCAGAACAGTGTTGTGCGAATGTCATCTAACGAAAACTGAACAGACGCGATTGGTTACACACCTGAATCCGACCTACAGATCCACTCAGTTCCTAGGAGCAGCGAACTATATTATATCGGTTCTGAAGTTTGAACATCCAGATCCTAGTAGCCTAAAAGTTTATTTAACTCGAATGACAAGCGATCTACAGACTATTTCAACTAGATCCGCCAGTGGGAACGTTCCTTTGGTGTACCTTGTTGACCAATATAAAGGAAGACTTTGGTCGCTTCATTATTTTTCGAGAATGCTGCAGCTTTTTACGCATGTACTCTCACTCACTTTACCATTTTTCAAGGTTCTTAGTCATAATGAAATCTTTCGTGAACGCCTGAGCACTGCCGGTACGGCCAACCTTCCAAGGATGGAGACGTTGCTAATGACCAGCAAGGACATTTTTGTTGATAGTTTCTACGTGGGCTGGTGGACTTAATAAGTGGAAGTATGTAATGGAGTCAAATTCTTATTCCGGGTTCTCCAATCTTCTTTACACAATAAGGCTTTCAAATATGGCAGTGATGAATTAGTGTTCAACAATGGAGGCATGCTGGCGATAAAATGGTTATGATACCGGTTTAGATGAACGTCTGTTCCTCAATAGTGTGTTACTCTGCGAGCTCACTATAGCATATATTAGTCGTCAATGATCGATTTACGACAAAGATTCAACATATTCCCACAGTCTATTAGAACATGGAGCGCCCGAAATATCACATACTGATTAAGTGTAAAGTCACGCGACTACAGCTTTTTGTATTATTTTGACCGTTAAGCACGCCTAACACCGCCGGTAAAGCTACTAGAAATGGGTGAGTGGATACTACTGATTGCCTGTAGACTGAATGGCTGCTGAGCTGTTCGCCGAGCTTCGTAACTTGCTTGCAGATAAACAGCGTCCTCATCTACAACCAAATAACATATGGGGGCTACCAATATTTCAATACATTCCCAGGGTACACCTGAAATCCGGGTATCCTGTAAGTATCCGCTACTAAAATAAGTAGTGTAGGCCTCTATAGGGAAGCAGCCGAGCCAAATTTGTCCTAACTGTCTGGTCTTCACGAAGAAGGAAAAATTACATGGCAATCGAATAACAAAGTCCAAGGAATCCGTGCAAAGTTGCCTTTAACAGAAAGAAACTCATTGGAGGGCTCTGTATACAGCATCTAGAGAGAATGAGTTGTTCACTTTGTGAGTGTTAGAAACTGGGTTCAACTAATGACAAACTGGTGTTATTTACGAGACGCTCATTAATAAACGCATTTGAACGTTAATATAAGTCCCCGAGATCAAATGAGGACTCGACCCCGGGAAATAAATGCGGTTGTCCCCCTTTTAGAAGACCAATCAAACTTAATAAAAAAGTGGTCCTTCTGAAAGGAGTCCTTTTCCGAGTAGGGACCAACAAAACCGAATAGGACAAGTCGGTCCAACAAAATTGTATTATCGCTTGTTTTCAGATATTTTCCAGTTTATATTGCACTCAAATAGAATGCAAGAGCCTATCGTTGGTCCACTCATTAGACGCAGTGGGAGCCAGGAGCTTCATATCAATCAGAAGGTAACAGAGCGCCAAGTGGTGGTGATAAGCCCGATTGGTTTTTCGCGATGTATTATAGAAGAGCAGGCGTTTCATTCCGACCCAGGTTTAGAACCATAGTATACCTGGTGAAGCTGACTGAGGTTTGAAGAGGGACAATCAGGGATTTCACTACTTGGTTGGACGAACAGTAACACAAAACAAGTTTTCCGTTTGTGTTACCAAGTTAGGGCCATTCGAACTTGCGATGATGTTCCTTCAGAAAAACAGCCTCTTGATCTGGAGCAGATGACGGGGGATTTAGACAAAACGTGCATTCGAAAGTGGCCAGTGACCCGGAACACGTTCCTCTTATTGAGTACAAACTTCAATGGAGCAGTTTCCAAAGGTAACAACTGTGGTCGTACACAGAATAAGCAGTACTGTCGATCCCACTTGAACACCACAATGATTGAATAATCAATATGAACTTTCAGTGCTACATTTTAAGCCTCAGGATAAATGATGAAACTGATTCGTACCTTTTACAAGTAACAGCTTTCCAAAGCCGCTACAATTTTTAGCGCAGTTTCATCTTGACTCGTAGGTATGCAAAATGGCGAAAATCAATAGTAAACTAGTGCGGCTGCTCACATCATCAAGCTATGAACGCCAAAACAACATGTTCAACGTTCTGCACAATATGTGACGAACAAGGCCTCGCAGTCCCCCTATTTGAACGTCACTTAATTGCTTCAGATAATGTTAAGATGAGTCTCTGTGAGCCATTTTTTTAAATAACAAAACATTTCCACTAAAACATTACGTACAAGGAGGTGCCGCTTGGCTTCCGAACCAAATCGTGCCGATGTAAGGATGCAAATCACCTTCGAAAAGCTGAAAATGGCGACCCACCGTTAGCTTCAAGCCCTCACATAGGGTCCAAAATAACTTGCGGTGGTCCGACACAATATTCACATCCTACGAAATAAACATCCCATGTATGTTTGGCTTAGGGAAATCCCAACATGCTATCACAGAGTTTCTAGCCTGCTCAGGAGTGAAAACAGCAACCACGAAATGCCCTGTAGCTTACACAACTTACAAAGGCCTCAGACGAACTGCCACTCTAAAGAGTACGAACAATTAACATCAAGTGCTTACTAGAAATAAATGCCTGTCCAGAATCCGCTTCTGAGAAGATCGTCTGGGAATTTTCTTACATGGGCCCTCTTTTAATAGTGGGGGAATATGTCTGAACTCCATCTGTCGACCATCGATTTTACTGAAGGCAGCGTGAGCGTCCAGTATCTGGTCCTGTGGGTTTAAAAAACGTGGACACTTTAATGACAAGGAACGATATGAGACGAAAGCAGCAAAACTAAGATGCTCCCTATTTTCGATTTTTCAAACCCTCTAATAGTGAGACGATGAAAGAACTAAAGCACGAATCTTACAGGCGACATCTGTGCGATGGACAAATTAAGTGAAGCATCATACAATCTGATAATGGCAGTAACGGCGTTGTGCGAGAACAACATAAATTAACGGCTTTCGAGCAAAAGAGTAGAAACTTGACAGCAAATGAATTCGGACTGACAAAGGCGTACCCAGTAACGCATACCATGATAGAGAATGATACCGGTAAACACTGAAGGTGATTTTAGCTCTATCTAGCAGTGTGGGCAGCGTTTTTAAACGCTCTGGTCTACCAAGGTAACCAATATACTGACAAATGTACAAGGGAATTTCGGCAATCTTGAGAGGCGAATTGCATGTACAAACATTTACGTGGTACAGCAACATTACCATTGACAGCAACATCTGTGAATGAAATTGCTTCACCTCTTAGAAAGCTTCACCAGACAGGGTCAGGCTCAAGTAGCCTAGAGCCAACTAAAACGTGCATCGCTTCGTAATTAACCTAGTGTTCAAGATTACAGACTGCACTAGCCAAAGTTGGCGAAGCTGTGGTCGTACAAAGAACTTTGTACTGATATTACAAGGGCTCAACTTATCCTTCCTACTGATGGCCGAATGTATAGCTCTAACAACTGAATGTCATCCATCATGGAACGCTGCGATGTCCACGTCGTGATGATGCCGGACATAGAGATGACGTGTTCAACCAAAACATTGATTTGTTTAGGAGTATTCGGTTGTTGTTCAGATTTCAGCCGGGAGATATGAACACAGCTATGGCTGTGAAATTATTTACACATCTTCGGATACCAAGTGCCAGATAGTCTTCCCACTGTACTGCAGCTGCGTCGTATATTGAAGCGTCAGCGACCGAATTCAAGCTGAGACAGACGAAAGGTAAAAATAGGCACTTTCAGGACGAACAAATGAAAAAATTACGGCTTTTCTCCCAGTGTCCTCTACTCCAGGAAACTCATTTCCATGTAGGCAACGGTATGGTAAGGCATACTAAGCACGGGTGAGCGACGCAAAGAGAGGCAGGGCAGGACTTTGTAGATTCCCATTGATTGTACCATAGTGGCGCTTGAAATTCAAAGTCTTCTCCTTAACTACATTCACATTTCGGTGAGTGAATGACTAGAAAGTAGGTAGCACATATCCACACGTCCCACTACTTTGAAAATAAGAAGCGAATCCGGTTGTACTAGAGAAGCTGTGCCGCAAAGAGAAAAAATAATACCGCTAATGAGCGCTACAACTGTAACTCCAACTAATTTTGTAGCAATTTATGGTAACTTGGCTGATTGGAGTAACTAGAGGCTGCTCCACAAGGCATTGTCTTGACTCCTAGAACAACTCCACATTTTAAATTTTCCGAAGGATCCTTACTGCTTCCTCCAAAATGATTAATTACTTCTCCCACCGTATCAGCTATATTAATATATATAAGAAACAAGATCCCAACATGCATCGGCTTGAAATTTGAACGTAGTTGGATCATATCGTTCTGAATACCATTCCTTGTCCCTCCCCACCCTCCATCATCGATCACCAATGGACTGTGCGAATGGAGACCTAGCCATTTTGTTTCAAAGTCCTACTCAAAAGTTCAGAACTTTGCTAACATGTGTTATCCCAGGTGCTACCATGTGCAGTTCAATTTATCGACCCAGGAGTTGCTGAAAACTCATTGACAGCCCAGTACCGGTTTCTTTTCTCTTGGAGGTCAGTTATTCTCATTTCGTACTCGAACCTCAAATGAAAAGTCAGCGGGGTTACACGCTCAGCTGCGAACGAGTGCATAACTCTATTTGGAATTTCAAAACGCTGGTCAATATTTCCCCAAATGCATGAAATGGACACCATAGAAAGGTTTCTCTAGATAATCCCGATGTGAATCGCCAACAAAGGGGTAAGCTCATTCGACTGACAAGTTTCAGAAAAATTTTTGAAGGTACCAGACATGTTTGTAATCAACTAACCTGGCGCACAATTTCGCCTTCAGAATTGGCAAGAAGTTCATCCAAAACTTTAAGCGCTTCTATAGGAGAATTGCAACAGAGTGTTAGTCAGGCACACTTACTTCGTACATCGCGTATACGGATGTCATCCTCGGCCAGCGCCTCTTCTATTTCTTACCCAAAATAGATTAATGTAAAAAATTCTCCGTGTTGACAGGAAACTTACTGGAAATTAACAGCTTAAACCGTGTCACGGAGCTGTGTACGCCGAGGTACATTCCGCAGACGTCCTGAATGCGTTGTTCTTCGTATTTGGATGAGATCTTAACCGAGAGAGAAAGGAGAAAACAATAATGATTTAGTTGGACTTAAGTCTTATCTCACAAATATTCGACATCAGGAACTGTAACACTGCTTAAATCAAAAGTTTTCATGGGCAATATGATTCTTACCCTATAAAGCCCTAAGTAGTACCACTGATAACAGAAATGAAGTGTTGGGCGTTCTTTAACGAATGGCACTATATCCAAAGCTACACCAGTATCATTAAAGAATACGGAATTTAGGGCAAATAAAGCTATAAACTCTTTGTCATACCTGAAATTCACCAAACTCAAGCTTACTGGAGGCCACCAAATGAGTTCCATTTGATCTCGTAAATGCCGTACCACAGCAGGATCCTAGGTGTTTCCTTAACATCACTAAAAGATGTAGTCTTCGTTGTGTTGCGTTTACGGAATGCTGGAACAAAAACCTCTATTGGAAAGATATATACGGATATAAACTTCATGAAGTGTGGATGGTCGGAATTTTCCGCGTGTGACATAAGACAATGGTTAGAGTGTGTAGGTTCAAGTCGTAAACAGAAGCAAATATGGGATAATAAAGGGTGCACTTTTCCTATGTTCATTATCAACTTCAAATTGAAGTTCAACAAGAATACACAGTGGCAGTATAGTAGATTGATGATATTTTTATTCAATAGCTATAGTCATGCTTAACAAGGGTGTTCTAAACTTGCTCGTTTTGTTTTAGGCAGTTTTTGTTCTTCGGAATACCATGTTTTGTGAAAAAGTATCTGATTCTTTTCACCAGGTATAGATGCTGCCTAATTAGAGGAACTTATCCCGAATGACCTTTTTCCCTTGAATACATGTCAAGTTGCTTTCAATGGTCTCGATATGCCATTATTCTTCCATCGGGATTTCAAAGGTCACTCGGTTACAAGAGCAACAAACCAAAGTGTAAGACTCTATGTTTACCGGTCGCGCCGCAGAGGCAAGTAAACCTTGCCTTGTTGATGATGAAGACTAGGACGACATCGATGAGCGTACAGAGAGACATTCTCATGACACTCATCCGTTACCCAAATAACATGTCCAAATGGAGTGCACTCCTTGCGAGAGAAGTTAACCCAACCATGACCAGTGAATGCCCCTCATATCAAACCAGTGGAGTTGACTTACCATGCTGAAACAGAAACCAATAATAAAGTGCAGCTGCCGGAACCGCATACTGCCTCATTCCAATTGCTAGATCACGTGCACATGGATCGCACTGTAACTATACTACACTTACGCTGAATATGTCGCTGACAATGTTCTGTGTGGCGTCGTACCAGCAGTGAATCGGACCAAGCAGCATCAAGATAAAGGCCTTTTCCACAGGCTTGTGAAAACGCGAACCACAATGGGATAGCCCGATGTCAAATTCGTACGTGTGTGCAACTACCTCATGTTTACCAAGCGAAAGACAAAAGAAATATGCCCACAAGTGTCATCCGAGTTGCGTTCGGATAACTGAAGACTACTTTGTGACATACATCGCAGATCAGTCTCGTAAGAAGACCTGGTCTATCATCCCTCTACCCGTACTGTATCGTTGTATATACTTGCTAGCTCTCTAACTAGCATCGGAAAATTTCCTAAGACTTAACAGGATGGTATCAATTTCAATATTTTCCAAAACATTAAGTCCGTTTATCCTCATAATGCAATATTGACATCTTAATGAATCTCGTGACCTTTGGTACAAAATTACCAGTGCACTGAGACTTCACTCATCGTGGCCTCTTTAAGCCTCCCTTGTTTCAGCCCTGAATGCTGTAGGGCGGAAGTTTTCCCTTGCTCGATTCATATCAACCGTGAATGCGTGGACTTCTCTCACTTTTTAAATTCTAATGAGATGTCACTCCAGCAGACATCTAAAATTTCACTAATTTGGAGAGGAGAAACGCTTGTAAAAGTTTGCTCCGCTTCCTTTCGTCCGTTCTGTGCGTGGTTCTTGGCGATGAAGGATAGTCTTTATTTTCATTAGTTGGGAACTTATTTAAAGTGGTCCACTTCTTCCTCCACTACTAAACGCCATCTGGAAATAACATGTTGAACTAAGGCAACCAGAAAGCGGGGTAATGTACAACATAAGGTGTGTGGCGCAGAATTAGGAGCTAAACTCCGCGCCGAGCAAGTATTCACGATTCTCACTTCGATACTCTTTGACGAACAAACACTTCCATTTAGTTCTGTTGCTTTACTGCTTCCTCCTTTACCATAGTGCTTTGACTGTCAGTCCGTCTATTCTTCATACGAGTCTTTTTAGAGGGCAAGTGTTGCCGAACTTCTCGTGCTTGTTGTTTCTACTCGTGCCTCCACTTTAGCCGATATGTCATCACGCCCTTATATCCTCATTTGACGGCTCAGTATGTTGCTCCATCCCAAGGGTCACTAAAGTGCAGTCCCTCTTTTATTTTTGAGTTGCGTAGCTCGCGGCTCATTAGGTTAGCTTCCCATTATATTCAACATTATAAAAGTGGTTGTACGTTTTAATCCATGTGATATATACCAATCTTATCGAAAACGAGTCATCTGCCATGCCTTATGCCAGTGAACGAACGATGCTAAAATCGATCTCTCCTGGTATTTTTTATGCCCTAGTACACCCATCCACCTAGGATATAGTTGCTTAGACTTCTCACTGCGAACATGGGTGTAGGTCCGAAAAGTATTGTTAAGGAGCGTGCCAGTAGATCGAAACTCGTCCCATTCTGCTGTAGTCTTGATAGTGGCAGATCTGAGATTTTCCACTCAGTGTAAGATGGTTTTATGTATCTAGTTATGGCCCAGGCGTACTGCGCACTTCCATAATACAACTCGGTGTTCACTAGTTTGTCGGTCAACCAAACGCAGGTGACGGTCTGCCACGTCATAATCACTATCCCTAATAGAAATACCGGTGTGAGAACACATGCTCATGTGCCATACAAATTATTCAATTTACTCAAATAGAACCCTATGAAGATGGGAACAGGAAGAAATAGAAGTTACTGCTAGTCTACCACAAAAGTGCGAACTACCTGCGCCTCCAAATATTCAGTTCCACAATCTAGAAAAAGACTGATAGTTCGAATGTTGTTGGAATCCATTAACGGTTACATCCTGAAAAGTCCCCAGAGGTTCCAGCACCAGAATACATTAATGATGTACTGCTGTTGATGCAGAAGAAGAGTGGAGAGTTTGTTCCGTAAGTGAAGCTAATCAATGCTGAAAAGGCGAGAAGCACTGTGCTTCTCGTGACCGTTTTCATGCCCTTTTGGCAGGCCAAAAATTGACCACCTTTCTGATTAGGTCACTCCAAATATTGCATGGGAAACATCACTTTTCGGTAGACGATTATTCATTACGCGCGCCACATCACACAACAGCTTCGTTGTTGGATGCAGTTAGGCTGGAATGCACAATTGATCACTGTTTTTCCTAATGTTTCGTCGCGGATTCGAGGGGCCTCAGAGACCTAAAGAAATTGCAGTTTCGTTGCTCTCAGAGGCTACCAGAGTTACGGGTGATGTTGTAGCAACTGATGGACTGTAGAGATATGGTACGTTCGACCCCAACTAGGCCGATAACTCGCTTGCAGTCTTGTGGTCAATACTTCGCAGAGAATTATAAGGTGGCGACCAACAAGCAACGCCAAGAGCTGCGTTATTACTGCCACACTTCCTACCTACCTCTTTTTCTGAAACGGGCAGTTTGCCTATTCTCTCCACCTGTGTTGAACAGCGTATTCCCAAAACTGGAGGCAAACAGATAAAACGCTAAATGAGGACCTCACTCTTATCTGGACCATGAGATTGGTGGAGCTTACAGAACGGCATTAAGTCGAAAAACTCAAAGGTCGTAAGGGTTCCAGATTCACCGTACCCGTTCATAATATGGTACGAAAATCTGACTGTGTAGCAGCACATGACCACGAAAATTACTGCCGTAGTGTTCCACGAATTATTCGTTGTTAAAATTGATCGTGCATTGACGGTCGCGCTCACATGTGGTTTTCAAAGATTGTTCTCATAAATTGACCAAAATAATCTTCGGACACTCATAGTATTATTCAGTTTTCACGTTAACTTAACCTTTCGTACCGACCAGACATTATAGTAGGCATGAATGCCCATTTTCACGTGACTTCTGATGATTCACCAAGCTGAGTTAACTTCGGGACGGGAGAAGGTATTTATCTTAAATTCAAGCGCCACCTTTATTCTCCCTGTTATCCAGTGTTTGAAGGACCTAGCAGTGCCTTGCCATAGGTGCAACTTTAAGCCCTGCACAATTCTGTGGCGGTCCCACTCCAGTAAGAGTTCTGATCAGACAGTAGATCGGTTGAGATAGCCTCGAATGTTTTTCTGATATTTCGCTTGAGTTTAGGATTCGTCACTCTCTTAGTCGCTAGGCGATTTGTGCACCCCCTACCAGCTGCAGGAAGTTATGGAAATGGTTCTGGACTAGAGTATGGTCGGCATCTACACATATTATCCAGAAGCAATGAAAGTCATTTGTCCACCACCTCGGCAACTGATGGTGGCGTTATCAATTTGAATCAAATTATTGAAGGGAATCACGTCGTCGGACAACTACGGTAATTTAGGAAGTCAATACTGCTTAAAAACAGTCTAGGGGTGGCACACAGCTGCACCTGTGGTTCACCGTTATCCGTAGGTACCGAGTTCAATTCAAGTCGACCAACCAGTCGAGCTTCAGATGCACTAGGTTACATCCCCGACAATTACAACATTGTCCACACTTCTAAACGACCCTAACAGAGTATTCAAGGCGTCACAAAAGTTGTCTTTTGTGTTGTTAGAGCTACAACCGCCAGAAGCGTAAACCAACTCAATAAGCATACAACGATTAGCGTCAGGCTTCTGAAGCTTCTTCACAGGCTTTGTCACACGAATGCATCTGAATGCATGATGAATGCATCTAAGCTCTTCCTATCAATGCGTAACTCTTCCTTCCGATCTTTCCAGTGGAAAGTCTAACAACACCAATATTCATACATCGCTCTCATCAGCCATCGCTTACAATGCTCAGCTATCCACTCCCTACCACCCGAGATCATTGGCGAACTAAACCTTGGTAGATATAACCAGTATAAAACTGATGTTGGCTATGGTGACAGTGATCATGATCATTCTAATTCAATAAGAATTCGAAAGAATCGCATTTTGTATAAATCAGCCCCTAACCTGACAGCACATTTTTAAAGGCAACTGTAGCGAAAAAGAAAAGGCACCAGAAAAACTGTCTGTAGACTCACGATACACTGTGTGCACATATTCCGGAATTCTTTGTCCTTCAGCACCAAGTTTGTTAACTTGGGATAGTTCGTGGCATAGCGGCACATAAAGCTTTTGTAGATGTTAAGATAGGGGATTTCCTTGGAGTTAATGAAAACGGAAGGCAGTATGTCTGGACTGCTGGTCGCTCGTAAAGAATCGAGTCCACTAGACAGGTGTTGGTGTAACTGATAAAGACTTGGAATGTCCTTGAAAATTTCTTTCAATGTGGTACTATCTTTACCGGAGTTCTTGTCACATATGGTGGAATTGATGTCCTTACCGCATGACTGAAAAAACAGACAGCTTACTGTTAAAATCCTGAGTGACTCCAGAAGACGACGTTCGAAATGCAACATTTCCTCAAGAATAAATCTGAGCTTATCGGGCTTTTTGGAGTTCTTGATTCCATTTTTTCCAATATGATTCGAGATTTGTGAACCAGGCTGATCAATTGAGGAATCCCGGGGACCTTTTTCGTCAGTACGCTGGGGACTTTGTGCGGTGCAACCATTGGAAGAGTTGTACCCTCCAACTTTGAGCTGCTCTTTTTCAGCTAACAACAAATCAACCAAGTAACTTGGGTGAAGGATCTCTAATCTGAGGGTCAATTCAGATGAACCATTTTCCATCATACAAGTTCGATCCGCGATAACACATTACGATACTAAAAAGTCCGCTTGAACTTTGCGATAAACACCACCAGCCGCTCGTCAGTTCAAATAAATGTTCTTCCCCGAGCCGAGAGAAAACTGTGGTGTATTCATGGGTGTTTGAGGCTTCAATAAGATTCTACTGCGATGAGAATTTTGTAACAGGCCTTGAAATCATTCGGTATTACTCACTCATGTCAAATTTCATGGCATATCGACGCTTACAGCAAACAAGTTCTTTTTCCAAGTTGGCTTCTGGTCTCCATAGGCCCCATAGATCTTTCGGAAACCGTCTGATATCCCGGACCGCTGTGTAGCTGGCTGTGAGTGATTGTGATGTCAAAACGTTCGTCTTCTTTCATTCATGCAACCTTCCAGGAGGATCCACACCAAGAAAAGTCATGGCGCTCCTAATCTTGCCGTTCATATCGCTGGGTGTGCAGGGGTCCATTCTCTGCACAAGTGACAGTAGGCATGCTGCCGTTACCCCACGAGCACAACCTGGGAGAATATGGATTTTCACTTTCACGCCTGAATGTAAATACCGGGACTTCCATCGGCTAACGGAAGCAGTGCTAGCAAGGCGGTGGTGCGCGCAAGCATAAGTAACAGTAGTCAGCGAAGCTATTTAAACTTCAAGGGGTAGGTTGTGCTGCACAAACAGACCATAAAATGGATGGAAGCTTGGCTAGGCTCACCATCGCCGCCATCACACTTTCTCCGCACTCATAGGTTCAAGCCCTCCTTTTTTCCTTCAGCATAGTCGGCCGCGTTGTGTTGTATGGGCGTACCCGGATTGTCAACTCTTGTTCATGACGGTCCATCGGTTGGTTCTGATTCTCTTCAATCCACCTTTTCTTGTCTAAAGCTCCCTGTCGCGATTGACTCAGGTGCTTCAGGCACAGGATAAACTGCATGAACCTCCCGAAGGCACTTTATGCTGTGTATTCTTGGTTGGGTTTTATCGGACCTGGCCTTTCCCAGCGTACCTTGCCACGAATTACTTTCCTGTAGAACGCCGAACGTGGATATTTTGGGCGGGTTACTTGCAACACCCCGAGATACCCTCCAAAATATTATTAATTGCAACCATCTGGTTAAGTAACGTTTGAGACGTTTTTTGTGCCGAATCGCTCAGGGATTGTGAGTTTCGTTATTGCATCGCATAACGCCGAGTGCAGCGGTAGGGCTCCTCCAAGGACACTCTGGCCTGGCAAACCATATGAAGAAGTTACCTGCAAATAAATGTCAGCGTCTTCCGGTTATTTAGTTGCCGATCGAAACGTATGTGGTGAATTCTGGGGCGGGTGATATATCCAGTTGTTCCTCATTGGGGCATAGCAAACAGAAGCCACAGACGTTATAGTTGGTACACAACAGCTGCCACCGGAACTTTGAGTTCACATCAGTTGGCCGAATGTTTGAACTTATTTGCATTAATTTGAGTTAACCATGCAAGGTCAGTCAGGTCTCTCATCAGTCGGAAAAGGTATAGTAGTTGTAATTCACAAAGACTATGCAAAGTATCGTTTGCCTGTCGCTCAAAGAGTTGAATACCCGCAGGCTAGCTATTCTTCATGAACACACGACTCCTGTTGTTCCAGTGGCACTGGTAAACGTACTTTCTTAATCTTGTTGTGGCTGACCTTGATTAATAGTCTCGTTATTGCATTGCGCGACGTACGAACGATCTTAGACGCAAAACCTTATCAAAAATACCATACCGCCTTCAGATGGAATTGGTTTATTCCCCCGGCAACATTCCTGTTGCAAGAAGTTACCCTGGATGGTAGAATTTTCAGTGTTACATCGTCGAATTATCGACCTTGAAAACCGTTCGCAATTCATTATTTTTATCTTCAGGTCGGCCCACATCCATGATAAATTTTTCAGCCTATCATTCCTCGGAAGTCGTCTCAGGTTTTGCATTCATTGTTGCATGTTCTGAAATTTTTAATTTTGATTCACATTGACGCATGGTGATGTTCGGCAGTAATTGTTCACTGAATCTAGACCTCCTGAACCACGATTAGCAGGGCAAGCTTATTGTAGTTCCTTTTTGATACTGCACTAAGAAACTAAAGCTATCTGTACCCAATCGGTCACCCAAGTTCCAGTAGTGAGCCGACGCTTAGCCTTCAAGTGCAAGATGTACTAGATGGTTTGTAAAGTTTACTTGAAATGCTTGCTCCCACCAAAGTAAAGTAACCGCACGAGCGGTTATCGCAACAGATGCAGCCTGTCGGCGCAGCGCAACTCGCCACTAAACACCCAGGCGCTCTCTTGCCCACATGTTAAATGAATATCACCTAACACAAAGAGGTGATGACGGTGTTTTGCAAACGATATCTGGAGGTAAACCTCCAAGGCAGTAAAAGTTGAAAAAGGTGTGGAAACCAATTCCAGCACGAAAGACATGACAACAGATCAGTGAAGTGTAGCGTGGGATGTCAGGAAGTCAGCGGTATTCGACGTTCGAGAGGACGGCACACGTCAGTTCTGAAATGTGCAGATATACGGACTGGTATTAATGAATCCACACAGTATACACAGCACACATGCGCACAGGTCGGGTGGAACAAGGGAGAAGGCCGGAGTGTGGTAACGACACACGTGTATTGAGCGAAACCGAAACCGGAAGCGGGGGGTGTACCGGGTCGGGTCAAGGTCAGTTAGGGGGTGTACAAGCGGGGTACTCTTCCCTGTCCAGGGCCCGTGGTGATTCGTCCGTGGTACCTGCAATGGAGGAAGAGAGAAAGGGAGGGGCACGTGTAAGGTCATATGAGGAACGGGCAAGCAGATACATTCGAGTCTCAAATGCGTTACAAAAGTTAAAACTGAAAAGCACGCCAGTAAAATGACCTGAGCATTTTTGAAGCAGACTTCAACAAAACACAACATATATCAGCGTTTCGGTTTGAGCGTTTGTGCACAGGCATGGTAGACGCCCATTAGCTGCATAATGCTCCTAGCTACAGAACCTTTGCGCGTGGCATGAAACTTTCTACGCCAAAATGTTGCATTCTGTTGGTTGCGGACTGGTATTAATGAATCCACACAGTATACACAGCACACATGCGCACAGGTCGGGTGGAACAAGGGAGAAGGCCGGAGTGTGGTAACGACACACGTGTATTGAGCGAAACCGAAACCGGAAGCGGGGGGTGTACCGGGTCGGGTCAAGGTCAGTTAGGGGGTGTACAAGCGGGGTACTCTTCCCTGTCCAGGGCCCGTGGTGATTCGTCCGTGGTACCTGCAATGGAGGAAGAGAGAAAGGGAGGGGCACGTGTAAGGTCATATGAGGAACGGGCAAGCAGATACATTCGAGTCTCAAATGCGTTACAAAAGTTAAAACTGAAAAGCACGCCAGTAAAATGACCTGAGCATTTTTGAAGCAGACTTCAACAAAACACAACATATATCAGCGTTTCGGTTTGAGCGTTTGTGCACAGGCATGGTAGACGCCCATTAGCTGCATAATGCTCCTAGCTACAGAACCTTTGCGCGTGGCATGAAACTTTCTACGCCAAAATGTTGCATTCTGTTGCGTATGTGTTCAAACCAAAATAATTCCTAATCGACGTTCATAGCTTCGCAGCTCACCGAATTTCTTTATCCACTCTGGCGGATACAGACAACAGGGGAATGGGTTCTGTGTGCCACGGACTACAACTCAGTCAGTTGGTCGGCGTTCGAATCTTTCTGTTTTTTAGTTACCGGAGCCACACAGCTGATGCAAGAGTGCCATTAGCTTTCTGGCACGGTCACTGACTTATTCGTTCCGTGGTCCTGATCCAGGAAGATGGAAGTGGCTAAGCTGACTGAGTTGAACGAAACTGCCCATGATGCTTCAATCTCAAGAAATACAGCCAACGCTACTGGATGATCCCCATCCGGTACAAGGCCGAGCGAGGTGGCTGTTTAGAATAGTTGACGCATTTAAATGGTTCAGCTCGCGGACAGCAACGTTTTTGGCGCACTCATTGTCAGTTACCACAAAATCTAAGGGTATGTTGACCACGGATGTGTTGGAGGCAGGTAAGCAGATTCAGGCATGTCATCGTTGACGAAGCTAAAGAGGTGAAAGAACGGATGAAACCCTTCAGTGACACGGCCTGGTTTGTGAAATTTTGTGGAGTACTGAAAGTAGGCACCTACGCATATTTCAGCGCTCAACACCTTCACGGTTTCTAACGTTCAACGTAGCCAAAAACAGGTCTCGGAGAGAGAAAAAACAAAAAAATGTGATCTATATTAAGCGACGCACCTGGAGCGATTTTCATAAAGTGGAAATACCGACGATACAGCCGGTGCCAGGGTGACTCCAGGCCTGATTTGGTCGTTTTTGCCGTTATATTTTTCTTAGGTCGAACAAGTCTGCTGATCCATACAGGCGACCTTGTAAGGTTTTATCAGGGGTTATGGGCACGCAATCATCAACCTATACCCAGTCATCATCTAAATCATCACTGCAGCCACCGCATCCGTGATATTGTTAAGCCAAATGGATTACCTGTAAGCAACTGAGAGCATAACTTTGCATTGATTAAAATGGATGATGGCAACAGCACACTGCCGTTGCAAGAGTCCACTGGTACACTCAGAAATAAACTACAGTCTATTGGAGTTTTCCATCAAAACCTGATTGCCGTCTGGTCCAAATGGGACCACAGCTGCTTAGCACTTGTGGTGAAAGTTTGGGCTGGCCAGAAACAAATGATACTTGGCAATTAACCGATGAAATCGTCCTCCGTTTTCTATGTGGCAAGCCGGGAGTGACGTCCTTAGGACTGTTTCGGCCGACGGAGCCGATATCTGCAGTTCTTACCGGCTTAATTGCCATGGAACTCACGAAAGTAGCTGCCTATTTAGACTTTACACGCGACTGGCGAGACGTATGCTGGCGTAACAAACAAGACTGTTTACTCCGCCGAGATTTATTGGTTTCGATTGGACTGGTTATCCTCACGGCGTAGATATAGCTGTTTGCTAGAATTCAGTACAGTGAGTCTGCTCTAGCTGTGGGGGTAAACACAATGCACACGTAGTAGATACCACAGGCCACCCAGTTTTGATGGGCAGATATTCGGATTATGGGTTCCCAGAAATCTGCCAGAAACCGAGCTGAGCGGCTCGAGTCGGGGTTTGTATTTGTGTTTTTTGGAGACACAAGACTAGCTGATCGAAATAGGGAAGCAAGATTTGAGATGTAGGGACATGTTACCTATACAGAGCAGCAAAGTGGAGTAAGATACGTGAGTGTCTTCATTCACCTTACTGGGTAGGGAGTGGTGGTGAGTGATGGCGCAGAGGAAGGGAAGTGTGGAAAGAGGCCAGTGAATTAATAGCTCAAAGGCTTAATGACAGCACTGTTGCTCAAGCTATAGCTATTTCAACCAGCGACCATCTGACTAGAAGCTCAAACATCCAACCGTCCGGTCACGATTGGTTGTTCGAGGCACCCATATACTTGTAGTTCCGTCTCTCTTTCAACTATATGAACATCATTTGTTCATTTGCCAAATGGCATCTTGGTGAAGACTACGCAATTTTCACTTTAGCTTTAGTCCTTTAATCGAAGCTCATCTATGCTGAGGAACTGGAAATCGAGATGTGGCTGTCTGACTTTCAGTGCCGATGGGTGCAGCAGGTTCGTTTTGAGCGGGGCCATACTCTCTGGTTTCAAAACTATTTGAACCGTAATGAACAATGCAATGGTGGTCACGGTTGACTCCTGAGTGATTGGAATTTGGGGTTTTTAGGGCAGGCATTCTTGAATACGTCCTTTCTAGAAACCAACTCGGCATCACTGTCTTCATAAATATGGACATAATGATCACCTTAAGGAAAACGCTTACTACATTCACACTCTCATCGTAGGGGATAGTATGGCCGCAACTTCACGCCACCTAGTACTGCAGGTCCACGAAGTGCGGCGACTTGCTGGTTT
Organism: Opisthorchis viverrini; assembly: GCF_000715545.1. Taxonomy (NCBI): domain Eukaryota; kingdom Metazoa; phylum Platyhelminthes; class Trematoda; order Opisthorchiida; family Opisthorchiidae; genus Opisthorchis; species Opisthorchis viverrini. The sequence goes on from NW_008751671.1 coordinate 2,639,826, forward strand.
CTCCCAGTCAGCCCTACTTGTGTGGGCGAACCTGGAAGAAACGAATTTCAGCTGGGAGCTGAATCGATGAAAGATTGAAACTCAAGAAAGTCAGTGCTTTAGGTTGGAGATTTATCCCCTTCACTCTGACCAAATTATTCGTTGCTAACAACCCTAACAGGCAAAACAAACTACAAGGTGGTGTTGCGGTCTTTCAGTCTTCCAGTTTGGGTCCAGAACATCCGTAGCGTCCTTTTCTTCGAAAATGGTGAAACGCTTGCATTTTTGCCAAATCCATCTACATGGAGACCATGCTTCTGAGGCAAATGCTTACATGCGGCATACTAACTATCATCCTCATTAAGTCTGGGCACCCTCACAGTATCATTGTTTGCGTACAGTCATGATATTCATAACTGCAAACGATGTCACGTTATACCGGCCGATGCGTGCTGCCATCAGCCGGACTGCCTTGCCTCCTGCGTAAGGTAGGACGAGAAAACGAAAACAGACTGTTGCTGATGCCGCTCGTTTTTGTACACGTACCCATTCCACCTCCAACAACTTAATTTATAGCTCTGTCCTTGTAGGTCCATCAGCTAGGACAGAATTCCGTTTGACTTACAACGGTCAAGGCCGCACTATCTACGTATCAGCCAATGTTATCGGCCCCAAGTTCACCGAAACCGAACTTCATATTCGACGCCCAGTCTATATGGCTGCTTTTGACGTGTGAACTTTGGAGCAAGCAAGAGAACAGGCTGCTCCTGCTCCCACACTGGATTCGCTTGGCATTTATGTGTGGTGTGTATCAGAAAACGGAAGTTAAGATGCAAGCACAGTGGTTGAGGTAAATATCTTATCGTTCTCTACTTGCTTCCAGCTGCTTATCTCTGGCGATCCAGAGGCTGCTGCGGTGGGATTCGCAGGGGTTTGCGCAGTTTCAAATCACCGGGCGGAAATATTCTTGCTTGACAGTATACCCACCAATAGCCACCCTTGTGCGGCTGGTATGGCAATGTTCATCTCACAAACGGGATGTTGATTGCTGTCGAGTGTGCATACGTCACAATCAAATTTAGCTCTGTCGCTAGCATAGACAAGTTTCAAGTGCCTGTTATGGCAAGCCTAAAGCTCTGAATGAATTATTGGGCAGACACAGCACTTCTACGACTCAAATGAGTAACTGGTTTGGACTATCCTCGGCATATATGGATGACGGTGAATGATTGTTTAGCTGCGTGCCGACAATAGTAACTTGTGAAACAACCAAAGCTGTTTGATCATATGGTATTCTCAAACAGCGTGCCATCCACGGAACTAAGGTGATTACATCTCAATCAATTACAATGGAGAAGATCGATAACTGGCTGCCACTAGTTTTGTAGCACATTTGAGAATCCCAACTCTGCTTACCCGGAATCGCTTCACTCTTGGTTTTGCAGTGCTGCATAAGGGGTGGATAAATGGCTTAGCAACTGAGAGACAGGCAAACCCAAAATGAAATGTTTCAGTTGGTCCGAAAATTAATCGGCTCAAAGAATTACCGCACATCAAGTGGAGCTGCATGTGCGTACCGACCGTGAAGCGTAGTGGGGAGGAAAGGCTATTCATTTAGATTCTGCAGCTGAAGTAAAGCCCTGAGACTTTAACCTGGAGATCCATACGGCCTCATGTGTTGAAGACTGCGTATAACCTCTCAGTCTTGAACACTGACGTCATGCTGTCGATGATTACGCTATTCCTGTATTTCAAGGCGCATCCCATTCTGTTAACTGGTCTGTTTTCCTTAACACGCTTGTTCGTCAAGGAATACTGCGGAAGCTCGTGATCCTAATGAGCCATTCGTATTATCAAACTTCTGGGCACACTGAGAGCTCTTCAGAACTCTCCGTATGCAAAGTGGAGTCGGGCCACTCTCTCCATCTCCATTTGGTTTTGTGATCAACGAGGTAATGAGTCAAACATCAGTCTCTTAAACTGTGGCGTTCAGAAAAGCTCCTGACGGAAACCTTGTAGACGATATCATTCCCCTCTATCGATAGGAGAAAAAAGCACGTTTTTTTGGATGGAATCACAAAAGTTATTCCGTCATTTGGCGTGCTCTTTGCACCTTGTACAAAGTGTAATGTCATGCTTCTCGATGTGCAGTCACACAACACGCCAATCACGATCCAGATAGACATTAGAATTCGGAAGTGTTTTATGTATCTCAAAAGTTGTCCAAATTCCGAATGAAGCATGATAGATGAGGTTGGCGCGCGAGTTTCCAAGTCTCCGGTGACGTTTGCTAATTTTATGCAAAGCGGTGCACCTCTGAATGTCAAGGGACGTGTGTATCAGGCTATAGGATTTGAGTTATTTTGATTTATGGTTGTGGAAGTGGTCACCATAGTCAGCAGAACTCACAAGTCTTTTGGTCTCCGATAACCGTTGTATCAGAATCGTAGATCGTGCAGCCCATGTGTCTGAATCCATACCGAGGTGATTTGGAAGCGAGTCTTTGGTTATACAATCGGAACTTACATTGAAGTAGGTGTCCAGCACCAGAAGCTGCGTTGCTTAGGGTATATATTGCGCAAGTCGAACCATCGTTTGTCAAACAGGGTGCTGTTATTCTGCCTAATTAAGTGTGAAGAAAGATGTTAAGTGATCAACCTTTGGCTCCATAGGGGGTTAATAAGGAGATTACGAAAATCTGGATGCGTTAGTTAGGACTCGCCTTCCCAGGCGGGAACTGCGTGATCCCCAACGTGCCTGGTTGGAGACGCTCCAACATTTGATAACCAAGCGATTTAACTGACTTTCTTGTTATCAGTTTCTATCCAGATCGCTCGAATGAGTGTCTGGATACGTAGGTACCTCTGAATGATTGTGGTAGGCTTGCACCAATGCCATCTTCACTTTTATTCTCTAGTTCAAAATAAGGCTTTGAGGTGAAGTATGGTTGTACGGCAGCGAATCTTCTGTGTCGACCACTGATGTTTGGTTATCGGTGATGATGCGCGCAATTCAGGCTATTCGTAACTTACTCTTACCTGCGACCTTTACTTCTACTTACAGCTACCACAGAATGATAAGTTACTGTCGAAATCCCATTCCTGACTGTCTTACTTCTGTTCATTCTCTGAGAGGTTCGCTAAAAGATCAGCTAACTGATATGACCTGCTTCTACTTAATGTGGAGAGACCTCGAGAAGGTCAGAAGAGCACTTATTTCAGCTTCAATCCCTCATCATTTTGACACCAACGCCTAACCATGCATGGCCGTAGACATCACAGACCTGACGGTTGGAACTGCCTCCAAGAAGCGGTTTGCGGGCACTTTAAAAACCCTTACTTCTTTTCACATTCTGTTTGCAACTACAGAAATCGAGCCAGAGAACGTGAACTTGTAGCGACTGAGTTGGCCATCTGGCAGAACCATTGTGCCAGGGGGTCAACAGTTTGTGAGCTTCGTTGTATGGTGTAACTTTCCGTCGTTATGCCAAGTGCTAGTGATGAGCTCTAATTTACTTCTGAGTCTCTTTATACGGATACCTGGTGAATTTACATGGTTCAGGCGCATTCAGTTCTTAGATATTGGTAATAGGGCGGCCCGACATCGTAATTGCATTACAGACTGTCAGCGCCAGACAAACGGCACAGTCGAAAGACTTCACCGCCAACTTATAGCGTCATCAGTGCTGCTGACCATACCCATTGGACTCTGGCCATCAGAGTGAGTGAAACGATCAGTATCTTTCCACAGTTACATTTCGCAGTTTCACTAACATGGAATTCCGCGCCTAATTAGACCCGAAAGGTCACGAAGAATGAGGGTGTTTGTAGACAATGTTTTGCCATCCATCTAACTAGATTTTAGTTTCGTGGATTCATTTGCTTACTAATGGTTGCGGATGCCATGGCATACTTCACTTGCAAAAAATAAAGTGATTCCAGTGTAGTATTAATAGGGCGTTGAATTTCACCTCCATTCTGTACTGAATACTTTGTGTATTTCCCACTGGTGCCTCACAGGTGTTTCAAGTTAGCTTCTGAAGTCACTACGCACAATCACGACCTATCGAAGCTCCATTCAGCCTCTCGCCAGCTAGCCAACCCCTAAAACTTTTGTAATTTAGTAGGTCTATTCTCATCTGGGCCATCAGTTTTTGTGCAATTAATCTTGCAAACACAGCTGAAAATAAGGTTGGATTCGAAGTAATTCCTTGATTTTCGACGTTTTCCAACAGATTTATTTTTACCCGGTGACTAAATCGTGAATGTATGTCTGTATGTGCATCTTCGGTTGTGTCCGTCGACTGACGTACAACAGGTTTGACTAATGACCCAACCGAGTGTGTACTTTCGATTGTCGATTTGCGCCCATGTGATTCATTTTCCGTAAAGCCTTGGCAGTTGTTTACACGCGCAGTCCTTTTCGGGTCGCTCTTGGTTGTTTCTCTGGTATGAATTCAGTAGCACACTAGCCAGTCGGATAGTGGACAATCATAGTGGTATAAGCAGCGCTGCCGGAAATCTTGCGAAGCAGATAATGCCTAATTACTACACTGTTTCCAGCTGGACAAAACCAAACGACTCACGATCTCATACCAGTTCTATGCGCGGTTCTGTGAAATCATAATTCTATCAACCTCGTACCAATGACCAAATGTTGCTGTTCTGAAGTTAATCCATATGAAAACGCATAAATCTGGGTAGATGAGATACGACTTGGAACAACCATCTTTGACTTCTATCATTCTGTTTGGACCTGGGATCCTATTTTAAATTATCAAGGTTCCAGGTGTTGGGCGCCAAATGAGTTCAGCCTCGGTTACAACTTGTCACTAATTTTGTGGAGATGGAACAGATTCCCTTTACTTCCACCAAGAGCTCATCTGTGTGGGCACAGAAAGTCAAAAGGGTCTACTTTTTCACCAGTTTTCCATCCGCGAAAACAACCCAATGCTCATATATTCCGTATAGTTTCACGGTCGCCTCAATCATACACACAGACCGGTCGATTTGTCCAATAAATGTGTGGCCTAGAACAAGCGGATATATTGGCCAACGTCCAGCCACAATTATAGACGCCTAAACAGAAATAATCAGAAACAGATAGTGAAGTTGTGCATCCCCGAAAAGTATACGAAGATAACTGACATCCTAAAATCACAACCTCAACTTCTGCTGTGCAAACAATTTTACCAAGTTCATTTTTATGTGAAAATTTGACTTAAGATTCTTGTTTACAGCTAGTCCATCCAAGGCAGAACAAAGTCAAAATCAAAGCACTCCATTCACAATAATTTGCCGTAACTATCAGTTTCTTATACCTAACGGAGACTGCGTTAATCTGGTGAGTACTGAGAAGGGAGATACCAGTAGTGACCTAAGGTTTGTTGCCAGTATCCTTATAGGTAGTGTGATCCGCCAAGAAAATTTACCGTACCAGCATGAGGCGGCCCCTGTGCTGCGCGTTTAGCTGAAGAATATGAGATTCAGCTGGGACCAATTAAGTCGCTCGTTAATACCGACTTAACATGAAAGCAAGTGTATTTCGCCAACTGTATACAGCTTGATATTCCGGTAGAACTCGAGGCTAACGGCCACTCGGGACTGTACTTTCTTGACGAGCCTCAATAGGGGGCGAAACTGGTCATGGACTGTAGAATATTTTTAACACAATTATAGTACTGTGGTCCGCGAAGAAAATTTGCCTCTCCATCAATTAAAATACTTAACCAAACGTTACTTACTGATAGTACTTTCTCGCGTGAGTCCTAGAGGTCAGTGAAACCTTGCTTGGATCACTTTGTAGGGTATCATGTGGTGCAACGAGAACAATGACTATCAGGTTACTACATACGAATAGTGACCAAAAAGTTCAGGAGATAACAAGTACTCAGAGAGCAAACAGGGACTAATCTGAAAGATGGGAAATCAGAGCAACTAGATGCATAGCGCACAACCACGATTGGCTGCAACAGGCAGCTTTTCAGCAAATCGTGATTGAAAATACTCAGCCTGGCAGGAAGTAGAACTAATCACAGAACCGTCCATTCCACTTACTTGCCCGAGGCATTGGCTCTTCAGCCATTCAGTCAGTCAATTAGCTTATAAGCTATAAGCCATGTACCAAACATACGTTGGTTCCACCTCCTAGAGGAAGGAAATGGTATAGCAAGGGTGATGTATTCAAGCATCGGGAGTGATGGAATAACCATTTAGTTTGCATTCTGTATTGCGCTCGGGATAGACAACCTGGGAAGTAAGTATTAACGGTGGTAGGCTTGAAGCACGAGCGCCACTGACAGCATGAATAAGCCTTGTCTGCTGGTGTCATTAGCCACTGACGAGTTGAGTCGTATAGTCCCCATCCAGGGAGAAAGTAATTATCAAACCGACTGAGTCTACTGGTTAGTGTTTTCATACTTCGTTGCAAGGTCATAGACTGTTCACCTTGCTGTAGCTTCCGCTTACAACAGGGCTGGGAGAAAAAGCTGTGTGAGGTAGTTAATCCTTTGTTATACGGAGTAAGTGTCCTAACCAAGGCAAACTATGAAGCAGAAATAACTCATTCATCGTGAGATAATTCCTTTAATCCCAGAAACATCTGGCGTACCACATCATTGTTGGTCTGATGTTTCCACCAGACCCGGTCACTGTTTCGGAGACAGTGATGACAAACACTGACAGCATTTGTAAATTCTCTGCGCATGAAGGTCACGTTTCCGAACAAGTAACGCAGAATGGATCACAGTGCGGGAGAATACACTCTGACCTCGACAGACAAACTGAGTTCACATCTGTTCCGTAGGTGAAGAAGTGTGATAAAAACTGCCCTGGTCTTTCCGATTCAAGAAGTAATCTGCTCCCCAGCCTGCCCATCAAAACTTATACAACTTTCCAGGTTAATACTTTTATCTATCATGTCGACTGACTCATACACAAGTATGATGTTTAGGTTTTATCACTCCTGGTCTTCCAGCAACAATTTACATCAACTTTCATCAAAGAAACTCGCGTAAAGTTCGGGCGATTATGGACTGCATCGTGATTTCCAGTCTAGACAGTATACACACAATCGTGTGTGAGAGCTACTGTGTGCGTGCGAACAAACATTTGTCCATTTACCTGCCTTTAAGCTAGGTTTTATAAGAGACATGTTAAACCATTGTTTATTTATAGGCAAGTAGAGACTAACCCGAAAACATTTTATATTTAAGGCGTACATTCTTCTCATAACGCACTTCTTGCTGAGTTCTAGGAGGCTCCTGATAATTATTGAATATCCCAGAGCGGATCTTTTTTGGTTCCATAAAATCCTTTCCTTCTACGTAGTTGTTTGTGTGTTAGAAGGTCGTTTATTTTTAAACACTACTGCAGCAGCCCGAAAGCTTGGAAATGCCGAGAAACTCCTTGTTCAGATTGCTCTAGAGAATGGTATTATCGAGTTCAGTATAGATAACAGGTTGGCACAGTAGATATGAAGCCCATTTTTATGTAACAATTATTTCTGATCATAGATAGCTTGGTTAAAGTCCGTCATTGAAGTGTGTGAAATGAATTATTTTCCAACTGTTTACTCTAATAAAATTTGATAGGCAAACTTAAAATATCCGCCGCACGATTGCGCCATCAGATTTGATTATGCCATCTGAGCTGTCAGCGTGACTGTTTTTTTTTCAACGTCCTAGCAGCTCTGAGGCTAATCTACAGTGAATCGGAACACCAGCAAACTAAGCTACCGGTACGTAAACTAGTCAAGATATTTGTTGAACCCGGGGGGGGGGGAATAATGCAAGTTTGTTTCCGAATCAGGTGGTTTGATTAAGATTTCATGAGACAGTTTACGAATATTTCCGAATCACCGAGCTGAACAGCACGCCAATCACTAATATTTCGTTTTTCCATGAAGGAATCACATAAACAACCAGATATGACTATTTTGTTCGTCAATGGTCTCGTCGCTGGTGAGAAAGCGTTCAAAACTGGCTCGTTTGTCAGATGGACGATCGGAAATTCAAGGTAATTCAAGGCAATTCACGGTTTAATGGTCTAAAAAGCAGTTAACTTTCCAACGACCACAGGGTGAACGTATATATACAAAGGGATGCAAAAGTATGTGTAATGTTTGCTGAGTATCACATGGAGTTAAACACTTCCAGATTCGGTTTGGACATAAGATATGCATCTAAATTGTTCTTGAAAATGGTTAAACTCGGCGAATGTATAACATTGGGAGGTAGGGAGTTCCAAATGAAACATACACGGACCGCAAAAAAGTTCCGTCGACAGTTCACCCTCGAGTGAGATACCGCGAGCGAAAAGTCATGCCTCCTGCCCGTTCGTGGTCGACGTCGGACAAAAATATTTTCCAGCGTATGATTAGGTGTCTTCAGTATATTATATGTTAGAATTAGGTCTCCCCTGATGCGCCGATAGTAGAAGTCAAATAGGTTGAGACTGGCAAACCTGTCTTCGTATGGTTTATTATGCAATCCAATTACCAGCTTCGTGGCTCGATGATATATTCGCTGTAGAAGAATTATGTCTTTTTGAGGCCATGGTGACCAAGATTTTATAGCGTACTCCATGGTTGGTCGGATGCAGGTATCGATTACTCGGGGCAGTGCCAGTAGAGTGAAACTACTAAAAATCCGTTTTAGGAGCGACAGGACTTGTGAGGTCCTCTTGTAGACGGCTGTGCATTGCAAGGAATTTTTTAAACAGCTGCTAACCCACACGCCTAGATCTTTTTCTTCACTAGTCCAAGAAAGTGGTTGTGGGCCGAACGTATAGTTATATGCAAATGGCCTCCCTACACGGAGCATTTTACATTTTTGGAGGTTAAAGGGTAGTCTGTTTTTCAGTGACCAGTCATAAAGTGTATCGAGATCT
>NW_008751671.1:2650179-2695078 GCF_000715545.1 Opisthorchis viverrini
AGGGCTTTCCTACACGGAGGATTTTACATTTTTGGAGGTTAAAGGGTAGTCTGTTTTTCAGTGACCAGTCATAAAGTGTATCGAGATCTTTTTGTAATCGGTGACTGTCTTGGCGTGCTACTTAAATGTGTGCGACTGGGTATTTCTTCATTTGACAATTAATGTTGTTGTGCGTTTCCTAATTCCTCATTTATATATGTGAGCACAGCCGCTTGGCCATAATGTGGCCAACTTATAAACCAGTTGCGTCTATCAAAGATTCACTAAGTTTGTCAGGAATGATCTCAATGAAAGTGGAAGAAAGATGTATTGGTCTACTCAAAAGGTGAGAAAGCTACTTTGGTAACAAGGTGAATACAAATCCTTCGCTATTAATTTGCAAAATGATTGTACAGTTGTCACCATAGAAGAGGTTGAATATTTTCTCGGAAATTATATCAAACGACCTACGTTTTTTCCCACTCGTTGTTCTCCCAAACACTAGTTGTCAGGCTTACAGCAGTATTCACAAGTTTCTCCATAGCAATTCAATACCCCAGAGTAACAGTGGACACAAAGTTAATGCATATATCACAGTAATTTACTGCTAGTATAAAGCAAATGGGAGGACCAGTTTGAGGGGTCTTAAGATGTGTTACAACTAGTTGGCCTAGATATTTTAAAACTGGCTGGGAAACGAAGCCTAGTACAAAAATAAAATGCAAATTAATCTGAAGTATGAAGAACAGCTAGTAGTCTGGAGCAAAAACCAACCTGTCGATGAGAACGTGCCTGATCTTATTTACTAAATTTTGCTCATGATCACGGTCAAGCATGACAATATTTTCGCTGTTTCTGAAGTCGTGGTCTTTTGACAACCACCATGTATGTTGTGTATGGAGAGCGCCAATACTGATTCTAAATTCATTCAACTTGAATTAAAATTTAGTCCAGTAGGTCAAGTCAACCGACATTGAAAAGTCGAGAAGTCCTTCATTGTTACTGGAAATCACAACATCTCACGGATCTCAATTCAATTTTGAAACGTATGCCTACTGGCTAGAGGATGAGGATTAAACCGCTCGGTGGATCCTCAACGTCATTAAGTCACATTTAAATAACATTAGGCGCCAATCATCCGCCAAGCACGGAATTCACAGCATGCCATCATTATCATTATCATCATCATCAACAACAACAACATGACATTAGTGTTAAACACCGATACTTCACTGCCGTACAACCATGACACAAGCATTCACAACACCTGGTCAAGTGTTGACTGGTTCCGTTTGAATTTCGTTCGGCCCTTTGGAATGATACCATCGACATGTGTCAGGAATTAATATGTAAACGATATGGCGTCATAAGTTTGCTTCAGGAGCTGCTGATGTGCTAACATAAGCCAAGTGTCTAGCCCCAAATTTAGACGTAAGGAGTGACCTACTTATGGTGACATTAGTTTGTCCACCATAGTTTAGTATCAGGAATTCTAACTAACCAAAAGAATGGAGCACTCTATCTGGACCATTTTCAACCATTTTAGCTGCAATAAAATGCCTCCGCGGAGTTTTCCGGAACAGAAAATACGACTAACAGGATAAAGGTTTATAGTCAGCTAAATCTACATATATATGATGTAAAGCAGTGGCAAAGGTTGGTACGACTTGCTGGCATTCTTATGGCAAAAGTCTTCTCATCTTTGTCTGCCTCAAAACAAAAGGATAAAACACCATACATGCTTCACATTTGCAGTGCAACTAGACTTATCATTCGCCTTCACAGAAACTACCCTCGTCAGGGCAACCGATTCTGTTGTTCATTGGGAGTTTACACTCTGCTGAGCACTGTAATTACTCGAAGTTCTTATGAAATGTGAACTCCTTTATGTATTCCAAAAATATTGCTAATGAGTACAAGCTCCCTAAAGTCACCACCCTATACTTTGCGCAACAGAATTATACTGCCATCCTGTTTTTGTGCTCAAGCTATGTAAACTGAAGTACAATTTGAATGTGAATCCTTCAGCAATGTTTCGTGTGGTACAGTGGCTGCTGAGAAAATATGGCTATATGTTTCATGTGACTTCCTTAGCCAAGGTCTACTAGCTTGACACATTAACAGACCATTGCTTACTACAAGGCTTAGGTGCAATGAAGCTATTCAGGAACTATACCATCCATAGTATCGTCCAAATCCTTGCGCCCCACCAAATCAAAAATGGAACGTCCGTGTGTTCCTATCCATGGGTAAAATGCATCACCGATTAGTTGAACCAAAGTCACATTGCTTCTGTCTTTATTTGGCATCTATAGAGAATGGGACATGATGAGCCTGATATTAACGGAACTTTTAAGTTGTCAGGGCAGAAAACGTCAATTGCTGAATATAGTATGCAAGTGATGATCAGTATGGATTGTTTAAATCATTCGAATTGGCCAGGTAAGATTGATATCATCTGAGTAGCCAGTGTCAAGTTCACTGTTCAACTGACCAGCTTAACATGATAATTCTGGGTGCTCCGGTGGTTTCCACTCATCAGCAAACACTGATCTAGTCTTACTGGGTGGTGCTGACCCGGTAGTGGGTCTGAAATGAGCTTCTGACATGTTCTCAGGACAAAATTTGAGTCACCATAAATTTAGTCCGCACGTCATTCAAGCACCAGAACCGGGTGAATAAAATCTGCAGGCACAAACCTGCTCCCTCTGGTTAGCTGGTTCTTCACACAAGTCAAGTTGACTGAGTAACTGATGGCAGGCGGAAACCAGCAGTGATCTTCGACGGATACGATGAAGACAACTGAATATTTCAGTGTCCAATTTCCAGATTTCCTATTTAATAAGCATGCATATGGTTGACTCTGAACACTTTTCGTGGCAGTATGGTCTTACTTACTTTGTTACCACTCATATGATTGCAAAGGATGCACCTGACTAGATGTTTATCGTCTAGTCAAGTCTTTAATCGAGTCATATATATATATATATATATATATATATTTATATATATATATATATATATATATATATATATATATATATATATATATATATATATATATATATATATATATATATATATATATATATATATATATATATATATATATATATATATATATATATATATATATATATATATATATATATATATATATATATATATATATATATATATATATATATATATATATATATATATATATATATATATATATATATATATATATATATATATATATATATATATATATATATATATATATATATATATATATATATATATATATATATATATATATATATATATATATATATATATATATATATATATATATATATATATATATATATATATATATATATATATATATATATATATATATATATATATATATATATATATCTTTATAGACAGAGAGAACGAGATAAAGAACAAGAGAACCGGAATGCAAAATATATTCCTGGCTCGTATGGTAATAAAATCTATTTAGCCGGACTGCTCGCATATTCACTCCGTGAGATTAACAATCAGTTTTCGGAAGAATTTGGTTTTGTTCACTGTGCGTTCAACCCAAACTAACCAGTCAGTCGCCGGAAGCTCCCTTCTGACAAAAATTGATAAAAAGCTTATAAAACTTCTCTTTCTATATCGTTTGGAAGCATGTAACCCAATTGGACGATTCAGAGGAGTTCCCTATAAAAGGGAAAGTCATGATCTGTCCAATACCAGTGGCATTTGAAACGGTGAATGTAAGTCCCAATCGGATGATGTTGGTTATACCGCTATTCACAAATATTCCAAAATGAACTATTTCTATCATTTCTGCTTGATCGGCAGTGCGAGGATGATCAGTTTGAGAATTTAGTAAGTTGCTTTAGTTACTTAGAAATGGTTTTTAAAGCGTAAGTCTGAATACCTAATTAATAAAAGTAGGATGTGACCACTCCTGAATGACGTCTTCGTCTTGGGTTTCCTCTTGTTTTCGGTTATTCGGAATAAAAATCTAGTTAACCAGGTTGCTGATCAACCGCACGTGATGAACCAGTTAGGTGATCAAGCTACTGGCCTGGAGGTCACGGGTTTCGTAGGGTTTCGTGAGATACGCACCGCTGATGAATCCCAATAACGTTCACTCAACTGCGAACACGTCCACGTCAGATGCATCCAACTTGCGCTGTTGAAATAGTGGTAACACAATCACCTCGCATGTTAGGTGTCCGGAGTTCAAACCCCAGCACGGTCATTTGATATACACTGCTGATGAGCTCTAACAAGAGCGAAAATCGAGTCCACTGTTTTCCTCCCTTTCGGTGTGGATTTACATGAATAATTGCGCCAGGAGGGGAGGATGACTGTTCAAAACGAGTGATGAGAAACTGAGCAACACACATCCCGCAAAACCTTCACATGCATCGATGAAATATCTGTACAGCGCTTCTTGGCTTTGCACTATGGACCTGCTTCACTTATAGGACGAAATCTCAAATTCTGAGTAAGCTATACTGATTCCTCTTGTGGGACCTTGCGTCGACAGGGCCAAAGAGTCTGGTACTAAGTGTGTTAGATCATCCGTATTCTCACTTGTTCCATCAGTAGATTTTAGTTACAGCGTAAGGTTTCCGCACATAACCATGAGTACTTTTCATCTAATCAGTTATCACATCATAGAGGAAAACACAATTGTTGCATAATGATGGAGTTCATAAGAGTGTGCGATAAAATTAGCAACTAAAATTCTAGGCTGAAAAGGGTAGAAGCACGAAGTGTGAAAAGGCAAGAATCGGAATTATTTGTAAGTCAAAATAGTCATGAAGCACTGACGTAATGAGTGGAATCTAGAGGAAGATGACAAACACATTTGTATAAGAGAATTAGATCCACAGTACCCATGCAGTTTATGTTAAAGATTTTGTTTGATAGACCCCTCTTACAAAAATCGTGACTATTTCACGTTTCTATATCGTTTTTGGGTTTATATCGAGATACTCAAGAACCTGCACTAAATACTTTTACTCCCTCAAGACACAATGAAAAATACCAGGACACCTTAATATGAAGGTGTAATGCCCCCACAAAATGAACTTGTGTAGACTTGCAGGTTGATTTACTCATATCAGTGGTTGCATAGTAGTTTCGGTGCCACTCTGTCAGACCAATATATATCTGCCAACTAGATAGCCTTATGATGAAGAATCTACTCTTCTCAGGCAGCCGATCCCATTGAAACTAGCTTTTAAAAAGTTACGGTTCATTACATCCTTGATTTCACTGAAACTCCTAAAAATTAATCCTATTCAATAACGCGACCCCAGGACCTCTAACGAAACTCTCACATAATAGCATTTTCGACCAAAATAGTGAGAGTTCAATTGGATGTCGCATCTCCGAGGACGTGACGAAGGTATTGTAACTCGCATCCCGTGAAGCCAACTCAGACTCCGGCTGAAGGACAACCAAGGTAAACCGATCTAAGGATGGTCTCACCGTCAAAAATTATTCGTCCTCTGTAAAATTGCATAGCCGAAGCCTAGAGAGCTAGGTAAATAATAACATAAGCGTCGCACGTCACGCCGCCAGTATCGGCTGACTGGTTAAGATTCGCGGTGGTTAGGATCAACTCAAAAGCTAGTTTTGACTTACAGTGTGACTGAGGAACAGAGAAACCAATGCGGCATCACATGAAATTTCGGTATGTATTTATCTTATGAGGTGGAGCCATCCCAAACAGTGGAGCTAAGGGAGTAGCAATTCATTCATCTCTTGAGTTCTAACAACTTTCAGCCTAACTTACCAGAACGACCTTTAAAGTCATTCGATCGGAAATTGTGCACAGTAGTCCAGATCTAGTGCAAAAACCATATGAATCATAGTGGCGGTACACTGTTTTCCTCACTTTGCTGAAACAGCAAACAATAGTTCAGACTTTTCACTGCTGAAAAGAAAGATCATTTGGTGCTTTTCGAATTCGTGTACTAATTAACTAATGGTTTGGAAATTCGCGAATTTTCAATTTTGACCTCAATGCTAACTTTCAAACTAGCCAGATACTACTTAGGCAGTGACTACTATTACTTGCTGGTAATGATTTGCACTCGCTTCAAGGCTTCGATGGATATATTTTGTCGGCTAATAAAAAGTCAGTCACAAATGGCAACGATCACGTCGAGTCCCTCTCCCCATTTCTCTTTCGCCGCTTTTTTCGATTGTTTCGACAATTTGAAGTTAAGCCGTCGCAAGCGCCAGATCAGCACGCGCTTCACTGGGTTACCCCAGAGTTGTGAAGGCCCAACTACGTTCCAAGCAAACCATGAACCACAATGAGAGCAACAGAACATTTGTTATGAAGGCTGCTTCATGCCACTGTAAGAATAGAAGGACCAAGGTAAAACAGTTCGACCTGTGCAGATGAATAACCGTGTCTTCTTTAAGTCAGCTAACTTTCCTGCTCCCATTGGAGTGTCCTGCTTGCTCCAAATGACAAGGTACTTGTATTAAGCCAGTTTTCTGTTACACTCATCCAGCAGCCATGAAGTAAGTCCTAATGCGCGAAATTGGCAAGGCTAAGAATTACATGCGCTTCACTCTCCAGTAGTAATACAGCAACGTTCACAGCGGTATCTAACCTTACTGCACAGTGACGATCTATCTCATTTACACGGTGGCTCCAAGAAAATGCCAGTTCGCTCATCGCTAGTGCAGACACAGGTATGGCGTAACTTCATATTGACAACCAAACAGCAGCTAATTGAACCGACCCCTATGACTCGCTACAATTGTTATCAGTGACCCGAACAATTATGTTGTCTGCCGCAATGACTAGCTGCTAATTCTAGTTCGGCAACCACAGGACGTTCAATCAGTCCTGTGTATGCTGGCACATCACACGCCCTATCCGAGACGTGAGGCGACGTCATAACCAGTTATCTTGATGGCTACACCACGATCATTCATTCTGGCCTCCATTCGCACGCCAGATGCCTCCGGAATGATTCGAACAGTGGTGTGCGAACGTTTCACAGCCGTTCTGGTCGGCCGATGGTTCAGGTCACCCCAGAGTGGCGTGCGAGGAGCACGGAGTATTCAGCTATGAAAACTGCTGCGTTTCAGGCGGAATAGTGTTGAATGGGGATCACAGCAGCTCACCCAAAGTAGCTGTTTTTTGAAGGTAATCTTGAGTTACTGGTCCAAATTGTCCCCATTTCCCTGGACATGTTTCCCTCACACCATAGACCGAACATTTCATGGAATCCACTAGTCACCAACACATTTATAACCTTGTTGTTTCACATGAGCTGGCGAGATAAAAGTGAACACGATGCTCTTTGTGGAAACAGTGACAGCCTTTTGATTCTATTTTACTGCACAGCATATGGAGGTGTTTTTGTGAAGTCTCCAGTTCTATGCATCCGTGAATCACTGCGCCAAATATTAGCATGAGGATCTTTTTTCAGCCCAAAAGGCTAAGGATATTTCTCCACTACGTTGTTAGATACACTGATATCCTCTAAAGGAGCACTCCCAGGTTGAAACTTCCCTCAGAGTACATCACTTCTTTTTAGTCACTTGTAGCTTTCAAGCTCAGACCATTCTTTCTCATTCCAGGCACTTTTTGTCAAAATTTTGCTCATTGGATACCAAAAGCTATTGACTCCGCTTGTTTGGATGCCAATCAACTGATCTTGTTTTTCCGAAGCCTGTTCATTACAAGTTCCTTGGGTAATTTATGCAAAACATTTGCTTTACTAAAGACAATCAGATTATTTTCCGTACACGCCGAATGTTGTATTGATATTTGCAATCGTGACAAGCCTGTTAGCTCGCTGCATACAGAATACTAGGCTTTCAAAATCCTGTACAGATTCCATCTAGGACCGTAGCCACAGAAGACTACCTGAGTTGGATCATTCCATTTTGTAGAGGTGCTTACGCTGATCCGAATGATTTCGAGCCCTCTCCTATCATGCCACGATTTAAATGTTTGACAATCCTGGTTGTTTGTTCCCGTCGGCATCAACTGGTGGACGATCAGCAACCGCTTGAGTTTGAGAGTTCCTTGGAACTTTTAGATAAATTACCATAAGAAACCTTGGGAAGCCATAAAAAATATATGGCCAAAGAGAAGAGAAGTACAACACAAAGGAACACCATACTTTGTTCATACACGAGGATTTTCTTCTGAGACCACCGGTCTCAGAAAGGAACAAATACAGTGAAACAGATATAAATGAGTCTTTCCGAATTTGAATCCACAGTTCATTATGCGTGCTGTGGATTCTTCAAGTTATCTGTATTGTTGTTGTTACAGATTGCGGATCGTTGAATCCTAATACAACACTGCTAACTTGATTTATCTGAGCTTTATCAAGATGTCAAGAACACTTCATTCCACCGTACCAATTGCAATGTTTTTATGTGTACTGTACGGCACTCTGGCTGGCCGGTTTTCTTCTTTGGAAGAGAAGAGAGTCGATGCAGATTCGGGCCTTCCATGGGGAGAACGAGCTCAGAGAACGACCAGTCATGCATTGGGAAAAGAAGAACTGCAACCAGTGGTACGCCGGTACAAATGGGATGCTTATCTTGACTTGCCTTGGGGTTGAAAGAAAACTTTGTTTGACGTATAGTTGATAACAGTATAATATAACAAATTATGACATTTGCACAACTGCAGGCATTTTGTCTAATCCCGGAGAATATAGTGCCAGAAAGGGCATGGCTTAAGGATGCATGTACCGCCGTATAAGGGAGTGCCAGCACGAAAACGTAAAACGGATGCAAGTAACAACCTTTTCGGGCGCATGGAAACCGTTGATTTGTTGACCTGCGACAAGTGGTATTGTAAAGGTTTGCGCAATGCTTGGGTAACAAAAATGCTGCAATATAAACTTTAAATCAGAATGCCTTCTTTCGGCTTGTAACATGGATCAGATAAGTTAACTGAAGAAATGTAGCAAGGTAACTATATCCCAGGGTCGTTTGTCAAACACATACTAAGTGGTCGCCATCGTCTACTTTCCGAAGCCTGCGTCAGCTCACGGTAATGTGCTGTCTTCACCGCCGTCCAACATTGCAATATCAATCCGAGGTGTAAGTTAACTGAGTCTTTTCTCGTGGCTCCGTTGCTCCCTAAAGACCCGACGCTGGTGATCTCAACGGATCAAATGCAGTGTTTTCACAGCTCAGTGTACAGAGCTAGCCAGAAGCACGAGAACTACAGTTGATTGGGGCACACAAGCACACCAGAGATGACCAGTTTAGGTGATTCGCACATGTTCTAATTACGGACAACGGCAGTCTATTCATGGCTGGCTATTTCTCCTAAAGGATATCCCAGTTGGTTATATTCACTCCGACAAACAACACGAGAGATTCGTTATCACATTTCCACTCACGACCATCCCAATTTAATGGACAGCGCGTATCGACGAACTGCCGAGTGCCACGCAACTCGCTTGATGATCCTGCGTTTAGCACGGTTGTTTGGAATCTCAACCTTTCAATCACGGTCCAAAGTATTAAAAATAAGAAAGAAACGGTGCTTGACTGGGACAATAGTCTGCACAACAACCTTAATGGTCATGTCTTGTGAGTTGGTCACTTCCGAATCGATAGCTTGTATTCCCGGAAGAGATATTCCCTCGAGCATTTATCCGCAATATTCAGTTCTATTGCACCCTGGTAAGAACGAGAGTTAGGAACGCCCGGTGTGTTCACGGTGACTGGAAGAACTTCTCTATTGAAAACTGAGGTCAACCGGATAGCTTGGTGCACATCCTGCAATCCTGCTTGCTGGGTCACACAAGACACGTGACTTTGCTTGTCACGATCAAGTTGGAAGGTTACTCGGAAAACTTCCCTGATCTCTGGACGTCTTTTATCGAACAACCTGGTGGCTGTTCGGAAGCGCCAAGCAACGTTGACGGAGGTGAGCACTGTCTCAGATGGGCATGCAATGCGTGTAAAATGAAGAGAAGCTTAATTATGTTGTTACCATATGTCCCACTGCTATGATCATGGCTCCACGTGCCATCGATTGTGATTCGGTTATGAACCAATGACCATTTCATATCATCCTTAGTACACCAAGGCTGTTGTTGGACTGTGGTTTCCTGAGGTCACGGTCAGCGATTTATGCTTGTTTACCGTTTGGGGCTGCCTATATACGATACCCATGTGAGCGACTCACAGCACTGCGTCTTTGGCCAATATGTTCCACACAGGACCCTTTGTCGGACACCTTGTGCCTCATTCGCTCGTCTTTACTCTACCAGCGCTTAATGCGCCTTGAAAAGCATACAGCGCTGTTTTCGGTTCTTCAGAGACTGGTTTCTACACTTCCAATTTAATGTCAAACATGCCATAAGTTGGAAATCATTTCATCAGGCTGACAAAAGACTAGTGGTGGCATACCTTCTTCCTAAACGCTCCCCTTCTTTTTATTTCTTCGTATACATTCTTCCATATCTGTCATTCGCATTTTGATCGTGCCGTTCAAAATTAACGTAATAGTAATTATAAGTAACTGCCTAAGGCTTCTTAATATGGAAACATGTAAAACGCTTTGCATTTGAACACTTGGATATTTTCGGAACCGGAGCAGTAGTTTTATGAAAACGTGTTCGATTTATAAAAAAACAACTCATTTGACCGGTCAGTTAGATCGCAACTGGTTCGTTCCTCATGAGGAAAGACTGCGAAGTGAACCACTTTATTAGAGAAACTCACTCATTTGCATACTAATTTGGTTTTTCGAGAGTCTCACCTGGAACCCAGTTGAATCTCGCGTTTGCGATGTTTCCACACACTTGAATGTGCTGCACCAGGCCGCCTCATGTTTCAGTTGGTACGATATCCGTATATACATGTATCACGATATCTCCGATATCGTACTAACTGAAACATGAGGTGGCCTAATGCAGCACATTCAGTTGCCTTGAAACATCATAAATCGGTTACTCCGCTGGGTTCCAGGTGAGTCCCTTGCAAAACCAAATTTGTTCGCAAATGAGTGTACTCTCGTGTAATTTGGTTTCAAGTGAAACATAAGGTTGACAGAAACTCAGAGAGTGCACTTGCTTGATGAGCCCCAAGAAGGGAGAAACCGTTCTTGGGCCGTTGAGGAATTTTCAGCAACCTTATGAGTAGTGCATTACGCGAATAAGTTTATCTTTGCTGCCGGTCGGGTAGGCGCGCAAACTGTCACGCGCACACGAGAGCATAAGTTGTCAATTCGAGCATACTGAGACAGCGAATTACCAATGTCACCAGCATTACCACTTCCACCAACACCAGCGCAGTCTCTCCGACAATGGTCTAGACGGATAGGTTACTTATGCGTCAACTGGTGCGCTATACCGAGCGTGAGAAATGAACTGAAGTGAACAAATTCAGTGGCTCACCCGTCCTCCATGTATGTCTCACTTGGACTTGATTCGCTCAACAAGCTATTCGGTTTTAGTATGTTGTACGGAGCGTCAGTAAACGTATTATACAATTAAAGCAAGAGGTTGCTAGGCACATTGGAATGATCCCATTCCAGATCGTGATCAGGGCTTTCGGACCCAAATTTTCACGGCCTCAGTTCCCAGGACTTTTCCCACGTTCACTCACTGGAACTGATGTGGCTAAAAGTTAAGCATCGATCCTACTGTCTGTATAACGGTCATAGTTGACCACACTACTTTACAGCGAATACCCATTGTGGAAACTCAAGGGCAACATATTATTCAAGTAAACAATTGCTACTGAGAATCGCGTGAGAATTGGGACACCCAGCGATACCACCTTGTTATGATCAGACATGAACCGAGCGTATTCTTCTGATTTTTTTAAGATGAAACTGTTGCATGTGTCAACCTTCTATCAAAAGACGTCCGATAATGAAAAGAAAGAGGAACCTAATATCCATAAGTCAGGGTTCACGTTCAGAGCTTTTCTGTTCTACTCCAAATGATCTTAGGCATACATCATACGCATCATCATCATACGCATTTCGCCAAAACTCACGTAAAGTTAGTGAAGCCGACAAACGTAAACTTACCAGTATACAGTGCACGAATTAGTAGCCAGCGGCGCTTCTGTCTCGATGGCCTGTTGGTTTGTACTCAAGCCATCACATCACACCGAGTTATCAAATGGTCAATAAAGCATTAGGTAAACACATCAGCCTTTAATGATGCCCTTCTGGTAACGGAGCCCAACAATCTTTACGACTAATCCAATGCTACAAGACAAAGAACCGCAACAAAGCTTATCGAACAACAGGCCCCGAATAACCTCAACAAGGATTCAAGGAAATATGCAACACATTTGCGATCTTATTTTTCCTTTCCTCTCTTTTACAAGCATATTACACCTCCCATAGGGATGTACCGGCAAAAGACACTACGTTTCTGCTCGAGAGAGGGTTTGTTTTCTTGAGAAGGGAAGGAAATATGAAGCACCTCATATTCTTGATTTTTAACGTTCTTGAGAGTAGAAAAAACTTTGACAGCGTGTGCTGGTATTCAGTACGCTGGATACAGGATCTATGTAAGGCGGCTATTGTAACTAATAAATGAACATAAGGTTGACGGAAACTGGAGGACTGCACCTGCCTGACGATCCCTAAGAAGGACGAAACAGGTCGTGGGCTGTCAAAGAGTTTTCAGCAACTTTGCGAGTAATTTCACTCACAGATGTAACAAAGTGCCTCGCCCTGAATTTCACTATCGAGTACTGGTGATCGTGCCTTGGACCCAAGTCAGTTAGTTTCGCATTGGTCTTTAACGAAAGACGGACGCAACGTCAGTGGAATCAGTCTCGATGGAAAACGTATGCAACACTGACCACCTCATCCTACGTGTTTTGAAGGTCAAAATGTGTCAACCGGATAGCGCTTCTACACAAATGGCATCAGCCGACAAAATTCTTAAGGATGACCTCTATAAGCCAGGAAGTCCGGTAACTATCTTCTGATTAAGAGATTGGTGTATTTTAGGCTTTTGAAGCTGCTGGATGTAACAAGTCTATCTCAATTCATGTAGATCGAAATTCGGAAGATCATATTTCGCCGTATGGCTCGGATACACTCATCAAATGGATATAATCCAAATTTCACATCCAGTTAGCGACAGTTCGACGGGGGCGCAGAAACGGGAGTTGCATGACTCTACAAAGCTATTGAGAAACATAACTAAACCGTAGCACATAATCCATTCAGCTAGTCTCATGAACCATTGAATATATAAAACAAGCCGGAGGATGGATTCGTTGAATATGCAGTCATAAGTACACGCACAAATAGCTGCAGATACTACATAATCAGAAAAGAATGCAAAATAAAAAAAACGCCCATGATGAAAAGCACGTGGAAATTGTGATATTCTCAGCCCAGAGAAGTTAGTGTGATGGAGAAGTGGGTGAGTCACCGGAAAAGGGCTTCAGTTGATCGATCTAGCGTGAACAACCGATTGGGACGAATTACAAAAAATCAGGCTGTAAGACAAAAAGAAACCGTGTGTGAATGTGTCTGTGCGTGCGTGTTCAGACGCATGCGTACGCATGCGGAAGAGTGGTTGAAAGTTACCATGTAGGTTTGTAGTGAGGTTAGTAAACTTTGAAAGAAAGCCGCACAGAAGTGGGAAAAACGCATCACCCGTCAATCTTCCTCCACGGTCAAGATTTAGAAGTGAATGGTGAATCGGAGGTTATACACATGAGTAGAGGCGGCAGGTTAATCGGGCATGTAACAGAAGAGTGGTTATATTGTAAATGCAACGTTCTCTTTCACTGACGACTAGGAAGATTGGCGCGGCTGAACAAGTGAGAAAACAAAAGGCGCTTTCGAATCCTCATCCGAGAACATTTATGGGGTTCGGAGGATGTGTTGAGATGAGGCGAAGCCAGGAGAACAGATGAACTGAATGGGATTGGCAGACGGAAACCGACACAAGGAAGCAGTAGGTTGGCAGACAGGCGATAGGGAGTTGAAAGCCCTTGGGCTGTCGTGTTGGACTGACGACAGCTCCAAAAGATCTGAGTGAATGTGCGACGGTAGCCGCTGTCGGGTGGTTAGATCTGACTAAACGAACCCTGAAGTCGGAGATACTGAAATATAGGGACGAAACAAAGTTTCTGGCATTTAATCAGGCAGGGCACGATAGAGAACACATAGGACGAACTGGTGTTAACAAAGTCAGTCATTAAAATAACCTCCCTGCAGCTAATGTTTCAAAAATAGATAGAGTTCCGTAAATACCTGACTGGTTGGAGGACGCAGCACACTCTCACAGTCAACTTCTAAACCGAAAAACATGAGCTGAGTCGACAGACAAAGGAACTCCACCTGAATGCCGTCCTTTTCAGCTTTTTGGATATAAGCTTCTTCAGGTACCCAGAAAAGCACTGTTTGATGAACCAATACATTTGGTGCCCCTCGATTTCAATTAGAGGCCTAAGCAATTCTATTTTCGAAATCAGTGTAGACGGAGCTACAGCGTAATGGTCCAGAAACCACTCCCTCACGAAGAGACTGGATCTTACTGTGGTATGTGTAACTCCACGACCCATTGAGCTATACTGGGTGGTGTACGTGCGATACTCACAAAGTCTCTCATACCAGGTTAGACGATAGTTACAGTTCTGAGCAAAAAGGTTTCCTGGCCCTCCAGGTTGGGGTTCAGAAGAGGTGTGGCCACTTGTTTGATGTAAACGGTAATCCACTTACATATCTGGCTAAACACAGCTGCCTTGTGGTCTTGCTGTTGAGCCAAAGACATCGGTCGAGGAGACGAATCTGTCTAAGACTGGGCACTCTGGCAGTAGCTCAGCCCACATACAACCATGACACTTACAACTAACAATACTCTTATGCCACATCATACGTCGCATGGTGTCGCCAGTCAGATCAACTGACTTGCTGCACACAGCAAGGTGGGTAAGCGAAAACATTCTACTTCTGGCACCTCCCTTCAATTTTCAATTATTCCCTCTTCTACCCTACCTCACCCAAATGTGCATAACCTCTTTACAGGTCCCAGCACTAGAGCTGACCGTTTTCCTCGCCGTGTATCACACTCAAATACAGCTTCTCTGCCTCCGACTGCAGCAGCAGCCCTAAACACTTCGAAATTTCTTTCCAAACTTCAAAAGTCGGTCTACTTAGCTGCCTTTAATGTTCGCACACTGAAACAAGCAGGACAACAGGTCGCTCTCACTCGTATGCTGGATTCTCTATGTACTGATGTATGCTGTCCGCCAGAAACAAGCATACAGGACCAAGCACTGTGATTGAAATGACTGCCACCTCGCTCTCTTCCCGGTTCCGGCTGCGAACCTCTGGTGGTGCAGATGCCGCTGCAGCTGGATATGCTGGAGTGGGTACTGCATTGAGCGAACGAGTGGGAGAGTTCCTACTTCATTGGATGCCCGTTGACAGTAGCCTATGCTCGGTCTGTTTGGCAGCCTGAGAGAAACTCGAGAAAGTGGGGTTCATCGCATCCTGTTTATTGTGTCTGCTTACGCCTCAACGGATTGTATCTCTGGATCTGCAAAAGACAGTTTATATGGCGATCCGGATGCTCTTTTATGACGGGTTAACAGCTCAGATATTGTTGTGGTTACTGGTGAAATGAACACTTAGATAGGTAGACTAAGGCTGCTGAGGCCCGATTGTGTAGTCGCCTGGGATTGATAACGAGACGCACGGACAACGGAGGTCACCTGCTTCAGATGTGTGCCGATCACAGACCGTTCCTCTGCAGTACTAATTTCCCGAACAGCAGAAATCGATTGACAACGTGGTGCTCACCAATGAAAGAGTCCAGAATCCGAATGGATCACATCGCCATCAGTTATCGGTTTATGTAGTAACCATAGGGGTGTCAGTTTGACGTTTGTTGCAACAAGGCTTCTGACGTCACTGATTCCTCACCATATTATGGGGTACGCGAAATCTTGACTTGTCAGAATCAAACCGGATTTCTACAGGGTAGATGCTGCGTCGACCAAAACTTCACACTCCCTCGGGTGTTAGAGCAACGCCATATGTACAAACAACCCACAATCTTGATGCGTTCGATTCTGTCGATCGGTCGGTACTGTTAACTACACTTGCTCAACAGGGTATGCTCCAGAAGTTTGTCAACATAATCCGATCCCTATATTCACATGCCTCCGGGCGTGAGAGTGCACGATGAGCTCTTCAAAAATTTCCTACAAAAAATGGTGTTCGACAAGGATGTTCACTCTCTCCGTTCTTGTTCAACTTCGTCGTTCATGGAATACTGAGGCGAAAGTCTCCAAAACTCCGGTGTTCACATTGTTGCTGATGAGAATATTATCGACCTGGAGTACTCAGACGAAATCGCCCTCGTTTTTGAAAACGAAAGTACTCCTTCAACCAAGCTCACCACCGTCATACCATCTGTCGGCTTGCGCCTAGCACCTTCAAAATGCAAAGTCATGGTTCATAACGTACAGTCTCTAAACAAACCCTTTACAATTCATAGAGAATCACTGAAGGCCCTGGGGAATTTTACATATGTCGGTAGTTGTATTAGCTCTGACGGAAGTGTGTCTGATGAAGTCGGTGCAAGAATCTCACAGGCTCGAGCTACGTTTGCGTCACTCGTGGCGTTGAGGTGTTTCACTGTGCCTTAAAGGTGGCGTGTATCAGGCTACAGTAATGGCTGTGTTATTGTATGTGTGCGAGAGGTAGCATGCGCAAGCAGGTGAAGTGAAACGCCTTCAGGTTTCGGAGGCGTCAACGGATTAGTAACGAGGTGATTACAAAACGGGTATTTGGTTGTGTAGCAGGTATTTCAATCACAAAAGACATCTAGCAACATCGACTAATGGCTAAGCCATGTCCTAGGCATTCCGAAAAACTGCCGACCGAGATGAATGCTGTTTTCCGTGCCTCCTTCAGAATGGCGCAAACGTATGAATTGGCAGAGGGGCGTGAAAGAGATTACAAAGAGTTTGGGTGCTATCGGTGTTGTACGCCTTCCAGGATGGGGTCCGTGTGACCCCGCTTGCGCTTGCAATAAATGGCGGGAGATCGATACTAGTGGCGTTCGTACTGTCAGATACGTCGGCTCCTCAGTCGCGAATGTATTGACCAAAATAGTAGACTGTAGTAAACTGCCGACACCAAGCTTCGCTTCGAATTACTAAGCTTTGGGGAAATGTTTAGGGTAGAACTGCAGCTTCGTTATTGACCATAGATGTCAGCAAATACTTTGTCCAGGCAACCAGTGTCCTGGTTGCGGTTGTTCAACGTACACCAACATTAAGTAAGAACACACGTGTGGTGGACTCCGTCTCGACAAACACATTAAATGAGCAGATGCTGGTTGAGTTTGAGAAAGCATTCCCAGACGGAAACAATCCAGGAGTAACAACAAAACCGAACATAGTTGGGGATTGGTGCTTTTTAGGTAGGATAGCTTTGGATCGCCGCACGAGCGAAGACCCATACAAATACCTCGATCTTCCGTGATAATGTCATCAAAAACTGGAGGTAGGCCGTGACTCATACCTCCAAAAAGTGTTGCTCTTATCATTAATAAAATAGACATCGTTGCAAGTAATACCGTATCAGGTACAACATAGACTACTGCCCTATAGACACGTCAGGTCTGAGAAAACCGCCTGAAATGGTGCAACAGAAATGATGCTAAGACAGTCTGGATGTTTGCCTACTGAATTCCTATTAGAATCGATGTCGAGGCTGTGTTTATGGACGTTCGGAGTCTAATCACTGCCTTCACCTGTCAATGGCTATGATGACCTACACTCAGTTTGTGACGAGGCTCGATCAACAACTTTAACGCGTGTCTCAATTTAGCAGCATATCGTTCCGGTATCTAAAGGCTACTTCCATCGTGTAGCAGCTAGAAGAGAAAAATAAACTCTCAAAGAATGACTACTTTTACTGATACATTCATTTGAATACCAGTTTGGTTTCGACGGTACACTCAGCGGCCTTGTGAGTAGTCTGTTACGTCTATAAAGCAACTAGTTCTGTTCTTGTATACACACAACATTTTAAAAGCTCTCGCGTGCTGGTGTGGTGAGTCCGGACCCACAAAATTCGACACTGTCACATAGCGAACACCAGATTCTGCTTACAGACAGTATTAACGGGCGCTATCCATAAAAATCACATCATTTAGCGACATAGGGTTTAATGATTAGCACTAGGACGACACACTGACCAATCTGATAGTAACGCTTCATCGGAACTATTTAGAATTCTACAGGAAAATTTAGTAATTAGGCAGCCTTCGTCCGACTGGGCTCTCTTTACGCTCCTTGATTTTATTCCCATATGCACAATAGTTAACCATAAGTATTCTGAATTAATCCAGTACGGTCGCGAGAAAAGTACCAAGAGCAAACCTAGGTGGATGGCAGGCAACTGCAAACGGTACTGGTGACGAAATATATGAAGACCATATGCACTGATGCTCCATGCTGGTCCTTGCAGCGGGAATCACGCAAGGGAATGTAGCTACAGGGGTATTTTTGGGAGCAAGGAGGGACACACTAAAGGTACCAATTCTAGGCTAAATCTCACCGGTATATACTGAAGTGGTATATCAGTTGGAGGGCTCTATTGCGAGGATATTATCACATTTTTCTAAACTAATGGATACGCTTGATCTGAACGCTCAATAGATGGGGAAATTTCAACATAAGGGCTTCAGGCAACTGATTGGAGGGGCTATTACCAGATGACACTGTCAGCCACATTTGTCAGTTTACAAAGCTAGATAAACAGTTCACTTAAAGACTGGCAAAACACAACCCTCAGTATGTTTAAAACAACTCGCGAAAGGACAAACCTGAATCACAAGTGATGGTCCGCCGGCCGTAACTTCTACAGGGATTTGGGATAAAGGGCAGTTCTCGATGGACATAATTTGTAGACTGAAGCACATGCCCAGTTCGGTCGGCAAATCGTTCAAGTTGGGATTGTCGTTCAGATACAATGTTTCTAGCTTATGAAGGTCTCCTGTGAAAGAGAGGCAATGACAGGAACTGTAAGAAATGGTAGGTATCGTTACCAGCTTGAAACAACTGAAAGATATTTCCACGTGATATTGTGCCGTGGGCATACAGCATTCAAAAAGGGAAATAGGAGATTCACTTAATTATGACCACGGTTGATCGAAGTAGACTCCCACCCTTAGTCCGACCAGCATTGTCGTGTTCACCTTTGTACCGACTGGGTATTACTCAATTTTCAGCTTTCTTGATCCATATGTGCTGTGAATAATAGTCATGCTGGCTGGCCTGACGCAGAAAGTCGCCTGGTGTACCGGTTTAGACCGATTATTGGTTCACTTCCCTGTTCACACACGAAAAACAATCTGATTCGTATGATGACTTAGTCTACAGACTTTATTGTGGTTGACTTCTGTGGGAAAATAAGTCGGCTGTCGAGGCTCGACGACCGGTAAAAACGGCGAATAACTATTGTTCCCGTTATCAAACACTGTAGACACTCTGGACACCCGCCACTTATTGGCAGCAATGTGAAACTCGAGACGAGTTTGGATTCATGATGTTCTTCGCAAGTTCGCTATCCAATATACATGATACGTATTCTAACCATTTCATCATTGTAGGTTAATTCGAACTTGATGCTGACCCAACCACTATTCCTCAGTAAACCGAAAAGCATACTATGCGTCTGGACTCGCTCATATGGTTGACTCATCCAGCTCGGCTAATGAAGTAGACAGTTAACACGGTATGTAGGAGCGTTACAAGAACTTCCATCTTGAGGGATAACACAAATCCCCCCAGAGGACAAATGTACACTTCAGCAGAGATGAGTAAACTTATAAAGATGATGCTGAACAAGGAATTCAGCTATCCATGTCACATCTATGACCACTATAGATGAGGTAATGAAGCCATTTGTTATTTATTTAGAGACCACTTATATTAGTTGAACAACTGAAATCCTGTTGATTAACGGGCGACTCAAAACGATACGGTCATGGGGAGGAACGAACTGAGTGGTTCGTGTGTTAATTTCTCTTACACTCCTGCCCCTTCGTCGCTATGGCATCCAAAAATTCCCAAACCGCCAACTTCTGTTCTCTGTAGTATGGTAAGTCCACATATTGTACTAATCCAGTTACTAGACACTGTGTTACTAATAATTCGAATCGACATAGTGTTGTTGCAGTTCATACTCCAAACACAATTCAACTTGCGCACCGCTCCTTCGAAAAGAACAGCAACCATGTATTATTTTTAACACTGCCAAGCGCTGAGCAACAGTTTCTTCCCAACAAATATATCAATGCATTAAAACAACATCAACAAGGATGGTGAACTGGATGTCCAAAGTATAAGAAATATGTGATGACAATCCAGTTCAGCCAACCCCACATTACATGTCGGTATATTCTGCTGTTCGTCCAAAGCCTTGATAGAAGTTTTGCTATATGTATGAGAGTAAAATACAAACAGCACACACGAGAATGAACACACAGTTCCATGATTTTGACCTTTTATCAGCTTTTCTTCGTGATATATATATATATATATATATATATATATAAAGACACTGCTTCTAGGCTTGGGCAACCTGGCAGTATCCCAGCTTTAGTGCTTCCTTCAGGTGAAATGGCACCGAAACAGTGCTACAGCTGAACGATTTTTTTTAAGAAAGGGGCACCAAGAAGGTCCAACCAAGTGGAAAAATCTAACAATCGTGTAGCTGATGTTCAAGATCTTGGACCAAGCAAAACCGGTAGCTGATGATTTTGTAGACCAAAGACTACTCCAGGACTTGATGTACCTAGCAAACTGATATGAAGTCAAATCTCCAAAGTCCCGCCCGTGCACAGCAGGGGCTACTGAAAAGTAATAAGCTTCCTCAGTGATAGACCTAAACCCACACCCACAATTGGAAATGTTAGTGGTTCACCCTACACATCCCTCCCCGTATGGCGACGACCAGCAATTGTAAACAGAGTATGGGATTTTAACAGTTTTAACTGCCTCCACTCGCCGCTTGGTATGTATACACATTACAGTGATATTCACAAAGAGGGTTTTTTCAAAGAGATTCCACTCCTACGGAGAGCGCACATCAGCAAGCTATCTTCCCTAACAATGAACGGCTCCAGATAAGACCTTTCTCTCTTGACGGGTGTCGTAACAGGTCGATGAGGCAGTCACAATGAGAAGTTGTCAGGTGACTAAAATCGACGTGAGCAGGTTGGGGAAAATCTTGAATAGGAAACGATAAGAGAACCATAGTCGACTAGAGCATATTGGAAGAGTGCGATACCAGCTAAGCTACCTCGGACGCTGCCCCATGTAACACATACGTATGAACCCGACATCAATTTTTGAAACTTCCCCTAATGGATTGACAGAACGCATTGAGCGCACCTGACCTGTGTAATAAATCCAAAATTCCTTGGTAGTGCACCACTTTGACAGTAAGCAGCGTTTGTCAACGTAGCTGAAGGGAAGAACTTTTGTCAGTACAGTTCACGCAAATCCCCCTACATCCCCCGTCACAAGGTACAGCAACAGTCAAACAACTGCTACAATTAGCCACATTTTTAATCGTTCAGCTGTAACGCCCTTTCGGTACCTAGCTGCCATGTAACCCGAAGGAAGCACGAGGGCTGAGATACTGGCAGGTTGCCCAAGCCTAGACAGGGGAAGTCGGTGAACGAAACTGCGGCAGCTGCAACTACTGTACGACGAATACGCGGTTATTACAGCTGACAATGATGATGATGATGGTTGGGTTCGAACCACGGACTATCCAGTCAGTGAATTCATGCTCTAACCACCTGAGCAATCTCGCCCCACAATTAGCCACAAACTAATGACGATGGTGCAAAAGAAATGCACTACTCATAAGGTTGCTGAAAACACAGCCGGCCACGACCAGTTTCTACTTTCTAAGGGCTCATCAGGTATGTGCAGTCCCCGAGTTTCCCTTAACCCTATGTCCTACAGATCTCAATAAATACACTCATTTGAATATCAACGGGAACCCAGCTGACTCTCTTGTTCATGATTTTCTTAAGCAACTCCATGGGCTGTACAAGTTGCAGTTGGTATGACATTCGAGATGTCGTGATACATTGTATAGATGTAATGCACTACTCATAAGGAAATCATGAAAGATGCAGATGGGTTCCAGGTGAGTCTCGCATCAAAACCAAATTGGTATGTAAATGGATGTATTTCCATAATGACAATATTGTTGTGAAGGAACTTACCAATCTCCGGAGGCAAACGCTGCAGATCGTTCTCACCAACAGCGAGGTGGATCAAACTTTGAAGCATGCTGCGAATGGTAGGAAACAAATTGTAGAAGCATACACCCTGTCATGTGGTGATGAAAGCTACAAAAAAAATAAAACCCAATAAATACTGAGAACCGATACGGGAAAGTCAGTCCTTCCTAATAACTGTCGTAAGCAAATCGGTCCCTCGAGCGAACCAACTTTCAAATTCCAAATCTTAATACCACACCTTAAGAATGCATCCCAGGGGCGAACTGCCTGGGATTCGGCGATCGCCAATGAGGGAAGCTGATTCCATTGATCTTACTGCAATCTGAGCCGTGGGACAACGATTTTCAAATCTTTGTAACTCGTTAATCGACGCTTTGTTAGTGAGAGGCATACCGGCTGAGGCAGAATAAACAGCCCAACATAAAATCACACCAGGTCACTGGTTCCGCTGCTAAGCTGCGTGCAGTTAAGCGAATTCCCGATGGTGTGGTTAAAAACACAATAAAAAGACTTCCTGAGACATCTATTGACGTTGATTGGGAGCTCTTACAGCTCGTCTAGTCAATCAGCGGATTAGAGATGAAGGAACGTGGCAACGATGCTGTGCTAGGCACTGTGTGTGCTGACAGGCACTGCATTCTGTAGGAACATCGCTAACGCACCCGATGTGTCATGGGGAAAGAAGTGGCTGCCCGTGGCATGATTTTCAGGCTAGACTGTTTTCCTCCCGGGTGGTGAATCTCTGAGCCGAACAAACCTCGATTGCTCCTAGGGAAGAATACTATACAGAAAACGCTCCATCATTTGAGTTTACCATCTTGAAGAGCCGGACTGAAACATATTCGAACACGGACCGGTAGATGGTTATTAGATAAACCCACCATAAGGTGTAATCATCTTGAATTCAGTGACGGCAAAAGAATCAACTAAAATTTCCTACCGAAACGTTCACTTTAAACAATAGTAGTATACGGTAGTGATCCTACACTAAAACTAAGCTATTTCCCATGAACGTACTAAACCAGCCAGAGCGACAACCGTTCTGCCTACATGATGTTTTGCGAGTGGTTGGATAAATTTGATGTGAAAAGTGGGAACGGAAAACACTGAACAGATTAATCGATCTATGCGTGCAATCCACTTTATTAGATGGGGTTCAAGACTCCCTCGAGGTAAGTGACTGGTGCTGCAATCCATAATTTCTCGTTGAAACTAAGTGGTACTACAATTATAGGAGAAAACCTATTCACTTGTGGTGCCGGTTGGTGCATATTCGCCATATTCGCTGTAGAAATACGGAGTTCGGGATATCATCACGTTGCCCAGAAATGAATTGTTCAGTCACTAGCTCATTGAGTTATCTATCTCAAGCTGAGGGGCGGATTCTGGTCGTCGAAATAGGAAGAAATGGGCCTGAGAGATACACGGGATGCCACCAGCAAGGGGAGCATTACCATCTTAAAAAGACATTAAATTTGTTGTAGGAACCTGACTTAAAATCTGATAAAAAGGTTTAGAAAAGTGAAATTACCCGTGAAAAGTTATGCGGGCTTTAGTGAGATTGACCTAACCCCGGTAAGTTAGTGGACATTCATTAGAGTAACCAATATCGGAATAATAAGATTGAATAATACATGTGTGGATACGGCGTAAAGGGACGAAAATGGAGTTCCTCAGTAGATTATTGGAAGGGAAGGGAAGTTCAGTTCACACGAGCTTCCATCTACCATGTGAACAAATACCAGACAAAAATGGAATAGATGCATACAATGGGGTAGCGGGTAAATCACGGATGGTCAGAGGAGATAAAATTCCGTTTCAGGCCGTCTGTAGTATGATCGTAACAGTATCAAAAATCACACTGGTATAAAGTTGGTACCGAAAGTCGTCCTGCGGAAACACGGCATGCTCACACATTCGAGTTTCAAATGGAAAGTTACTCGGATCAGATAATACGTTCTGTATTTGGTTTGTGTCGTCAAGGCAGGTCCACTAAAATGGGAGATCGAATATATTAACCGAATACAAATAGTAAGCGGTATGAGTGGCTTTTTAGGGCATATGACCTTAAAAGATAACTTAACCATCAGTGCAACAAGCTAACCTAAATGTCTGACTGATCTCCTGAGGTCATAACAACGAAAGACGGCGCGCGAAGCTCGTACGGGACCAACAAACATAATGTTAATTGATTACCTGTATTCTCATTTGTGTAGACACCAGGAATCACGTGTTTAAATACAGGAAAGTGAACATGCCACCAGCTAGGTTCTACATAATTTCAGTAACTTGTGGCCTAGATTCCCGGTTAGAAACTGGTCTTCGTTTCTAGTATGGGTGCATTTGAGTACAAAACACATACTCACTCTTCCAGGCAAAAGTTCAGTCCTCAAAAGAAATAACATTATTATACAGTGTACATTTTTCTCCGAATGGCACACCACGAATATTTGAGCCGGTATGTCGTGGACGGAATATTGTTGCCTTATTCTCAAGACTACTTGACACGTGCGCATGATGACATTGCTCAATGAGGTTCATTTGTAATTGAGGCCGTCGGAGAAACATAGGTTTTGGTGTGTTTAGCATTGGTACTGATCAGTAGACGGCACCAGCAACCTGCACACCAGTGTTTCGTACAACGAGAACGGATCGCCAAATCTGCGGGAAAATACTATTGGTTAAGCTAGGCATGGACAATGACTACCGGTAATAGTGAGGTCCCAGATGTGGTGTAGTATCCAAAAGAGTCTACATAAATTATAGTTGCGGTATATTCAGTGAAGAAAATACACGGAAATGATGGTAAGTAGATGATGGAAAGTTCAAACTCACCCTATGGTGCGAGGTAATTCAGTCAACCGATTAGATTGTACAATAAGGCGCTGAAGCTCACACAACTGGCCTGGATTCAGAAGAGGGATAAAGTGAAGTGAACAGAGTCAAGTGAAGACAACCTAGCGCCATGAAGTTTCTAACACAGTTTTATCCCAGCAACGAAAAAATGGGTAAAGACTGGAAACTCCAGTCACGAAATAACCAGACAGCAATCAATTGATGTTGTGTCAGAATAGTTACTTCATCAAAATTACCAAAGGACCGTCTCAGTTCATCGTGACCGGTGTCACTGAGTGGATGAGATCTAACCATTTTGGTAAAAAAAAACAGAAGAAAATAACCACTTCCATTGCGAACGTTGCACATGTGCAACAGAAGAAAAAACCACTTCCATTGCGAACGTTGCACATGTGCAAGAGATCATCACAGCCCCAACACTCACGAATGTCTGACCAGTAGTGCCCGGGGGAACTCGATCGACCATTGCGCTGGGACAATCATCTGCTACGTGTGTCTGAAGTTCACTTAGCTGGACCAGTTTTATGTCCTCTGTCAAGTTAGGACGGGATGAATCCATAGAGTGTGCAGGTTACGATGTGCCGAAGATATAAAAGATTTAACTGGTGGTCCCACTAATGTCGGTTAATGTCACCTGCCAGAGTAAGCAGCCAAAGATGCAGTCAAAGAATTCATGGAAGCCACCGGTATACCCAAATCATGAGACAAGTGTTGCCCCCGTACACCCTCGACAGCCTTTGCGCTTCAAATACACTTGCATCGTGTGGTGTCTAACAAATTATCCGTAATTCCTTATCACTTTAGTTTTCCTTTCGGCGGCTGCTAAGCCACTGTACTCACGTACATGAATTATGGTTGGAGGAGTGAATCAGACTAGATATATCACATATTTGTGCCTGGCAAACGATCTGTTTCATTGTTTGTGCTGTTGGTATTGGTATAGCCTGAGAACACTTACCTATCTCCAGTGGCAGACACTCCAAGTGATTTTCCTCCAGATCTAGCAACTGAAGTTTCTTCAATTCTTGGATGGTGGGAGGTATCCTCTGAAGAAAGAGAACACGAGTACAGACATCATTTGTCAATCCACTATTCCGATGGGGTAATAGTAAGAAGAAACAAGAAACAACGCGCTTATCTGGTTTGTCACTTCATGCTCCTGGGTTGCATTGATGAGTGTTTCCAAACAACTAAGTGCAACCAGTAATGGCAACGAAGACTGAATGCCGACATTAGTATTTTGTGTCTGTAGTGCACGTGCGACAATAGCTATCAGGCAGGCGCAGTCTCCGAGTTTCCGTCCAACAAATACTCCGATTTACACACCAATTCGGTTTTGGTGGGAAACTTAATTGTCAGCGAGCTTTCAACAACCTATGAGTGCTCTGTTACGTTTGCATAATGTACTGCGACATCTCGCAGATCGTACATTTTGGATGTTCACGACAGGTTCTTGCAAATATGAAGATCAATAAGATTGAGCGCACAAGACTATCCAAATCAACCGACCAGAAAATAATAGACTCGTGTACATGCTGTCTGTACTTCTTGCACCATATCTTATGTGAAGTTACCAATTACGGAGAATATTTCTGGTCATTGTCTGAATACTGGCTTGAACATTTCGATCTGGTGCCGCCTGGAATCCCCAAGTTCAATTTCAGCTTCACCATAGGTGAATTGATTTGTTTATTCGAATGATTAACAACATATGGACTTCCCCATATGCAAAGCCCTTGTCCGGACATACGGTCATATTTGACCTGTTGTCGTGATCGACTTTTTCTGATAGTTTTAGTGTTATGTAGGTGAGGTAGCTCGAGTTCATTCGAGGAAAAACGCAATGAAAAGGCCACAGTAGTTACCTTTAGTTGGTTGTTGCTGAGAATCAATACTTCCAGATTGACCAGGTGTTCGACATCATCAGGCAGTTTGGTTAGCTGATTGGTGCCTAGATTCAATTCAACCAATACCTCCCAACTCTTAATGTCTGTAGGATCAAAAAGGGAAACAGTGATCGTTAAATCAAAACGTACAGTTAAATGAGTAAATGAAACATCGATCTGATGCCACGAGTGTGCATCGGTCAAGTGAAAGGATGACAATTGGGATGAAGTTCCTCGCGCTACGCAAGGGTTAGCCCACGGGTATTATTCACAGCCAGTGTCAGACCTTGTCATGTTACGGCCACGTTCATTCTCTTTCACATGCTTTTTCTTCATCCTCCTCCACCACCTAAAAACTCTCCATTTAGACCCGTCAGTTAGGACTGAAGAATCCGTTCGTCCTACATCGGTTTCGACAGCAACATCTGCGCATCATCCGGGGGTCGACATCGCCGGGAAGCTGGGGATCAAATTTCAAGCCTAAACACCCAGTCTATCTGGCTGCATTTAACGTTCACACTGTGAAGCAAGCGGTACAACGAACTGCTCCTCCTCTCACGCTAGATTTGCCTGATATTAATGTGATATGTATCAGAAATAAGAATTCCAGGTGCAACCAGTAGTTGAACTATCTGTCCCATCACTCTCCACTCACTTCCGACAGCGGCAGGATTTTCAGGGGTTAGTGTCGTCACCAGGCGAAGAGAATGGATATCCGTTGATAGTCGCCTGTGTGTGGTTCGTCTGGCAAAGTCTGTAAAGGAGTTTCACTAGCGGAAAGTTGATCAATGTCTGTTTGTCATGTCTGCTTATGCTCCAACTGACTGCAGCTCTGAAACCATCAGAGACAAGTTTTACGACGCCATGAATGACCCGATGTTGCGAGCTAAAAGCTCAGGCATCAATGTGGTCGCCGGAAATCTGGATGCACAAGTGGGCATGCTTAGCGCACCTGGTGATCGACATGGATCTTACGCGATACGTGAGGACATTGATAGACGATTGCTTAACTACTGACTGCAGGCTGTTTTCATGCAGTACTAACTTCCGAAATAGCCAAATTCATGTGGTCACATGGTGTCCTGTAACAGCGTGCCAGTTAAGAACTCAAACAGATCACACTGCCATCAGTTGTCGGTGGCGGATCAGTAACTGCTACCGCTCATTTTACAACACATCTGTAGATTCCGACTACGCGCACGTCCGGAGCTGCTTCTACCTTCGTTTTCCAGGGCCACGTAAGGTGCGGAACTGAGAGACTGGCAGATCCGGTTGCTGGGTGTATTTACCGAATGCTCCACCATGAGATGTAAATTCATGCTGGAGCGAGATCGCCACCTCTCTTCACAGTACCGGGACTTTTGACTGAGGCACGGTGCTAATAGGTCTGCTCAAGCACTGGATATCAGAACGAACAGTACCACCAATTGAGTCTCTGATGAATGTCCCCACCGATCCTGAACATACTTTTAACCAACGATCTACCGGACGTCAAATGAAGGCGAGCGTGCTCGCATAACATAGAGCCTCGTGGACCTGATAGACTAGGGAAATCAACAAGGACCAAAAAGCCGGGAATACCCGAAGATCCCTTCAGTTGACCGGTCCTCAGTCAACACCTGTGAGCGAAACCACCAAGGATGAGAATGGAGTGACCATAGTGAATAAACAAGAACGCCTCGATTGCTGGTCACCCACTGCCAGTCACCTGTGGCCTACAACCGAAGTAGAATCCTGGACAATAAACCTAGGACTTCCTACGACTTCGGAAGTTTATGACTGCATATGTTCTATCAAGCGCCACCAAGCTTCCTGTCCGAATGACCTCCCACCTGTATTGTCCAAAGATGTGAGTGAATTCCTCAGTCAGTGCTTGTCAGATATGTTCGCCGGTAACTGGCAGAAGGAGACTGTCCCAGACAACTAGGGAGAGTAGTTGATGGTGCCCAGTTTCAAAAAAGGGCATCGAGGTGAGTGTGGCAACCACAGGGGGATCGGTTTGACACAATCTGTAACCCCGTGCGTCACTTGTGCTTCGTCGCCTCATGGTGGCTCGTGGAACACTGAATCGGGAGCAACAGGCAGGATTCCAGCCTGGTAGAAAATTGCGTTGACCAAATTTTTACACTCTGTCAGGCGCCAGAACAGCATCGTACGTATAAACGACCCATAATTTTGGTAGTCCTAGACTTTTAAGGCGTATTCGATCCAGTCAAATGGTCTGTTTTTCTGAGCAAGCTTGTAAATCAAGGAATAAACCGGGGGATTGTGAACATACTGAGTTTTTTGTATTCTAAGATTTCCGGGAGTGTGAGAATATAACTCTCCAAACGCATCCGTACACATTGTTGTCTACTCTCTCAATTCCTAGTTGATTTTGTGATCGACGAGATAATGAGATGAGCTCTGGAAGGTTTTCAAAACCCCGGTGTTTAAATAACCTTAGACGAGAACTTTGTCGATATCGTTCTCTTCTTTGAAGATAAAGCACTTTGCAGCCACAAACTGTAAGGTCATGCTCGTGGGCGTGCAGTCACTGAACACGTAACTTACAATTCAGGAAGAGGCTATCGAAGTTGTGGAGCGTTCTAATTATCTTGGAAGTTCTATTAGTCCTGCGTGTAGTGTGATAGATGAGGTAAATGGAAGAATGTCTAAGGCTTGTGTCATGTTTGCTAATTTGAGATACCTATGACGTCAAGACGGTATATCCCTGAATCAGGCTACGGTGAGAATCAGCTTGTTCGAACAGCAGAAGTGAGATGCCTTCAGGTTTTTGACAGAATCCCAAACAAGTCAGTTAGAAACCGAGTATTCGGTTGTGCTACGGAGACTTTCACCGAAGAATGTATCCACCACCACAAGCTGCATTGGTTAGCCCATGTAATGCATATGTCGAACCATTGTTTGTCAAAAAGAGTGTTGTTTTCCATACCCAATTCAGAGGAACGGAAGCAGAGAAGAGGTCAATGCGTGACTTGGCAGCGGGATACGAAAGAAACCACGAAAAATCTAGGTGATGTCGGAGTGAGTAGCCTTCGAGGATGGGGACCGCATGATCCAAACTGCGTCTGATTAAAGACACTGTAAGATATGGCTGCTAATCGATGTCAGTGGCGTTCTTGTTGTCAGTTTCTATCCAGATCACCTGAATGAATATTTAGAAGTGTAGGCACCTCGGAACGATAGTGGTGAAATAGCACTAAGCCCCTTCCCCATCCATTTTTATTCTTTTATTCACAATTAGGCTTACAAATGAATCGTGGTTGCACGGTAGCAAATCATCAGTGTTGAACGCTGATGCTAGGCTGTCGATGATGATTCGTTCTTTACGAAGTAACGATGACCTTCTTACTAAAAATCACATGGCTATCTGCTACTTCGCGGGGCAGATTTCTAGTAACAAAAACACGAGAAACGAAGGCTGCTGACAAGCCAAAGTTTGTGATGCTATCAAAACATTGCAGTATGGTTACGGTATAGTGCGCTCTGAAGATGTGAAACTGCATTAGTTGACTGACATGGTCAGACTGCAATACCGTGCAAACACACTGATTCAAGCTATACTCTAAACGTGATTGTCTTAGCTGAACGACTGCCTGGTTAAGATCGGTTATCCAGCTACGCGGACACAGACAGAAGTCGTCTGGAAATTCGTTTCGTTTAATTTTCCCTACGCATAGCTATCGGATCCACTTCACATTTGATCACATTACTTGAACAGTGTATCATTGCCAGACCTTTGCAAACGCTTCTCAGACACAACATCCCAACAGGCACACAGCCACTCACAATGTTGATAGAACGTTGTCCGAAGGATGTAAGAGAGATTGAAGCTACAAACAATAACCTTACAAGGGAGAAGCATCTTCTGTGTGGACCATACTTGCACTGGAAATGAGGGCACGCATCAAAAGGGAACTGACATATGGATGTGAAGTGTGATAGGTTCACTTTGGGATGTCATTTAATAGTTGAAAATCGTGTGCTGTTTCTCATAACATTAATTCCAGAGGTAAAAGAGATGAGTGGATGCATCCACGATTCACGCAGAAACATTGTGCAGTTTTCGGATAAACAAACAGTCGGCAGTCCGTTTGTAACGAAAAAAAAGACTGCGTGAACTATCCATCACGAAACGCGAATTTCTGCAAGGTGTGAGGATATCTACTATTGGCGCGGTCTATAAAGAGGCTAACCTCCAAGCATCTAGCGACATAACTTAATATGGACAGTACTCTGTTCCTGTCATAAACATCCCGATCAAAACAAAAGAATAAAAGAATAAAATTGTTTAGAACCTAAAAGAAGACGGGTGAAAGGGCACTAAAACCACCATGAAGGCAAAATCCGTCTAACAGAATCCAACAAACCACTGCAATGGGCTTCATGACCAAACGGCTGTGTAGCTAGTTAGGGTTACTACATACCGGGCGGAAGCGAGGCCAACTGGTTATCCTTCATGTTCAGTTTAGCCAAATGGGATGCTCTTGAAAATATTCCAAATGGGATTTTCGATATTTGATTATGATCCATATTGAGAGACTGTGGTAACACGGGGAGGGAATAGGAAAACGATCCACTAGTCAGGATTAGATAAAACAAGATACCACATGTAAAGTCAAGAATTAGGCGATTTTTAGGCTGGTCCACATTCGAGTGAACAGTGGGTTGAATCAAAACAAAAAGAGCATATTAATGTGGTGGTGAAACACTCCTATCGACATACATGTTTTCAAATCCAAAATGTCTCCACTATACCTTCTCATCCTCTCACACGATAGACTTTCAGTAGGAATTCGAACAGCTGAATTACGTCATAGAACTTCAACATGTCATTGGAGCAGTTTAGATCCCACTGCACTGCCGCGGGTGTAAGGTAAAACCTTAAGCAACTGAGTGTCAAGGAGCTGATGTTCAACACGCGTGAAATCTCGTTCATGGTCTGGGAGGCATTCATAGGCTCGGGCACGCTATCGCACCATTTCAAAACAGACAACATAAAAGGGCATCTTAAGCCATAATCTGTGAGAACGTTGATATGTGGAAAGAGGGGTTCATTTTGTACCTTTTAACTCTGAAAGTCACATGCACCTGAACTATTCACAAACCGAAAAAACATATCAAGAAGGAGAAAACGATAAACCCGGAAGATTCTACAAAGCCTACCTGAATAGAGGTGAACTGTTGTGGACCGCCAGGGGGGAAAGCTCTAAAGTAATTTCTCGATACGACCAAGCTGGACAGTTTGCGTAAGTGGGCTAAGAGACCTTCCTGAAAAGGGAATGTATGAGCGGATGAATGCAAAAACGTTGTACTTCACTCAAAAATCTATCTATTACCAAGTTCAGGAACAAAGTCAGCATAACGACAGACAGGTTTCATTTGGGCAGCTAACCACTAGGAGCACTTAAGTGGTTAGCAGTTACTTACTAATAAATGAAACGAGGCATAGTTTTCTATCTAAGACACGCTCGCAATCATAATCGAAATCAGGTAACTATCAAATTGGACAGAAAAACATGGTTTGATCTCACAAAAACTGTCAGCCTAACTTGGTGAATTCGCAACAGCGGATAAATGTATGAGGCATGTGACAATGTGTTCTTTGGAACTTTTCAAATATACTGCAGGGAATTCAACCTCTGGATGCATAAGATATTCTGGACTTTGAACATATTCGGATGACGATTAAGGACCTGCATGCTGAGGAAACACCAGAAAAGAACACGTCTAGATTTTCAGTTGTGCTAGATGTAAATTCATGTGGTTTACTCAGATCGCACATCAATAAACCCTATCGGGTCACATTACCCTCGTTCGGCTACGAAACATACCGGTAACTGGACAATGTTGTTGCCTTCAATATTCAGTTCCAAAAGGTTATCACACTGAGCCATTGAAGCGGGAAGGCATTCGAGGTGATTGTATCTGGAAAAACACAAACGACATTACCATAATTAGGAGGGTGTAAAAAGTGGCAGGTAAAAATGAACGTTGCTTTTTCGATTCACTGGGTACATCCGTGAAAGGATCACGTGGGAATGTTTAACAAAACCATAGTGGGAAGCTCATTACACAATGCACTTTCAGGCCGTCAATATCCGAGTAGCTCGAAAGGTTGCAGAGCTTCCGAACATTGCTTTTGTTTTGGGTAAGTGACTGGCCTAGACACATCTAGCATTCCAGGAATGCTGAGTTAAAAAAGAACATTGAACGAATTCACGCCGTATAGGAACTGCCGAAAAGGCTGCAAACATTCACTAGGGTACAAGAAGTCGTCGGTGAATCCAAGAGTACCCCTATACAGAACACTGGTTTCCCACACCCTTAGAACAGAATATTTCAAGCCAGTGAAAGTGGAACTCGAAAAGATTACCACTGACGAAAAGGGGCGCAGTTGTCCGCTGCGCGGAAACCTACTTTGAGAATCGGAAAAATAACCAAACGATCGAGGAATAATCAATAAACGACCGAATACTTGTTTCTCTACCAAGGGTTGTGTCCTTCTGACATACGTGCACGGCAGTTGAGTGAAGTAGGAGTGAAAGTGCAATAGTTGCCTGATACCCCTTAAGCTTACAATAAGCCATTGTACAAGGTTTTGCTACAAACAAATTTTTAGCACAACTAATTACGCGGTCTGCTCCTCAACTGGGCATAATGGGCCTCGTACCAAATAGTTAGCGGGAACAACTGAGAACGAATGAGGACTGAAGAGAGCTGCGGAATGAAAATCGACATTAAAACGTCCGGATGAATGATAGTGAACCGAACAGTAAGCCTGTTCGAGATGAGTAATTGATCATATCTAGAGTTTTGTGATTCCAGAAAGAGACGCTTTGACTCAAAAACAAGCAGGTGGAGTCGGATCAAATTGATTCTCGCAACGACATTAACTCTTCCGTTAGAAAAACGACACATAAATTCAACAAACTAACAACTTAGGAAGACCAAATGGTTTAAAACCCCGAAAACTTTGGTCCTCAAGGACAGGATAGTCGGCGATGTACTACACTTCAGAGGACCTGAATAGCCAAATGCACAACTCACCTTAATCCCACCCGTTCAAGCAAACGAAGCTCACCAATACTTTCTGGCAGCGACCGGAGCTCATTATGTTGCAGATTTAGTGTAGTTAATTTCTGACAGTGTTGGATTTCTGTGATGGAGGCATGAACAGGAAAAGACGAGTAACATTGTTGGGAAAAAACGTCGAACAGGTTCCTGCACTGTGGATAGATACCCCTGGAGATACATCGAGATTTCTACCGAGTTAATTTGATGATTCTTAGATATCTCCGAGTTTCAATCAAAACGCCCTGCTAGTACA
This sequence comes from Opisthorchis viverrini, assembly GCF_000715545.1. NCBI lineage: Eukaryota > Metazoa > Platyhelminthes > Trematoda > Opisthorchiida > Opisthorchiidae > Opisthorchis > Opisthorchis viverrini. The sequence continues at coordinate 2,684,508 of NW_008751671.1, forward strand.
TGAGTATCTTCATACGAATATCTTAAAGCGTAAAATATATACACATTCCAACAAGATTATCATAGCGCGGCTATCACAGTGGCTGTCAACAGAGTAACTAACGGTTACAGTATCAATAACCCGCGGGGTTACTGCGATTGCTTACAACAAGCAAGATCAGTAAGACGAACGTCTTCGGATTCACCGGGTACTTGGAGACCAGATTTCAATTTTCCGGGTGGCAAAAGCAACTACTAATTCATAGTTTGTTCACAACCAGGGTTGGAAGTAACAGCCCTTAAATTCAAAGATGCTATTAATTTGGCACAGTTATTGTGTCTCGTCGAGAAGCTCGGATGTCTAGTATATGGCGGTGGAAGTCCCGAATGGGAATCAAACCAGCCATGATGCCGTCCACTTGTGACTTGAACATTATGGTTTCCGTGGTTCAATATATTGTCATCAACCAGGACATACTACTGATGTCTTGCAGTGGATAATGATGATGAGTTACGAACCTACCAAAGATCGTTTTACACAATTTTTTCCCAGGAAACAAACACACTTGAATATCAACGAAATCAACGTCTTGGTCGTTGCTCAAGACATGAAATACCTTCCCATAAAGCTGCAGAATGTCAAAGAAATCCGAACCAGAGCTTACAACGTCACAGGCAATTTTCGAACCACAGAATTGTACAGGTCTGCACAAGACGGAGGAACTGGAAGTAAAGTAGAAAAAAGTAGACTCACCCTCAGGTAGTTGTTCCAAATGATTGTGGGATACATCCAATGTCATCAGTTGCGTGAGTTTTTCAATACCGGGGTTTGAGGGAAGACTGCGGATTTTGTTCTCACGCACGCTAAGCACTTGCAGTTTCTGCAAACGAGAAGATGCAGGAAAATGTGAGTTTTCAAAATACAATAGCAGAAAGCGTACTACAATCTCGCCGATGTGACTGTCGTAGGAAGATAACGTAAGATCTGTCACTACGGAAAAAATGACGGAAACGAAAAACCCCTCAGATTAATAATATTCCACCATGTTTATTTTACACCTTAATTGCAAAGAAATCGGCTGCCTAAAATGACGAATTATTTTTTCTCAAATTCCGGAAGTAGTGTCCCGAATTGGACGACCGCATCCTCATCAGGTAAGAAACGGGAAGGATCCACCGTTACCTTAAGCATAATATACTCATTTGCAAACTGACTCGGTTTTACCGGGAGACTCGACCGAATCGGGTTCAACTCATGTTGAAGTGAAACATAAGGTTGACGAGAACTCGAGGACTTTGCTTACTAGATGAGTCCAAAGAAGGACGAAACCAGTTGTGAGCTGCCCAAGAGTCTTTAGCAACTTATGAGCAGTGTTGGTATTGTATGGTGAAGCTATCCGACCTGCAATGCCAGTACAACACTCGCTTCGGTGGTATGTATACTAAAACCAGAACTGCCCCTTCACAAAAATGATACGCAAAGTCATGAGGCATTCCACACTCTACTTCGCCCCCTGATGTATGACTCATAGACTTTATATCCTGTAGATCTTCTACAACTTTTATTGCTTGCTTCCCTATGGAATAAAACGCCCAACTAATCAGATGAAATATAAAGACACCAATACGATTCCTATCCGTCAAGAGCTGAAAAGACCTGTTCAGAGGTGAGACTGGCACACACAGTGATACACAAACAGAACAGAAGCCATGGGTCCAGAGTAAAAACACTGAGCATAACTCAAAGGACAAAAGTTCTGCAACATCGTCAACGAATCACTCCACTAGTGTTCTTTTTCCACTAAAATTTTGGAGCAAACAGTTTTCATCCACTCCTTTATTTAGGATTAATGTTGGCTAGACACTAAGTAATTTGAATTAGCATCTGAAGTGTATCGACTCATAACGCGTGAAGCGCTGAGGAGTGCTAACAAAGGCACAGTCGTTTACTCGACTGCGTGCAACCGAACATTGGTATCGATTACTTTCTTGTTGTCCCGTAAAATAGTCTGTCTTGTATTCAAAGATTCACCTGCCCATATTCCAAGGTCAGAATGCACTCAACTTTTCCAAGTTTCAACCTACGAGAAGAGCTCCATAACGACCGCGAGAGCTGACTTCGCCGCACAGCTTCGTTTTTTATTTCATTTAAGCTATTGGTTACTGAAAATCATTCAGTAGCGAGATATTGTGGCGCCAAATAAAAACAACTCACTGTGAGCTTGCTGATATCATCGTCAACCACACGGATTCGATTGAATCGCATTAGAAGATGAGTTAGATTCACAAGACTGTAGATAACTGGAGGAATTTCGCACAGTTTGTTGTGACGAATATCAAGCATGCGCAGATTAGTGCAGCCAGCCAAACTATCTGGCAGACGACTGAGTGAATTTTCTTGGAGCATGAGAATTTCCAAGTGGGGAAGCAGACCAATTTCGGCTGGAAGTGAAGTTGAAGAGCGAAGTATTTAGCTTTCGAACTCTGCGTCAAGTGAGTAGTAGCATGGATATCAAGTGGGAAAACAATGGACTTCCGAGAATAGACAAGCATTGCGACAAATCGAGTGCCCGGTTAACTTCGGGTCAACACGCAAGATGTACCAAGAAATTTCTTCACGGGCAATTCCGAGTTCATTCAGTCAGAGGAATTTACCAGAGATTCATTGAGTCATGATCAAGAAACCCCTCTTTAATGACAAGCAGTCTCAGACTGTGAAGTCGACCAAGTAGCTGTCGATTTGCTCCAAGAGACTGGCAACTAGCTGGCAAATGTTACCGTTCAAGGAGAGAAGGCCGGGTTGGCACCCAACAGCACACTGAGGATGTCTCTTCCAATGGTGCTGAGGGTTTTCGATCCACTTGGTGAGATCATCGAAAAAATCAAAGGCCACATGACAAACGACCATAAACTAGCCGGACCTACCAAAATTTCGACGTACTACTAAGTCTGATGACTGATATGCGGGTTGACGGCAAGATACTGCTTTGCCGAAGGATCAAAGTTTTCCCGAATGGCCAGACGTATGATTTTTTTGAATAAACACTGACTTGTTCAATGATATCTGTGAGATTTTCCAAACTCGCGTTAACTATGAAACGCTATTTGCATGTGTTTGTATAGAAAAGCCAGTACAGCTAATCCCCTCTCATTAGCTCATACTTATAAAGTGATGCACAGCGGGAAATGAATTTGGCAATTTTGTGGTCCCCGCATTTTCGTACGAAATGCTGTTTCATTCTCTAATCTTGTAAGTTTCGGTGTTGTCCGTCAACAATTAGGCACAAGGTTGTACTTTTTCGAATAAACCTGAGTGGTAAGTGGAGATACTTCGTTAGTAGCAGTAGTGTCTAAGACCGAGTCCGGCTACGGGCTTCGGAATGGGTGACAAAAGAATATGGGGTTAGTGGCTACCCATCAATACTCGGTATCCTAGAAGACGAACCCGACGAGCGAGTAGTTTCTCGCATTTCATTTTTTTTTCGTTTTTCGAATGGTGCAAACTTCACGGGCTGTTGCTACGGGCAAGGAAACAGTTGAAGGCCATCTACTGAGCAGTTACCTGAAAACAGTCAAAATCGTCGTGTTCAATAGCGAAACATCAATGTTCACTATTAATTCTTCGCTGTTTGACATTACTGAGATTGAAATCTCTCCACATACAGCACACGAGACTAATCAAAGTTAGGGCTGATTGCTGGTCATCTCCATCCCAATAAACTCACCCAACCTAGCAATAATTCGACACATTTCATAAAGTCAATTTAAGAGTAAACGTTCTGGGTATCAAACGACTGCACCTGCTGGAACTATGAGGGCGACAAAGACATAAATTAACAGTAAATCCAACTCGTTCACAGGAACAGACACGGTTTGTAATGGCTGCTTTTCGCAAAAGTGCATAAGATTAAGTTTCGGCTGGGCATTCGTTTAGTCGTTTGATCTTACTCGGAAGGTGGGATGGCATCTGCTTCCAGATGGACCCGTCACATCAAACTACGCTGATGAACACCCTCGCCACACTGGCTTTGACACCACAGGACCTCAGCACACGACCAGCGGTCAAATCAGACTGCAGATAGTATGCTTCCGAAGTCACACAAGCCCGCAAACTCCGTTTCGGCCTTGGGAAGCGGGCTGTATCGGGGACTCCACCCAGCGCAGCTTGGTGCATAATGAAATCCTGGGATCGGACAGACATCCATCAAGCTGACAGTTGAGCAGTATACCAGCATGGTCGTTCACAAAATCCACAACCATAGTGGCCGTTAAATAGAGATTCACGAAGGCTGGGACAAGAAGGCACCCGTTTTACGCCAAAGATTCGGAAATCACCTGAAGTCAGTCCAGTCGTTTACTCGTTTTCGGTTTCACTTTGTCAACTAGTTTTCGGATGAGTTTGGTGAACTTTGACAGACAGCGATAGTTAAAAAACGACCAGGATATTTCTTGGTTGACAATGCCAATGACATTCCTGGAGTTTACGAAGGGCGGATAAATTGGCTGGTGATGTTCGAAGGACTTTTCTGAAGCGATGGTGCAGTAAATATCGGGTCTATCGTGCTATGAACAGCATGTAATCCAAAATGGATTTCGGGATGTGTGCTTCGATGATTTCCACCACCATACATTTGAGTAGCACTCGTGTAAAGAACTTGCCTGCGCAGCTCAGCAAACTGGTACCTCTGTATACAGCAGTGAAGCATAGTGTTGAACACTGATGTTATATTGTCGGTGATGATGATAATATCTCTGTTGTCGAGTGAAGTCTAGCTTTCACGTCGTTTGTAGAGCTACACCATTAAAGCATCTTTGAATTCTGGTGAAACTTCCTCTTCCTGTCAGATCATGTTGGCCAGTTGAGTGGGAGAATTCTTAAAAGTTGCATCATGATACTGGGAAAATTCTGCTGTAAGCGTGTTTCCTCTAGGTGCCTTGACGTTCTGCAATTTCGGAAGTTCTTCCGTCTGCCGTGTCTCTTCGATAGCCGGAGAAAGATCCAGGGAAAGTTTCATATCTCAATGAAAAAGTCTGTCCATTGCAGTCCAGTCGACGCTTGTCGTTCTGCTCAGTAGTTTGTTGAACTGTTTGCGCCGTATAAGCGATATCTCTGCAGGTAACATCTACCTCAGTCCGGTGTCAGAATCCTGGAGAGCTTAGATCGGTTTTATGCTAGGCCCATGGATTACAAACGTATGATCCATTATGCTGCATCCGGGTGGGAAATTCTTTGACCTGCTCATCTCCTTTTCTCCATTTCTCGTTCATGGTGCGAATGAGTTGCCAAGTTAGGCTATTTCCAGCATAGTTTGGCTGTTGTTCCTTTATATCATCGTCCGAATCGGCAAGTGATTGTGCTAGCGTAGCGTTTTTTCCAGTTACTAGATGTTTTATATGCTGTTGTCGTATCGACCGCAGTCGTCCGACCTGGCTGTCTGCTTTCTTCATCATTCAGCGCTTCAAATTGTGCCACGCTTCTGCCATCGGGATGCACGGATTGAAGGCTCCCAGTGTGCAAGCCGGTTGACGTTGGTTTATCAACCATCATCAACTGACTCTTCGAAACGTTTTACACCAATCATTGTGTTCACTACTGCATTTGACGCAGCTGACAAAGCTAGATTCTAAGCTTCGTTCAGATAACTTAATGGCATGCTCCACAGGACGCTCATCGCGTCACCCGTGTGACGCACACCTTTCAAAAGTCAACAACGTAATCGAGTAGAGAGTAGCGGCGGCGTTGGTGTATCCGTGTAGCGATGCGTTGTCGGTCAAAGCAAAATCCCGTGTTGATGATAGCAAGCGCTTGGACAGCGCAGTCTGATTAGTCGGTCATAGTTGGCGTTTACGGTTCCAATCACATGGTGTCCGAGAACGCCTGGCCACAGAGACTTGTCACGACCGACCCATGTGGTGAAATCTACCAGCCACAGTATTTTGTCGGTTTTCGGGACTGATCAGTATCCGTTTCGAATCAGAAATTGTCTCTGCGGTAGTCCATCCAAAACATTTCGTTCTCTCCTCAAATGCATCTCTCCAAGGGCACCCAATCAGGGAACAGATTTCCGTTGCTTAGTTACTTGTAAGTAGGTCAGGGATTGAAGCAAACCATCGGTACGGTAGGTAAGGGGTTGCGATCCGAACAATGCGATAAGTGTCACAGCTACTCACGTGGTAAACTGACAAGCTTGTTGCAGTAGAGATAAAGTTCCCGCAAGTGTCCGGCCAGATCTCGGATAGAAGGCGGCAACGAATGCAACTGGCCTTTGGACAGATCAAGACGGGTTGTATTCTCTTCGCGGCACCGATGGATTTCCTTCAGGGCATCCTGGAAAAGCCACGGAGAGAACGAGCTAGGTTAAAGCAGGCCTGACTCATAAAGCGCAAAATAACGCTGGTTAAGGAAACTGATGTCAGACTGATCAAATTAGTGAACAGCTTGAATGTAACCTTTGGTGTTAAGCTCAGGGCCACTGAGGTGAAATGTCCACATGCGAACCGGTACACTAGTTCCGATAGTTACGTAACTCATCAACGGCTTCAAAGAGATCAATTTTAGCAATCTACTCCACGTTGACCACACTTCCAGCCGGAATGCTAGGAATCACAAGATGAGTCTACAAAGGAAGACGAGATTTAAACCACAGAAACGACTACCCTTGACCGTTCATCTGAGAGACTATCCATGTGGTCATGATTGGGGGTTGTTTACGCTCAACAAGAGTAGCCATTCTTCTGAGGTATCTCTCTTCTGGGGTGTCACTGCGCGAAAGCTTAGACATTCACAAAAAGGATATCGCAAGTAATTAAGATAGGGGCAAAATCACGTATGATCAAAAAGGGAGTTTACGTCAACCTACTGAAACTGTGTATACCTACCAAATAGAATGCCAGAATCTGATTAAACAGGCTTAGTCTGACGAGATCATCATTCACCCAACAACGAATGACAAAATTCGTGGTACTAAGATAGAAAGGCCTACTGAGGCCCACTAGCTATGGAAGGTGATGAGCAATTCTAGCACCCAAAGTGAAAGATGATGACCATAAAAAGACGATTGCTTTTGCTGATTTCATTTCTGTTACCAGTTAGAGGTAAGGGATATCATGTTTTGCTCTCAGCATTTGTAAACCGACGAACCTGTCTAACTCTCATTATCTTGTTACGTTTTAGACGCCTGAGGTCGTCAAACTCATTTTGTGAGAGCGGAAGTTAGTTTTCGTCTCTGGCGTTCTTGTAATCTCACACAGAGCTTCGTTAACCAATCGTGTTAGCTTTTTTTATTTCCGCCTCAGCGTAATTATTACGTCTGGTTTTGGAACCTTCCGAGAGAGGTTAAAATTCAGGCCTTTTTCTGATAATCTACATTTCTAGCATACATGCTCCCAGGAACGCCGGCGAACATACGCTCCCTTGGGAAGGGCTAGTTGGTACAATTAGTTAGATGTCACTGATAGTTCGCCTTGAGGCGTTTGAACTTACTGATACAGGATACGCAGAAGTGGAACGTTTTAAAGGTTGCATATAGGCTGCACCTCATCAATGAGCAAAGTGGATAACATGTTGTTCAGGTTGCAGATGCAGTGACTAATTCAACACGTCACCCTTTCCATATGGTATCGCTTTGCCCATGTCTTTGGGGAAGCCAAGGGAGATGTGCGAAGCCTCTTTGCTCAGAGTGATCCTTTTTGAGGCATTCCCCAGAAGGTCAAAAAATGAGACCACATTAGAGGTAATAATGAAAACACTTGTCGTGGGATGGGATTTTTTCCCTCTTCCGCTGATGAATGACCTACAGCGAACAGACCTGTGGGAATATTTGAATGTTCGTTAGCAATTTGTAGTGTGACCGAAGACTTAGTTGCGAGTAAAGTACGGTCTTCGACTCACTTGATGTGAACGGAATGCAAACTTATCCAGATAAACACCTTCAGTGCAGTTTGAAAGCTTGCTGAATGGCACAGTTAGAATAGCATTGAATAGGATCTATTAGCCTAGGGCTCGATTAACTGCATGCACTAAGATGAAGCATTCCAACACGGACCAGTCGGCAGTTGATGAAGACCGACTGTGTGAAACTCCAATCAGGCCAACCGGGGATTCATCGAGTTAGGCATCACCGTTCAATCTGTCATTCACACAAAACCAGCACATGGTGAGTGCTGCAAGTTGAGAGGGGCTGACATAAGTGTTTATTAGTCAACTTCAGTCAAAGAATGAATGCATAACCATGAAACGAAAAGTATAGCACCTCTATTTCCGAAAAACTTCGTTAACCAAACTCCACATACCTCTCAAATTGCTTTGAATTCGTGTACTCTTAATAACGATAAACAAATGGAAATTCTACCTCTCAAACTCAGCCGTGTATTGAAGTGATTCTCAGCATTCCAGACTTGTTAATCATTTGTTCCACCCACGTAACTCCTTCAATCTTGCCAGTTCCAACGTTCGAACACCAATGTACATAGACTAACCAGCTGGCCTAGTTCAAACTACGGGCACATGAAGCTGACTTATATAACCTCTCGGAGATAAGCTTGAACAATACCACAGTTGCCTGGTTTCTCAGTTCGACTGTGGGACTAACTCCTGTCTTCGATTTCCTTCAGATCTTACAGCCACAAGGCCAATGAGGCTGGATCCCAACGAACAGTTGATTAGTTGTTGCTACACTTGAGGAATCACGTAATGTGGGTTAAACGCAACCAAAAAGTTTCTATTTTTGTCTGTGCGCCTATTGCGTGCAGCCACGGGACAACAGAAGATGGATTCTATCAAAGTCCACATGACCAACTCTGTCAGGCACCCAGTTCAGACACACCAGGAGACACTGCGCAGTGCCGAAGCTCATTGAGGACCTGCACTCACCTAGCTAACGTGTACATAGTGCCAAGTAAAACAGAGAACCAAAACGCATGCAGTGCAAACAATGAAAAAGTTCCAACTGTTTGTGTGGATTTTTCTATTCTTCGGACACCGTATATACATATATTGTATTCTTACCCTGCAATTCGTCCCCTCGAATAAGGGACTCCTCTTCAGGGAACCACTTCGTCCAAGTACCGCCAACCCCCACGTCCTACTACTGCTCAACAGTGATAATCTTTCTTTCAACAACCGGAGGATGCGAATACCGTTTAACGTGGAAATTCATTTTTTTTCCTTAACTATGGTAAGTCGTGATGCTCAAAAGCCGAGTTTGGCGCTACTGGTTACCTATGGTGAGCATCTTTGATACTACCTAACGGACTTGACAGCTGAAATGTTCGCAAAAAGGAATAATCTCATGGTTAGTGTGCAATAAAACTATGGAATGTACCACAGATCGTGAATTCTCAACTCTACAGACCCTACAAGTAATATGAGCTCAATTACTCGGTGAAAGGTCTGCTGTGTGCTAGTAATCTGTTCATATAGCTCGGACCCTGGAACGATCACGCCATTTGAAAGATTATGTTCCTGGCCTCGATGTTGAATGAGTACGACTCGGTTCAATCATGGAGTAGGGCATGGAACACGTCATAAAACACGGCTTCGTCAATGTTAGGCTGTTAAAGATTATGAAGGTGAGCGTTACAACGTCTCCGAAAACTGATGGAGCCACGAAACCTCTGACTTGCTAATTCCTAATTTACTTTCACAGATCATTTGCGTCTCAGTTAGCGCACTGCCCTGGATTATTTTACCCCCGACCACCATGCTCGTGTTTTTTGTACCATAGTTTATAGCAAGCAAATCATACCCAATCATCATTCATAATAAACTTGTAACCACACTTTAACATCAGTTATGAATTATGCTCATCAAGGCGACTGCAAACCGATTCAATTATGGAAGAGCGCCAAGATGTCGATAGTTTGGGTCAGTTCCAAACGCCAGCTGGCATACATGCCCACAAGGTGAAGATGGATCTTCCTACTGTCCCGTGCTGTTTGAGTGCGGAGAGGTGTGATAACTGACCAATATTCGAACACCGTCTTATGAAAGAATCTATACATCTTTACCGTATTATACTCCTTGGATGACGATGATTCTGAGGACGATCAATCAAATAGCAAGCAGGAGGGTGCATCAGTGAATGAGAAGTAAAAGACCTTGATCGCTGGGAAAAGTTAGCGAACTAGCACCAGTCAATGAAGTTGCGCAAATGAATTTGGCATGAAGAACCCTAACAGCATCCCAGGTTGATGTCCATTGTGTGAGACTTGTATTTCGAACGGGATTAACTGGGGAGAATGATGCAACATAAACAATACAGGGTGGTATACATCATATAAATGAATTTGGAAGAACCCTAACAGCATCCCAGGTTGATGTCCATTGTGTGAGACTTGTATTTCGAACGGGATTAACTGGGGAGAATGATTGATGCAAAACAATACAGGGTGGTATACATCATATATAAAGTGATAAATAAGATGGCCTACGGTCCATAAAGTTTAATATTCAAACTGAGATTTATTCGACTGTCATAGGAAAATAGGAATATGGTTAATCCTCCGAAATAAGTACCGCATCCCCGAAAAGGACCACTTTGGCCAAGTCCCACAGGTGGTCCCCATCTATCTCCTATATATATATATATATAT
>NW_008751671.1:2696201-2716239 GCF_000715545.1 Opisthorchis viverrini
ATATATATATATAAGCTCGGGTAACATAGGTATGGTCCTCACTGCGTACCTGCCAAAATTCTCATTTTACATGATTCAGTGAGCATGTGAGATCATCAAATCCGGCTTCTCAATACCCGTTTCCGAGTGAACGAAACAGTAGAGGCTGAAACAAAAGAATTCTTGATACATTGCTTGTAGCCAACCACGTGGAAAAAATTCTGTTTGTTATCCTAGCGGCCTCCGGGATTCGTGTGCTTCCAAATATGTGCAGTCGTAAAGGACTGTCATCCAGAAGGAAAGGACAGAACGTTAATTTGGGAAGGCCCTTCCAGGCAGAATTCCTTTAGCAACCAGGTGATCAAAAAACAGCCATCTTTAGACTCTGAAATGCATGTTGCAACGCATGCTGCCACGGGTCATTCACGTTCCACGCACGTCTAGCTAGCGTTTAGTTGGAAGAATTTTTATTCTAAACTTAGTCCTGTAGACCAGGACTGAGCTGTATATGACTCAGAAGAAATGAATGATAGAGCGTAAGGTTCCCCGATTCAGTCCCATTACTACCTTGGCGTTCGCCTGGATACGTGTTTCGATGTGGCTCTGATACGTGGGCGTTGCCACTTCTGGCTACATGAGTGTTTGGACATGTAAACGCTCTATGTTTGTGACAGAAACCCTATTTCATTTCGTTCTTCCCATTACGGATCAACCTACTTGTGCGCAACTGAGAGCACAAACGTCCAAGCACCACTGTTCTCATCTCTCGTGACTTACAGTACATACACACTGGATACAGAGAGACATTTGGCATATCCGAAATTGTCTAGCTAAAATTAGTGGGACTAGAACACAAACACGACGGTATCCTCCTTCCTAACCATCCTTCGCTGAGATAATAAGCTTATTAAAAGTAGTTCATCTGAAGTGGTAGTCACTTTTATCCTGACCGTGAGATAGACTACCGGAAAAACTCACCGAATCTGTCTTTTTGCTCTTTCGTGGATTCGGGCCACATTGATATGCCTTCTGGTCCCCAGGGCGCTGAACTGTGACTTTTCCCTTTTTCACATCAAGGGGCGAGGACGAACCGACAAGAGAACTTTTCTAAAGCAGAAACACAAGCAGAAACATACCGCTGACAAGGGCATTGGGATGTTGTAAAATACAGCAACAATAACTGCATAAAAAAGCTCGACACAGTACCGAACGAAAGAACCGAAATTAGCTGGCATATTGATCGAGGTGAGAAGGACCAGCAAACTAATTGACGGCGGCGATAGAAGGACCGCCAAACGATGGATACAAGAACAACATATTTCACGGAAAAACACCCCATGAGTGACGACAAACCACGGCAACTAGTTGCTACCGGCGAGCTTGAGCCCACATTACCCATGGGATTGGCATACTCGGACGGGTGACCAGAGAGGGAGAAGTTCAATTTGAGAGAGGCCAGTGACGAGTTAAGAAGAGTTGATTATCTTGTCAACGGCAAATTCAAGGGAAAATAGCAAAGGCAGGAAAAAGGGCCTGACAACTGTACATAGCAAACTCTCAGTTGAAGAATGTCAGCTGGAATGCAGGAGAGTCTCCCGTGGAAACCAAATTAATATGCAGATGAGTGTATTAGCGAACATGACCCCAGCTTTCCAGATTCGTACATGGACCTCACCAGCTACACTCGTCAAAAATATTACAACTTTCAAGGTCATCAATGTCATCAACGTTTAGGCGTGTAAGGGCCCTGTGCACAGAAGAAGCTGATCGAACAGCGGCTCAAATTGAAGTGAAGAACAAACTTCGGGGTAGTGGATATCCAGCTAGCCTGATTAAGCGTCCATTGCGAAGGGTGCTGGTACCGATAGCGAAATTCAACAAAGGAATGGATCGGGACAGCTGTTATTCCATATAAACCAGGGACATCGGAGGTAATTCGAAGAATTCTAAACACGGCTAACATAAGAGTAACCTTCCAAAGGGGGAACACTCTGCGCTCTGCACTGGTGCAATTGAAAAATCGCCTCCCGGCAAACAGAACCAGGGACCGTGTCTACAAAATTAAGTGTAATGACTGCACCAAGGTCTATATAGGACAGACGGCCAGGGAACTACACATCAGAGTCGGAGAGCATAGTAGAAAAATAAACAGGCCGCCGACAAACGCAGATGAATATCAAGCGTTAGTGAAAGACTCGGCGATTGCGGAACACGCACTGGACACGGGACACAAAATAGACTTAGAAAATGTTGAGGTTTTGAGGCGGGGACTACGGTCCACGTCACACAGACTGATCGCCGAGGCGGTAGAAATCACCAAGCATCCCAGCGTTAACAGAATGGAAGGCGTGGAACTGGCTGGCGTCTGGAGAACGGTCTTGAGTCACTCGAGCTGACTTGTGTTGGTGTGCGGTCATCAGAAGGAAGAGTGGTCATCATCTGAAATCCACTTGATCTCAACCCCCCTCAAACTAAATTGTCGAAGCACTCACAACCCCACAAGGACCAGGGAAAATCTATCAGGGGCACCTGAGGTGAATCGTCAAGTGAAGCACCCTGAATTGGAAGATTAAGGAACGAAAAGCGATCGGAACTAATTTGGAACCCCTCCAATCCGTCAATTCAAGATTTTGGCACCCACACTAGCCGACAAGAGCCGTTAATTGACACTCAACACTGATCTAGTTTGAAGAGGACTTACTGATTGGTTCCCCGTCTGTCTTATAACCTTGTCAATTTGGTGACCTGTTCACTTGGCCTGATGAAGCTTTTGTGTCAAAAGCGAAACGTTGCCCAAATAAAAACTACCGATTATTTACTAAGCTCTTCTGAAACGATAACTACTCAATCGGTTCAAAACTTTCTCCAATTGACTGAAGACTTTCAAGGTAGGTAAAATATTCAACAAACTTCACTTCTCCTCCTTGGATTGTAGGTTGCATGTTCATCCACTCTACGTCCAATAGAATGACCTTACATTTTATGTGTGCAAAGCGTATGTCAAACGACAAGATGACTTTAGTCAGTTCACCCAAAAAACTCCAATACTTTGTTCCCCTCTCCCTCCTCTCCGAAAACGACAGCAACGTCGACTGTATTAACCACGGTTTTGAAGACAATCCAGCGCTCGCCTTACTAACTCGGTGATCACGACACTAAACAGGAATGGAGAGAGTGGATGCCACATTTTCAAGGAAGCTCTAGAAGAGTTCCACATATAGTCTCACTTCCGCAAGTCTGATAATATAAATAACGTACACTCAAACTCTCGAGGTATTTCTTGGTGAGGAGTCAAACGCGCCTTGGGAATTTGGGAATACCAAAATCGTGGGTCGGTTATGCATAGGGCGTTGATCTAGCGCCTGATGGCGTATAAAGATATGGTCGACGCAACCCCTACCAGGCCGAAATCTCGTTTGCTGTTCTCGAGTCAATGCCTCGAGGACGATGAAGGACATGTGACGCTATGATTCTCTTTACAAATGAAGTGCAACCCCTACCGAAATCTCGTTTGCTGTTCTCGAGTCAATGCCTCGAGGACGATGAAGGACATGTGACGCTATGATTCTCTTTACAAATGAAGTCAAGTTGGTCCTTTTGTGATTACCGGACTCCCCATGCGTCCCTTTTTTTAAACTAACACTATTATAGACGTTCCCATGAGGTTGTCCCCTTTCCCCAAACGGGGGCAAACAGATGAGGCAAACGCTGACTAAAGGCCTAACCTCAATCCTTGAACAACACGAGTAGGGGTCACACAGATCGGAAGCTTGGGGAGCTTTACGGAAGTCATTAACTCCTCCGAGGCCGTAGGATGCTCTCGATTCGTCGTTCGAGATTCTAGTACAATTAGGGAACCCGACGGGGTGGTAGTAAACTGTCATGAGAATTGCCGTCCAGCGGTCAAGGCGGACTTTATGATGGATGGTCGTGTCTGGATCCCCGATAATTTTGCCCATTGGCTGTTTTCGGGGAGCTGCCAAGGAAATGAACCGAAATAAACCTAAGATATTCTCGGCATCCCTTGCCTTAGCCATTAAGTTAACCATCTGTGTCGACCAGGCTTCACAATCGGTGCGCACTGTTTCATTTGACGTCGTATAATTCGCCGGGTTAATTGTTTGTAATTGGTTGCATACAGTAGCAGAATACCGTGAGGCCCAGGCAATACACATAAGCAACATCAAGGTAATCCGGAAGTATAAATTTGCTTTAATCCACAATGACCTGAAGAATACAATGCATGGCCGCCAAATTGTCCGTTGGTCACCAAGGGATACCCGACGGCTGTTTTGTCGAATCCGAGGGAGAAAACTTTTCCACAGAATTCATAGAAGATATCAACTACCTCGTTTTAAACAGTATATCCCGTTCGTTCATCAGTGATGGCAGTTCAAACCAGCACTAGATTCTTGGACTCAAAGTGTACAGCTATGTACAAGGTTTGTGTGTACAGGAAGAAATCGCTCATAAAGAAAACTGTAAGAATAGCAATGCCCCCTTGGTATTTCGCTATCAGGTAATCAACCACATTGGGCGTTGAAAAAACGAATACTAGGTCCCGAAAATGGATTCCAGAACAAAGCCCACAGTGAGGACACCCTACATCATCTTTGCGGCTGACAATAGGTCTCTTTGGAGCGGGAAATCAACTTGCAGAATAGAATTAGCATACGAGTATCTCGGTACAAGTTAACCACATCATCATCATCATCATCGACAGCATGACATCAGTGTTCAACACCGATGCTTCACTGCCGTAACAAGTTAACCACAAGGTTCATCGTATACTCGTAAATGAAACTACTATCCGGGTTCGAATGCCTTCTTGGATGCTACATCGGTATCCTCAAGTACAGATCAATGGATCACTGAGATGTACAAGCGGCAGTGAGATAAGACCCATTCTCTTCACATCCATCTCTACACTCAGAAGTCTCTTGATGAAAATGCATCTAAGAACAGTCTCAAACAGTGATGCTTCGAAATCATGTGTTGGTTATTGGATCGCCTTCAAACGAATGACTGCAGGTTTAACCAGTATATGGCTGTAAACAAAGCGATGTAACAATAAAAAGGTTACTGAAAAATGATTAATGGGTTCGTTTATTTCCACCTTATCGCTAGCTTTCTGCGACTGAAAAATGACAGTAATCGGTTAGTAATCGAAATAAAGTCTATACATGCCGTGGGAGGTGCTGGAGCTTAATCAACACGCCCAACAGCTGTCAGCATTGGTTATGTAAATCCTGATAGCTGTTCTGCAACCAAGTAGTTGATTGCAGGTTCCTGGACAATCGATGGACCAGACACGTATGAAGAACTAAGTAGTGACACGGATGAGATATACAAATATTGACGTGTCAAGGCCTGTCCTAGTTACCAGCCAGAGAAGTTGCGCAGCACGTAGAGCAGGTCGGCTTCCCCGGAGTCAAAAGAAACCACCCGAAGTAATTTGACTTTCAGTATATTGTTTGCAGGGCTCTTCGTTCGATCTTAGTGACACCTCTTTTGACGATTACGACACATTCGCGTTGAATTCTCAAGGTCGTTTAGTGCAATGTATATATCACGCACACTGTGAAAACCGAAAAAATAGTGTCACTCATCTCTCGTAGATGCGTGTATGGGCGTGTGCGGCCAGATTATCGATTACCCAACCCTGGATACAACGCAATCACACATCCAGGCCATAGAGACAGCAAACGTATTCACGCGCATATGCGAGCAAATACACACGCGCGCGGACGCACAGTGTCTGTCGCCTAAGAGCGCATCCGCGGCGGATCAATAGACAGTCCACATAGATGGATGAACTTGCGTCCGTATTTTTTTGTTGGTCCCTTCTCAGTCGTGAGCCAGCTGGTGCCTGGATTGCTTCAAACGGACAAAAACAAATACATCGGGTACGAACGAGAAACGAAACCCTAGATTCGGCTGCGGAAAAAATTGTATTCGAGCGCAAAGCATGTTCGTTTGATGCAGACCTGTGTCAACACATGACAGACTTAATACTTGCGCCAAATGCAAAAACGGGAAGACAAAACACTGAGTGGGTTTTTCGGACATCTAAATATGGTGTTAGCACACTGCCTCATGTCTCAATTGAATGCTTGAGCGTGATCTACCCCAGAAGGGCAAAACTGTTAGTAGACTCCCGAATAATTCCTACCAGCCTCGTAAGTAGTGTCACATTACGGAGCAATGCAGCTAACTTCAAGAGAAGTGGGATGATTATAAAAAAGCACTGCAGAAGCACATCTAGTTTGTGGTATGAGATTTACTTGTAAAAGGCTGAGCAATGGGCAGTCCACTTCAGTGATAGAAAAAGCGTTGCGGAATGTAATTTGAAGACAAAACTGCTGAACACAGTCGTGCTCTCCAAGAGGTGTAAAAAATTTACAAGTAGAATGAATGAGGTAGGATGCTATCGGTCGTGGAAAAGATAATGCACTACATTCTTTTCTCTGACTGGTGCTGATTCGACGGATGTAACAAGATCGGTCACCTAAGGCGGGTAAGATGAACGGATACGAACCCCAAAGAATGATGGAATAGGGTCGAAAGGATTCACCAAATTCGAACCATTGATGGCTATTGCAGCATCCTTGAGTAAAACGGAGTGGGAATAAAGGAGCTTCCTTCCAAATCACTGACAGCAAAGACGAACGTATCTTGCAGTCTGCCATAAGATAACAACAGAGAAGAATTCAGGCGACATGAATTACGAATTTATATAGACAAATCATGGTCCAAGTTCGACATGGAATTCAGCATTGACTACAGGCTTCTGTGAATTGGTGTAGAACGACAGTGTACACCTTCCGGGCAGTTTTTTTGCTGACATCTTCCGCTCTCCCAAGGTCGTTTACATATCTACCATCGGAGAGCTAGAAATAAGTTAAATGGTGGTTTGAAAGGTAATCAGTAAATTTAGTCAGGTAAGTCATCTAGTCTTTGAAAGCACAGCGAATCGACAAAAATAGGAAACGTAAGTTTTTAAAATGTGATTATACAAGTGCGCTTTAGCGGCCGGTCGATTGTTTGAGATGGAAAAGTACCTAGAACAACTGACAGTGATCACACCGCGACTCTACATTACATGATTTGGTTGGATGAGC
Source organism: Opisthorchis viverrini (assembly GCF_000715545.1). Taxonomy (NCBI): domain Eukaryota; kingdom Metazoa; phylum Platyhelminthes; class Trematoda; order Opisthorchiida; family Opisthorchiidae; genus Opisthorchis; species Opisthorchis viverrini. The sequence continues at coordinate 2,703,302 of NW_008751671.1, forward strand.
AACGTCGATGATCCTTTGCAAATCAGAACATGCCCTTCACTGCTTTCGACAGAATGGGCCAAACCGAGTTCCCATGAGATATTACTGTAGGAATAGAAAGCTCTGGTAAGAATTCACTGGAAAGTTAATGAGAAGGATGTGCGGGAGTGCAGTTTAGGTTGCACATAAACAAGATATGCTATTTGCTTTCACTAGTCGATGAACAGATTCGTCTTCTAGCTACACAAGTTGTACACTGGAAGAGATAGGCTGAAATCCTCTGTACTGCCAAAAACGTGAAAACCCGACCCAAATTCGATTCGTTCAGAGGCATATTTGAAAGTTAGGAAAATACTTACCCTTGAAACAATTTACTAAGGTGGTTCTTCTTCCTAAAAGATTTATCAGCAGGGTCTTCCTGCCTCCGGATAGTGTCATGAAGACTGAACCAATGGACTCTAGGTCCATTAAAAGGGAAAATTTTGGGGTTATTTGATCCGTCTGATGGTTAACATTGGACATCTGTGACACCTTAGGGGAAGTATTAAATTAACTAACTGCGATCAAAGCTCGCGGGAAACCTATTAGGAATTACTCAAAACACACGGACGCAGTTCATAAGGAACCGATAGAAAAATTAGCGACGAAACAATCCATCGCTTCACAATTTTTCCTTGACAAAACTGACGGCATAATCCGTCATGAAACTGAAAGCATGTGGCCATATGACATGCATCTAAGCTATTCAAGGATGAGCAGTGATATATCCCGTCTAGTTGCAACTTAACCGAACTGCTTATCGGCTCACGAAGCAAAAAGTACATGGATTGGCTCCTGACCGGAAAATGCTGGCCTAAATCTCCTCAAGATTTGTGAGATGAACACTGTTGGCGGCTTCTAAAGAGGATAAAAAAGCTGCATCACTTATAGGCTTCCAGTATGTGCTGATTTTGTCTTACAAGACGAAATACATAATCATCAACATAGGGTATTCATGGGCTAATGAGGCACGAAGCTACCCACTAGAAGGTGGCTGGCTGTTTCATACTGGGCAAACCTTTCTTCTGGACCGTACAGACAGATTTTTTGCATCCCACACTCTCATTGCTAAAGATAGCTTTTTGAGCCAGTTGCTACGATGATACAGCACAGTGGCTTTCTGTTAAAAAGTATCCGACATTTTGGGGTGAAGGAATCAGTGGAAGAAGTATAAAAAATCGGCAAAATGCGATCTTACATTTTTGTTCACGTACTTGTTCAGCCTGAGATATCCGTTGTACTAACAGTGGTTTGAAACAATGGGTTCTACGTACAAGGAAGTATAAGCAATTCCTGCAGCAGTTGTTCAAAAAGATTGTGCCGGAGATAAATAACACCAACAATGGAAGATCAGGTGGCTATCTAGTGGGCAACTAGCTTTGCTGTGCTGACCTGCTTCAATACCGGTATTACTGCTATCTGAGAACAGCAGTATTACAAGGCAATATCAAATCCAACGCTATTCATGACAGTGATTCAGCAAGGGTTGGCCAACATTCCTTATATGGTTACCTCCCGACGGGTTCTCCATCAAATAAAATCACCCATCCACCTTTCTAACTACCAGCTCCTCATGGTCTCACGGGAGGTAAAGTTACCCATTCCAATAGAAAACGGAATCAAATTGTTTTCTTTGTATTCAGGCATTCGGTGCCAATACAGATCCGTTTGCTCCTTAGGTGATTGTGAACCCAGAAAAAAAACATAAGCCTCATAAGCTTAGCACAGGATCTTAATTCAGCAAGCAAAATACTTCCTTCGAAGTTTGATCAGGAACAAGTGCCAACAGAAGGGATCGTGTATCGTGTATAGACAACGTGAAAAAAACTAATGGAGCTAAAGACCTACAACAGATTGTTGTCCCATGGGTTTTTAAAGACTAAGAAGACTGAAAGACTAAAAACGGGGATTCTTGTACCACTGAGATCGTGGTAGTTTTCGGTAGCTCACCGGTCAGAATCTCGTTGATTTCGCTGCTGTGCTATATACAGAAACATGGCAACCGAATTCGCGTGCCATCCTAAAAATACTATCAAACTAGAGTACTGTTTGAAATTGCCCCACCGTACCTCAAACCTTACAGAGTTTCACATCGACGAACGATAAATGCACCAACCTCATCCAAATACAGCTGTGTCGAATTGTGTAGTGTTTCTGTCTACTGCATCCGACCTACTACGGATGTTTGTCCACGAGGCATTTTACATTCCTGTCCTGTTTTATCTATAGTTGGAGTTAATTGTGGGATTTTATGGTCTGTTTTAAAGACCACTGTAATAACAGTGAAGGGATGACAATATATCGTGCGCCATTTCGTACACTCAATTGTTGGCTCAGGTTATTTTGCTGTTACCCACAGTCACGTTCAATCTAGTAATGTAAGTAATGGTGACCGCCGATGTGGGTAAGATAGAGTTCCTCTTTTTCAACCTCCCAGTTTGTTCACGCGCTCACTGGATGACAGTCACGAGCGCCGACTCAAAATCTCTGACCAAATCCATTGCGGGGGTTAGGGATGAATTTTTCTCAAACCAGATGTTGCCTTATGCACAGGAACTGACTAATAATGAACAGTCGGGTTGACTTATCGTGGTAACTATTGATCCTCATGACGAACTTCTCTATATCCACCCGATGGGCGAAGGGGCCTTTTTGGATAGGCTTTTCGTGATAGGACCACATGTCTTTGCATTAAGTGGGAAAGTCTGCGTGTGATATGAAGTATTGAGAGAACAGGTAACTTGTGTGGATAAGAGGCATACAATGCAAGGAGAAAAGTATACCGTTCTGTACGACGAAAGATTGTTCGGGTGACGAACAGTGGAACGATGAGTAGAATGCAAAGGGAAACTTTGCCGTAAGCCCGGAAGGCGAAGAAATATGTAGAAAGTCTTACAGAAGATGATGGTATAACGAATGTCCAGTAGGTGTATATTTGTGTAGAGGGGGTATCTGGAACCGAGGCTGAGCACCGCGTGAAATTGAAACACGAGGATCAGAACCAACGACTCAACACATCAGCATCTCTAACATGAGCTGACAGCAGCGGCTACTGTGAATGACGCACAACCACTGAAGAATGAAGTCACTATCATCAGAGACAATAAACGATTTCGGAAAGTTTTTCTATTTCGAACGACGATGGTGAATGCAGCACCAGCATCGGGAATAAAGTTTTTTTAACCAGACTGTATACCATCACCACGAGTTCTCGAAAGCGGTATAAGGCACATCATGAGAAACGGTTAGTAATAGGGTAGCAGACATCCAATGAAAGGAGGAAGGTATTCAGATAAAATGAGACATGCGCACGAGGTATACCGAATTTCCTTACCTTATGCGGAGCCATGTGCACTGAGTCCAATATAGGGGCTAGTTCACTCAATTCGTCGCCTAGCTCAGGTGTACCCGCGCGGCCGAATTCTGCGGAATCAGGTGAACTGCTTCCACCCGTGACGGTACCCGAGGGGGTCATGTTGCTTTTCCTCGAAGGTAGGAATGCAGAAGTCGCTTGCTGGAATAGATGAGAATATTAAACACTGAACCAAGTGGTTTAGCGAATGACGTGCCAGACCCTCTCAAGAATCGCCAGCATCAATCCTCCGGCAATGAACTGCGATAACTTAGCTCTATCTCGGTATTTCTGGTTACATTAGATCAACATCCGTACAAAACCAGATCTCTGTTTGAAGCTTCGACAACGACCACGAGTTCTGGAGGTCAACAACGTTGAGCACGGATTCGCTGCGTTTTTCAGCTGTCTGGATTTCAAATTTCGACAACGACCCGAGTTCTGGAGGTCAACAACGTTGAGCACGGATTCGCTGCGTTTTTCAGCTGTCTGGATTTCAAATTATTTGCCTGAAGGAGTTGAAGTTAGTTGACTTAGTTGACATATATCAAGTGTGACACCATTGAATGCGGTGAACATTTCGTCGGCCCGTACGCGTCCACTGGGATTGTTGCATATTGTTTTTAGGATAGTAAGACATTTATTTGATTACCTCTGGAAGTACTGCAGTGGCATCTCGCTATCGACGGAGTAAAACGCAGTCTTCAGGTCTGGAAAAACTACAACTATTTTTCACCTGCATTTACGCTGGTGTCGAAGCATAAACTGAAGGTGGTCAGGACATCCTTACAGAGAACCGAACCCATATAATAACAGATTGTAAGAAACTAAGACTAACAGTCTGATGCTACGGTGGTTTCCGAAAACTTTTTTGAGGACTGGCCCCATAGTAGAGAAACTACATTTCATTATTAAATTTCCCTGATGCCATAAAGATCGGGTTTGACTGGGTGGCTTTCAGAGCTTGGCGAAGTTTAGACTGCAAGGCGTAGACGTGTTCACTTTATCGCAAAAGAAGGCAGTTTCCTCATCTATTTCTTCAGATGGCTCCGCTCATGTCAGATTATTCAGTGCGCTCAGTCGAACCAAAACAAGCGGTGTGAAAGTCCGCATCACCTCATCTTCTCTTGCAATCCATGGGCATAAGTCTTATGGCTCTAGCATTTGAGTAACTTGCATGTCCTATCATAGCCAGTTGTTGCTAGATCAGCCTTTCTGTCATCAATAAGAGCTGTTGATTTTAACTGCATCCGGTGCCCATTCCGCCGCGCCGGACAGCTAGGGTAGATGGCCCCAAAGTTATGGGCAAAGTTTAGTTTATTCTTCACCAGCTTACTTGAAGTAAACATGAACATTTTCTGATATCGTCCCCAACAGTCTCTGAGCTGGCTCCATTCGATATGGTATAAAGCCAGCCGGACGCGATGGCATGACTGACCTCTAGCCGGTTTGCGTGATCCGTGAACTGGCCACGATGGCGGGACCAAGATGAAAAACACGCCATTCGTGGGTGGAGGGTCATTGCGGATCACTGGTTGCCATATGACCCAACTGAAAAAGCCAAAAAAAATCGTTCAGCTGTAACACCCCCTCGGTGTCTAGCTGCCACGCCACCCGAAGGAAGCACGAGGGATGGGATACTGTCAGGTTGCCCAAGACTAGACAGGGGAAGTCGAAAGGCAGAGGTCGGGTTCGAACCACGGACTTTCGCGTTCCAACTACTGAGGCATCTCGAGTGCGATAGAGAATGGTGAGAAAGAAGATTCTGCTAAAAGCTGGTAGCTAGAAGTAGAGGATTAACTTGAATGACCATGTCCTCTCCTTCATTCAAGGAGTTTCCCATCAACCACAAGACTTCCGTAAGTAGGTATAGGACAGTCGAGGCGGTTGAAAAATCTCTCAGTCGAATAAGATCACATTGATGATCATCCTCCATTCTCTCACCTCATTTCAAGACTCGCAGTTGCAACTGAATGGAAGTATTTCTTGATGTTATATCTTATCCTCAGCGTGCACCCCATCAACAAGCATTTCCCGACAACTTACACACACGACTCAAACGGATTTTTTAAATGTCTCTCAAGATGGTATTGGACATTGATCCAAAGCCCAAGCCACATCTCATTTGAAGCTAAATAAGAAATAAAAAACACTGAAATGCCTGTACAGTATGCGCCTCTTGCATCTGCGGACGCTGAAGTCGATTGTTATCTAGCCACTCAACTACTCTTCCTGGGCAGCTCCAGTTGTCGTGGTTTAGAAGATGAATGGGAATATAAGGGTTTGTGATGATTATTCTAAACTTGAATACTGTATTTGGTTCACATCAGTGTCCCCTCGCAGTTCCTGAAGTTCATCAAACACAATGATAGCACGTCTTTTGCTAAACTTCACCTGGCTGATGCTTATTCACAAATAAAAGTTGCGAATAACTCTAAGGATCTTCTAGCCATTGACACGCACTGTGGTCTTGTCCAGTTCGATCGTTTTCCCTTTAGAATGAAAATGGCGCCAGCCGTATTCCAACAGATTATGGATGCTATGCTCAATTGACAGGCTTCGTGACGTACTTAGGTATGTGTGGCGGCCCCTGATCAGGAAGAGCTCTTTAGTCGCTTAACCACACTACTTCATCGTATCCTAGAATACGGCTTTCATCTCCGAGCAAGAAAATGTGCATTCATTCTTACGTTTATCAAATAGTTGGGTTTTATTTTCGATAAATCTGGACGTCATCCTGACCAGGACAACAGTGATGCAATTTGGAGGGTGCCACCACCGACGGGTGTGTTATGGGCGAGATGGCCCAAGTGGTTAGAACCCGACCTCCGCCACTCGACTTCCCCTGTCTAGCCTTGGGCAACCTGGCAGTATCCCAGCCCTCGTGCTTCCTTCGGGTGGCATGGCAGCTAGGCACCGGAACGCTGAACGCTTTCTTCTTTCGGGTGTGTTATCACTACGATATTTCCTCCGGTCAGTGAGCCATTACAGTACTTTCCTACCAGATATGCACCGCGTTCGCAGTCTGTTGACCGTGATGGCGGGAATCGATGAGATGTACAATGCGTGCTATGAGAATGGGGAATTGTGTGATCAAGTTCTTATGTGCTGTGTATTTCTCGTAAGGGAGGGGGTATTAAACTACCTTTGTATATGTTTTGTTGAGAGACGCAAGCGTTGCACCCGTCCTGTTGGACAGGCCAGTGTCCAAAGACTCTGGGATGAATGTTTTCCCGACCGCAAGTACAGCAATCGTACACTTGATCCTCATCATTGTGATGATTGCCTCCCTCCCGGATGTCTCAGCAACCGATGTATCTCTGTGAAGAAGTAAAGTGTATGGGTATGTTGTTTCAGCATCAATGAGTGCTTGGATCTCCTTCCCCTCCCCCGGAATACCTTCCTGGAATGGATCAGATGGTGATTGACCGATCATCGGAATTGAGGTGTAGTTGATGATTGCAGGTAGGTCGAAGACTTGTGTTAACGCCATTGCAAAGGGGTTGGTATTTGTCTCCCTAGCCAGTGCCCCCGCAGATGTGATATCATTCGTCACGAGTGGACGGGGGGCACATACTCTAGCCCAGTCAAGACCACTTGCAATAGGTTGGATTGTCAAATCCCGATCTCCTCCGAGTTTGCTGATCCCAACTCTGTTCATAAAAAATCCTGATCCGACATCCAGGAAGGTATTCCGGGGGAGGGGAAGGAGATCCAAGCACTCATTGATGCTGAAACAATATACCCATACACTTTACTTCTTCACAGAGATACATCGGTTGCTGAGACATCCGGGAGGGAGGCAATCATCACAATGATGAGGATCAAGTGTACGATTGCTGTACTTGCGGTCGGGAAAACATTCATCCCAGAGTCTTTGGACACTGGCCTGTCCAACAGGACGGGTGCAACGCTTGCGTCTCTCAACAAAACATATACAAAGGTAGTTTAATACCCCCTCCCTTACGAGAAATACACAGCACATAAGAACTTGATCACACAATTCCCCATTCTCATAGCACGCATTGTACATCTCATCGATTCCCGGTCAACAGAAGTGACCAAGGTCCTGTTTGCCCATGATGACCTAAGCCAAAACTCAGGGGTGACCCAGATTCTCATCACTCGGAATTCTGTCCTGTCGGCAGAGGTCAAGGCGCTCACCATGCGATTATTTGAAGAAGACATCAACAGGCTTCTAGATGCATATGAGAAAATTGAGGAGGAGTACAGAGACAATATCAAGTACCTGGGGATATGACTTTCATCCGCACTTGCTCTCCTCCGGAAAGCCTATTCGAATACATACGTGCTACTTGTTACGCTGATCTGAATTCTGGATTTCTAGTTCGTCTGGTTATACTGATATACGTGCGGAACTTAATTCTCATCCAGTCCTCACAATCATCTCTTAAAAAGGATGCTCCCTGAAATTGGTCACCTCAATATCGATTAGCTTTATACAGTTAACTCAGTTCTGTCGTTAAACCTGATGCTTACACATTACACCCCATCCATGCATATCACTCTAGCATCGGAAGCATCCAAACATGGGATTGGAGCAGTCATTCCCCACAAATTTCCTGACGGAAATGAAAAAGCCATCGCCAATGCAGTCCTATCTTTGACACCAGCCAGCAATTAAGGCTAAACAGAAAAAGAAGTACTCGCACTCTTTGTAATGTACTACTCATAAGGTTGCTGAAAATCCATCTACAGCCCACGAACGGTTTCGCCCTTCTTGGGGCTCATCAGGTAGGCGCAGTCCCCGGGTTTCCGTCAACCTTATGTTCTACTGGAAACGAAATTGCACGAAATTAGCGAATATACACTCATCTGCAAACTAATTTGGTTCTTTCGAGAGACTCACCTGGAACCCAGCTGAACCTTATGAGTAGCACATTACAAATATACATGTATCGCGATATTTCAAATATCGTAGCGACTGAAACATGAGGCGGCCTGGTGCAGCACATTCAGTTGCCTGAGAACATCATAAACGAGAGATTCAGCTGGGTTCCAGGTGAGTCTCTCGAAAGAACCAAATTAGTTTGCACATATTCGCTACTCGCAATCTTATTTGCTGCCAATAAATTCCAAAAAACGATTTACGGTCGTCATTTGACACTCCTCGCTGATCACAAAATCGTCAGCATTTCGGTTCGAAGGAAGGCGTTCCCGTATATACGGCAAATCGTTTCCAGCGCTGGGCAACTATTGTCCGTGGCTACGATTTTTCAAACACCAGTGTACGGATAATACTGGCCAAGCAAACACTTATTCAAGACTGATGGACTCACAAGGAAACCCGGCACAAGGTACATTTGTGGCTTCTATTTCTGGCAAACCAGAAGTTTGCACCGTTGCATCCACTCGAACCCCTCCGGCTACTTCGACAATGGTCGGTGACAAAACCAGATTCGATCCCGTGCTCCAACAGGTATAACACTATCACGGAACACGCCAGTCAACATCAGTGACACGCGACATTCAGTCCTTATTCCATTTGTGATTTCCTCTATCTGAAGCTGATGGATGCCTTCTCTGGTGAACCTCTTATAATACCAGCCAAACTGCAGGCACAAATAATAAAACAGTTTCATTTTGGACACCCAGGTATAAATCGCACGGAAACCTTGGTGTGAAGTTATGCACACTGGCAGGGGCCGAGATGACAGTGGCTGGAACACACATTTACTGACCGGAAAATCCGTGGTTCGAAACCTGAAACATTTACGCTATTGCAGGTGACTCCATGCCTGAAAACCTACACACATTTTGAAAGGGTTGTGTTGGGACGGTTAAATCCTAACGAACGATTCGAACTTTTGTTATATTTTACTGAGATTTCACTTTTTCTGCAGTAGCTGACTGAGCCTCAGCGCTCTTTCCTTCATTGATTCATCCGTAATGTGGCCGATCTTCATCCGGCGTCCTTTGTCTTCTTCATTTAGGTCTTCTCGGTCAAACTACCATACGCGATAGAATAAATTCCATCGACCTCCTAAATAACCCAGCTAACGCACAATCACAGCAGGTGACAAAGGTAATTGAGCCCATTGAGCAAACTCTCCATCTGAATAGAAAGGGCACGCCACCAAGGACTGGTGTAATGCTGACACGGCCGGATTTCGTTTGATGGTGTACGAGCTGTACGATATGGAAAATTGAGAGTAAGAGTCCTAAGAGTCATCCATACCCCAAAAAGACAATCTTTCCACGACCACTGAAGGCGATTTTGGACTTTGATGGGAAGACGCTTCTTCAGTCCTCAAAAGGACGCAATCTGTGAAACGTGTCGCAGATCCTCCGCCAGGATCTGACGCCCGTGGACCATGAGAAGTTCGCGGTTGTAATTTTGTAACGTGAGGTGTAGAATGGAATGATACTTCCAGGATAAATGAAATTCGGGTGAGGTCAACCTTTAAATTCAGTAGTGTTTAATGGTGAGCAGGTAGCCTGCGTCAACTTGATGGCTAGGACCCGGGATCTGAAGAAAAGTTGAGATGATATGGGACAGTAAAAGCATGCCGACATTACTGGGCATACTAAGCCGTGGCAAAGGAGTGAGACCACTGACTCACATGGTACCGCCCGGTTATTGTTACCACTGAGGTGATTCAGAGTCTGGAAGGGGGTGGTTGATCTGCGTGACAAGAAGTCTCAACAGCTTATCTTAAATACAGATGGGCTTAGAGTTTATCGGGGATGGCTGCCTGTCAAATCACATCAGCAGCAGTCGATATACCCGTTATACTCCATCGTACGTGTTGCGAAGTTGAACGAGGAGTTTACGGATCTCGAACGGGAAATGCTATGCTGATGAGCTGTCTTCCTCAAGGGAGGAGTCAGATCACGTCATGGGTGATGANACACAGTTTAACGATTAGATCCCTCGGAATTGGATCAATAATACGAATAGGAATGAAGTAGGGGTTAGGATCTCGGACACCGGCCCCACCGAGGATGAAATGATGAGCGCTATTTCTTGCCTCGTCTAGTTCCCACAGCATCTGCTCATCATAGGGGTGAGGTGACTGCCTCTCCGAATTTACTCGAGCATTGGGTCCCAGAAGTTTGTTCGGTGACTGATGGCCCTGCAGTTTTATTCGCTGGTCCAGATAGCGATTGTGGAAGATGGTATGCCGACTGACAGTTACATACGTGTGGAGGCTCCCGCCATCATATATATATATATATATATATATATATATATCATGTGGGCCTCTAAGACAACTGAAATGCGTGAAGACAGATAATCAGTGACCGACTCAGGCCTTGCAGCATTTGAATGGACGAGAGACTTCTGAACCTTATGGGTTCTACCTGCTGGTACTATACCATCCCCTATCCATGACCTAATCAATAAAATCAGATATCGCTTCTTCGCCATAGAGGGAAGCTGTTATACAATTGTCCTACAAGGGTGGTGACAAACATGTTACTGTCTGTAATGGATCATCCAGCCTGTTGGTGGCGCTTGGGAAGGTTGTGGAGAAATGGTGAAAACACACTCGCAACAGTATGTCACAATATTAGAAAAGACGGTATTATACTAAGAGCAACATCAAGCCGTGTCTAAGAGACCCTTGCCGCCAGTGCACGGAAGTTAGATCAGGACGTCCGACCAAATCCATGAATTAGACGGCACATTCGTACAATTCAGCACATTTCTAGTGCGTTCACCCTATTTTTGGAAGGAACTGTTCTATTTCTTTTAGTATACTGGGTACTTGAATTCCATTGAGGCCAACAATAAAGAGTTAAGCTGACAGCCATGTAAACGACTACCGCCCAGGAGCAATAACCAAAGGGTCGGCACTGGAACCCAGGCTGAGGAAAATGAGCGTGAAACGAACGCTTCGAAAGCTGCACCAAAACCTTAAAACGTTTATTGATAAGTTAACTTGACTTTGCATCCTGATGGGCATAGGACCTCTGCAGACCGGGAGGGTCCTTACTTGAGTAGATGCCCCTCTGTACGGTCCACGTGACAACATCCCTGGAGGAATACCACGAGCGGAAAGTTGGCCTTTATCTGTTTATTGGGTATGCTTACGTCGCAAACGAATGTAGCTCTGACACCATCAGGAAAGACTCTCGTAACTTGTTGCGTGCTGTGGTACGACGGGCAGAAAGCTCGAACATCATTGTGGTTACCGAAGATATGAACGAACAAGGACATGTGAGGCGCATTTGGGTGGTCGGCTTGGATTCGACTCCGCACCTACGAATAACGATGGACGACTGCTTCAACTGTGCGTTCGCTGTAGACTGTTTTCGTGCAGTGCTAACTTCCTGAACAACTAAAACGGTCGGTTCTCTCAGAGAGTGCGCTACCCGATAGACCAAACTGTTCACATCGCCATAAGTTAACGATTCTCCAAAACAAAACCCCACTTTTGCCACTTTTGGAACAGCTGCATGTTTTCCGACCACGAGTCACATGTCCTTCGTCGCCTTATGGTGGCCCGTGAAGCATTGGTCAAAAGTCATCCCGTTCAATGGCATGCACTTTATACCCACAGATGTTTGGGCATGCAATCACTGAACACGCAAGGTACAATCCAAGAAATGGCACTCGAATTTTTGGAAGGTCCCATGTACTTTGAAAATTGTATTAGTTCTGAGTGTAGTGTAACAAACGAGGTGGATATGTGAATCCCTAATATTCCGATCGCGCTTGCATCTTTGATGCATACATGGCGGCAGAGTCGTACATCGATGAATCTCAAGGGACATTTATGCGAGAGAATGTATGACGGTTGTCGGGGTTTGACCATCGGCTTCTGGGAAGCATTGACTGGGTTTGGTGACAACACCGGATAAGCCAAGCGGAGGTACGCCACATGGTTTTAGGAAGAACGAACTTCCACGACTGGATCAATTGCTCATACTTCATGGGCTAGATTGCTCAGTGGTTAGATTGTGGATTTACTAACCGAGAAGTCCGTAGTTCAAAACTGACATCTATCTCTTCACTTCCCGTCTAGGCTTGTGCAACGTGCGAGTATCCCAGCCCTCGTGCTTTCTCCGAGTTTGTGCAACGGCGAGTATCCCAGCCCTCGTGCTTTCTCCGAGTGGCGTGGCAGATAAGCGGAAAAAGGGTGTTGCGGCTGGATTATTATTTATATTATTATTATTATTATTATTTTTATTATTTTAGCCCATGCTTGATAGGTTACGGTGGTTAGGATGTGCTCCATCATGAGCTCAGTCACGAAGAGACTGGACCTTACCGTGGTGTGACGGTTTGCGCACCTCAGCGATCCGTTGAGCTATGCTGGAGAGTGTCCCGCGACACTCACAGAGTCTCTCATACCAGGTTGGTCAATGGTTAGAGGTCTGACGAACACAGTCTCCTGGCCCTCCAGGTTGGGGGTTGGAACATGTGGCGACTTGTTCCGTAGAAATGCTAATGCATTTACATTTCCCGCCAAACACCGCTGCCTTGCGGTTAGGCTTTTGAGCCAAAGGCTTTGACTGAGGACCCTAATCGTCCTCCTGTCTAGGTGTGGGCGCCCTGGCAGTATCCCAGCCCACGTACAACCATGAATTGCACATACAA
>NW_008751671.1:2717419-2803226 GCF_000715545.1 Opisthorchis viverrini
GTTAAGCTAGCACTAAGTCCCTCCCCCGTCCACCTTTACTCTTTTCTTTACAATAAGGCTTTCAAATAAGTCATGGTTGTACGGCAGTGAAGCATCGGTGTTGAACACTGATGTCATGCTGTCGATGATGATGATGATTCAAATGCCAATGGACCGTCTGCCCCGCAGAGCACTTTTCGCCCTATGATGGTCAGAAGTGACCGAAAGTTGGGTAGTATGGGGCCTAACAACAAACCATTAAAACACCAACCAGTAAGCTCGGTCGGGTCAACGACTTCCGCCTCCCTGGATGTCGACCCCGGAATTCAACCCACCAATGGTTAGTGGCACTGGCAGACGTGGCTCAATCATGCAGTAGGTGACGTTCGCGCATCAAAGCCTTCACTCTCAATTCGTAGCTGCCCAGTTCCCGAACCAACATCGCACGCCTTCACCTCCAGCGCTTGGCTGTATTCCCAACGCTGTCTTACGTTCTGGTGATGGAAAATGTAGCAGCTGAAACTACCACATCCTTGGTACATGGTTTTTTCACAGATAAGCTGAACTGAATTAAATGATCCTGCGGACTACATCAGCCAGGCCTCAGTTCTTGGAAGTTTAAGTATAAGGAAGAATCCGTGTTGCAGGACGACGAACATTGAGTCAGTATAATGAGCCATCAGCTCCGGAGTGGGTGTACAGAGAAAACTTTACCGTATTCTACCTAGTGAGTCAGACTTTCCAGGCAGAAGCTAGAGGCGCTTTAGGTATCACTGATTTGTCAAAACACTCTCATCAAATGTATGTGGAGACCGTGTAAGTCACCGTGGATTATACCTAAAAAACGTTACACCTTAGGCAAAGACGGAGTACCACTAGAACAAACACTTAAGAACGTTGTTGCAGTGTATATGAACCAAATTAAGGTACTATTTGTTGCTGGAGCCTTTCGAGAACTCATAATAGGTCACAAAAAATGAAAAATCGAATAGTTGTGGCGATAGTGATATTCGTCACCCAGTGTTGTGAAAAGTTTTACGTATTTTGGAGGTTGCATTAGTTCAGGCCGTAGTGTGACAGGCGATGTCAGTGAATGAATCTCTAAGGTTCGGGCGGCGTTTGTTAATTTAATGCGTGGATGGCGGAAGTGTCATCTCACAGAATCTGAAGGGACTTTTGTATATGAACCAATTAAGGTACTATTTGTTGCTGGAGCCTTTCGAGAACTCATAATAGGTCACAAAAAATGAAAAATCGAATAGTTGTGGCGATAGTGATATTCGTCACCCAGTGTTGTGAAAAGTTTTACGTATTTTGGAGGTTGCATTAGTTCAGGCCGTAGTGTGACAGGCGATGTCAGTGAATGAATCTCTAAGGTTCGGGCGGCGTTTGTTAATTTAATGCGTGGATGGCGGAAGTGTCATCTCACAGAATCTGAAGGGACTTTTGCGTCAGAATAGAGTACGGACTATTTCGTTGTGCGTCTCTGATGAGCGGCCTCTGCCAGCAGCACGACTCCTTAGGTTCTCGATAACCACTATTGGTCTTCTCGTAACCATAGGTCATGTATGGTGGCGCTACAGAGATCCCCATAGCACCGGTGCGGAATCGATTCAGCAACGGGACAATTACAAAGTGTTCCGCTGTGCAGTAGGGATTTTTTAGTAATGTCTAGCACCAAAAGCGGCGGCGGTCTCTTCAATTATTGCGCGCGCCACATCTTTTACGGAAAACATCCCATACCCCAGTCTCATTGGCGCAAGGAGAGGTGGTCCAGCTTTAAAATGGCGGAGAGCGCTTTAGTGGAATCTGCGTAGTGCCATTCCAAATTGTCAACCGGGATGATGTCCACTTTTTCCCCTGTGCACAGTTGGAGAGTGCGCCTCGGCGAGCTGCTGCAAACTAGACATCACGTCGACTTGACGGATTTCCCACGAGCCACTCACAAAACAGAGCTATGCCCTGATTGGTTAGAATATGAGCCAATAAGGGTGGGGGGCCTTTAATTGGTCCTGTCCCTCTTCCTGATGGTCCGGATTGATTTAGGGTAAAGCGGTCCAACTAGGCCCAGATGAATCCTATTGGATCTTTACTGCACAGCATTTTGCGGCAAATCGAAAACATGTATACCCCGTATGCTTTTGTAGGTGCCGCCGCAGGCTCACTGAATTTTTCGAGAATTTTTCGAAAATTGTCTCTCAATACATGAGGGAACTTTCAAACCGAACAACATTAGCTTGAGGGCTCGGGAAATTTGCATCGGTAGATACTGACTTTGATGAGTTTTTTATCGTGCTTGTTTCTAACAGAACGATAATTTCGGAGTGGAAAATCGGTCGAGCGCATGGGCTAGTGGCTACGATACAGGTAATGGCTTAGGTCAAGGGGTGCGTTTAGGTGGGAGGATGTTAAATGTGGAGAACCCAGAAGCGAGTGGATGGGCCCTCTGCATACCTATGGATGGGCCCTTATAGTTCAAAACACATAATTGGCAACCGATTGGTTCCGAAAATTCAAAGTACTCTTCACCTAGAGGGCTGCAAACCCAATGTGAAACTAACCGGAAGTCATCTCACTGAATCATTAGTCACGTGGAGGCCACAATCACATACATTTAGAGGCGGAACTTCGTCTGCAAGACACGGGTGAAAAAGAAGTGCAGCAGCTCAACCTTGGGCAACAAGATTTCAGGTACACCGATACACTTGAGCACCAAGAGACCTGGACTGGATCATAGATGAAACATGAGCAACCGCTCAGGGATGATTTTTCTACCAGGAAACCGACCCAACTAAGACACATGGTTTTCTAATAGGACTCCACGATCTTGACTTAAATCCGCAAATGTTGTGCCACGCTGTATACAGCTATGGTCGGCGGATAAACTTATTGGCTGAACCTTCAACAGACGAGGATCAAGTGAACATCGTGTCGTTTTGGCGGCGAAGATATTTATGGTGGGAGAGATCAAAGACCTTCGGACGTCTTCTGTATATGGAGGGTCTGGTGCTAGCGACCGACTACCTAGCAACTTGCTGGACTCGTTGTTCTTGAGGATTGAGCGGGCAAGTGATTCGCGTACCATCGTAGGGTTTTCTAACGTGTCTGGACGTCTACATCTCCTTCACTGTAGGAGCGTCAAATTGTCTGGCCAGATCGTGGCAATCCTGCTACATCACTAGATTCGTTCTTTCGGCTCTCATTTTTCGCAATTTGAGGTTTCTTATTATGTACCGAACAAAATGCCTCCCATACATATATCTCTCAGAGCTAATTCATATATTTTTTGCACCCGGGTTATATTTGTCCGAGAATGGAACCATGAAACCAGACGCACAACCGGAGTAAACTGGTGTTTGTTTGAAGTTGCGGCGGCTCTGCATGGAGTTTGGACGCCTCAGTAACGTGCAGCAATATTCGGTCGATCACCCACCACGTCTAGGGACTGTGTGCATTTGATCACACGGGCCAATAGTGAACTCAACCTACACAGCTTGCTGACGGTCCGGAGAATATAATTTCGGTCTGTCCTCTCAATTAGAGTATTAAAAGTTCTGAAGGTACACAATTCTATGCCACAAGATAAAATATTATCGACCTTAAGGGTCTGCGCAGGCGACATATCGGTGTTTGTCAGTCTTGAATCAGCTTGGTGCTGCAATCTTCAGTGATGTTTTCGCTAGTTCAGTAAACGTATAAAAGTCTACCAAAAACATCCGTTTGTATAGAGCTCACAGAAATTCTGCGCACGACAACGCTGAGCATACAGAAAACCAAGCAGCCATACAAGCCTTCCGGGCAAAGCCGACCTAAAAGTGGACCCACGGTACTTTTGACGGCAGCCTGAATATGGTTGGGGGTTAATTTCTACACAAATTCTATTACCAGAAGACTTAATCGATATGCTACGTAACACTATATGCAATTTATGAGGTAATGAATTTGAATTTGATTGGAGAGCTTCATTTATTTAATTGTAAAGCAAACGCGCTATATCCCCATACCACCCTTCGCAATTTCATACTTCCTGGCGTTCGCAAGACGGTCTTTTGCGACGCCATGCAGGTATACTTATATACACACTCACAAATTTAAAGTCTGTGTCTACTTATCACCAATTTGTAGTACGGAATCTTTGTTGTCTAGGAATCAGGCAAAATACATGGGACCGGCGCTTCCTTACAGACCATCCGCTCGACATAAGACGCATTAATTGTGACTGAAAATGGTGGGAATATCATCATTTGGGCAAGCGTTGGACTATGGTGCTCCTTCCTCCGGAGGAGTTGCTTGAAAAATTTAGTAGACGCAGGGTGTTTGCGAATTCTGACTTGGCTGGGGTGTACTTTTTTCTTTTGTAAACCGTAAAGCCATTAAGCTTTGGGAGTCAATGCATTCTGTGGCTCAATCGGATGTGCTTGACTCATGTGGAGACAACGCAAACCGTATTACAAGAAACCTAGAATGAAACACCGAGGAATGTTAAGTATTGACGCTTAGTTTGAAGACCACCTTTTTGTGTGTTCCATCCGCAGGTCTTTGAGCGTAAAACGCATTTGTACATAAAACCTTTGCGGGTGAAATAAAAAAGTGTTCCTTTTTTGTTTGTGTGCTCGGACCAGAAATCACCTTCATCTACATTCGTTTTGTCATAACTTATCCAAATAAATCTACATTCCCAACTACCGGTGCACATTTGGCTAAAGTGCACAGGTTATTGTGGCCGTATCAAAATTCAGAACGCATATGCACTAATAAGTTTACTAAGGTTAACAATAGGAGTTGCAACGCGTATGAAATTAAATACAATGCGAAATGTGGAGCAATTCAAAAAGGGAAAATATCGTCTGTGAGAGTCCCTCGGTGAAAGTCCGGACAGCGGGAACGTGCTTTATCCCTAGTTAAGCGGTTAAACGTGCTTTATCCATAGTTAAGCGGTTACACGTGTTCCGTAATTGCCCATGGACTTGTAAAGTGTGGTTGACTTCCTGCTCCCTGCTTGCGCGAGCCTGTGTGTTGAGTGTGTTGGCTTTCTTATATATAGGTACGTCTGCTTGTCGTGAGGGCCAGCACATGACTTGCTGCTACGCTTACTAGCCGGTAAAAACGGTCAATGTCAGGTGAGTCACCTTTGTGTGACGTGTTTTGTGGAAGTAAAAAAGACGACTCTCGTGATCTAGTGAGCGATTGTGAACTGAACAGTCAATTATGTGAGTGAAAGGATATTAATAATAATATTTATTCCCAACTACTTGGTAGCATACCGTCAGGCATGATCATGGCATTACAGTCAATAACAGCATGACTGATTATGGTTGTGATTGATGAGAAGTTCCTGGAAAGGAGCGGTGAGGTAAACAGTGGGCGTTAACGAAGTAGACTTCATCACACCTGATGTGGCATGGGTGGGGATCCAGAATTACAAGGGCTCTTTATCTTTTATTGAGAACATATCAGATGACGGAGATCGGTAATGGCACAATGGAACTGAATTTTCGAAGGCTACGACGTGTTCATTCGGACAAAAAGAGTCAGGAAATTTGGTTCAGAGTACGAGTTCAGTGTTGCCAGCCTCATCTAAGCATCTCGGGGTATCAGTGATGCCAGGAAAGTATTTCACTGGACTTTATCCGACGGGGTACAATTGCATCAGTGGACACTGAAATTCGGTGAACTGCAAAGATATAGATGTAAATTGGAGTGATTTTTGGTGTGAGCACATAGGCCACAAAATTCAATATTTTTACGTAGGAAGGTTCATTCCACTCGTAAATCTTTTGCAGCTAAGACCATTTTTCGGATAATGGGTACCACCTGATGTCAAGATCGGATCGTTAAGTGGCGGGCAGAAAGAATACGGGTGAATCCTTAACAAAAAGTTTCCTACCTGGAACGTGAAGTACAAAAAACTTCATACTGCAGGAAGTGTGGAGCCAGAATAATGGATTTGGATGGGCAACATAACTGCCACGACATGGCCGGTTAACTTGAACTAAAGCTGTTGGGCGTATGGCCACGGAAAGCGGAAGTGGGGATGGTGAATTGGGGTAATATGCATTACGGACAAATGCTAGTAGAAAACCCAGAATCAGTGTCCAGTGAAACTTGAGCGACTCACTAGTGAACCTACTGGAACAGGGTCGAGTGTAAAAGTAAATTGGGAGGACGAGCTCACGCAAACAGTGCGAAAATTGACTGACTTGATGAGAAGGACGAATAAAAATCGCTGAGATCTTTATATCCGGTAGAAGGTTCGGCAGATTGTAATGAACACCCCCAGATGGTGGCTGGTGACAAATGGTTGCCACTAAGGGAACGAGCGGGCGAAAGGGCGCGGTCAAAGTGGGAAGTGAACGATTGCATGTGTGCCATCAAACTGGGCATCACAGTGCCATACCGTCAGTGCACTGAATTACTTCGGTTTCTATACAGCCCGTGACGGACGTCGTGATTGAGCTAGCTAGGCTGAGATGCGCAGCTCTGTGATAATCGAGATGTTTTGTGTTTGCCAGGGGAATTTCGCAGGGTAGGCAGAACCAATGTAATATCGCGCGTAGTATTTGTTGTTTTTTTCTTTCAGTTCGGGGATCCTCTTGTTCGTAATACACGGAACACATGGAGTGGACAAAGGCCAAACAGGTCGTCCATAGCGCGTATTACCACGGGTCGGAGCTTGGGAAGATGATCAAATGAGATGAGATCAATAAGGTCTGTTGAGTTATAGGGGTCATCAAACAGGATATAGTCCTTTAATAGGAGAAAAGATGAACGTCTACCACGATTATGGCGCTGAAACCAGGCGGTTAAACAAGGTAGGCTAAGGATGGATTTTTACTCAGTAGTGTGGTCATCAAAGTTAAGCCAAGATTGCCAATATAACTATACTACCTGAGACAGGACGGTTCACTGATTTTAGACTAAGGGAACGCGTGGTGAGGGTAACCAAACGCGAAATGAATGGCGGGTTTTAAATTCTAAGATGGTGGACTGGAGTTCCTGGAGGTTATTAGTGAGTGGGGCGTTACTAGGACAATCTAGAATGGAAGGCGTATGTAAGGGAGATGGTCACCAGTCGCTGAAGCATTAATATCAGCTTTATTGGGTGAGTGGTGCAAGACGAAGACCTCCGATGCTAGCTTCGCATGGTGATAGTGGGAGTCTGGAGTCTCACTGTATGTCTTGTGTTGTATGAGTTGTGTGCGTTCACTCCTCGGGGCAGCAAATTGGTGTGTCTTTTTGTTTGGTTGACGAGGTGGGCTTTGGTGCGATGTCTCGATATTGATGAAGGCAGCTACAGCAATGCAAATTGGTTTAGGCCATGGGCATCGCAGAGTTTCTTCCGGTTATCCCAGGTATATTGTTTTTTGATACTGTTAGACAGGAGAAAAGTCTGTTGTTGTTGTCGTTTATGGCGCTGCCAAATAAATCAACCGAGGCGAGACCAACACCAGCAGCAACAATCAGAAAACAGCAGTGCTCTTTTTTGTTTTTATTTCCCGAATTTAAAGGCCAGGCTCAGAGCCACCGGCGACGGGCGATGCACCCATGCTACTGGAGGGGTGGAGGGTATGCGGACGCACCATGGGGCAACGTAACGGAGAGACCATCCCTGCAGGGCGTATCCACCCCCACACGCGTTATTAATCCCTCGAGCATGCTACCAAATCTACAAGGTGGAAGACCATCCAAGAAGTCATAAGTGCGGTTTGTGTATTATTAAAATACTTCAGCTACCAGTTTTGTTCCGGTCGGGGGAAAGCAAGGCCAGTAAAAATAGTTCAGTCAATTCGAACAAGCAAACAGCAAACGGACGCTGGTAGAGTCAAGTCGATGAGGAGACAGTGAAATGACAGTTGCCAACGAGACAAGGGGGACGGAATGGTGATATTCAGGACGAGTGCACTATGGATAAGCGGCGACTGTACGTTGGTGTGAACTACCATGTCAAGCGGAAGCGTGCCGCGATGTTGTGTGTGTTTAGTGAGCTGTGGAGCAAATCATCATATGGATTTGAGTTATATACATCGGCGTATAATGTGCTATAGTAGTGAGAAAAAGCTGACTTTGGTTTCGTTTTTGTCAGTTAGAGTTGAGCCGACAGCACCAGTCACCAGACTGAGCTGGTGGAGTAATCCGAGGTAGGGATTTGACTAGAGCGATGTACTAGTTGGTTGGGGGAGAAACAGCCAGGCCAGTCACACAACATACTTGGATCAAGTAGTCGCTGAAGTCCTACAGTGGCTTGAAGTAAGGAGGATCTGGTAGATGGATCTTTTACTTGCCTACTAACTTTATCGTCGCTATACTCAAATGCGTACTGGACGCAATTCGTATAGGAGGTCGGGGTAGCTGGGTTTTAAGTAGAACGGCAGCAGTTTCACAGGTAAGGAATTTGTCCGTGGACTGAGAAAAAGTATGATGATGCGTGATGTTTCGCAGCTGCTCAGGAAGGCTGTCCCAGATGCGAGCGTAGTAAACTAGAAAGAAGTAGTGGCGTATGTTTGTACGAGCCTAGGGGGACGCCAAAAGGCTTCAGGAGTTGCGGAATCGATATTCCGGGCAGAAATCCCGGGAGTGAGTACGGATTTCCGCACCCGGGTGCTGATTGGGTAAGAAATTTGTTTCATCTCTCGGGTGCAGATATGCTGCATACATTTCTGCATCGGCGCTGTGTTGTTTTTCTGCGTAATAAAGTACTCTGAAAGTCACCGGAACTTGTAAAGGGACGTGAGTTGATGTTTGATGTAGCCTCTGCTATAAAGGGATTTTTGTGCAGCAGGCGATGTAGGAGCGTCGGATTAATCCTAAACCGTCTGAGCAACAGTGGCTCAAGGCCTAGGGTTTGACAATGGGAACGGTAAGTGAGAGGGTTTGACCGAATGAACAGCTTTTTCGTGAATGAGCGTTGGACGCTTTCCAGTGCGAGCCCACAACTTTTGGTATAAAATGACGAGAATGCGGGACAGAATTCGACGATTGGTCATACGCGTAGCTTAAAAATTGCAACCATTTTGTCTGGAAGGTGAAAGGAGCGCAGTATCAAAAAACTGGGCCTGTGTGCCCCGGCAACCTGGTAATGCACCTGGTGGGAAAGGTTAAACGTACAGGAGTATCTGAGGCCAAGATATTTGATATCCGTGAAATGAGTGATAGTATTTTTATTTATTGTGAAAGCATCGGCCGGGAGGGAGCAGGAAGGTATGCAGAATTTCGTGGAGGGGAAGCTTCGGCCAGAGTCGTTGGACCAACGAGTCAGTGAGTCTAAGTCTCGCATGATCTGGTGAAACGTAAGGGCTCGTGCAGATGGGGGGAATGTGTACGCAATTTTTATATCGTCCGCGAAGAGGAAGAATTTACAATGGGGTATGGCACTGAAAACGCCGTTGATGTACAGTAAGAAGAGGATGGAGCTTAGCGAGCTTCCTTGGATGACTCAACTGGTGATCAATAGTGGAGGTGATTGTACACCACCCCAATTTGTGCTACTTGAGTCCTGTCAGATAAATAGGAGGCAAGCCACTGAAATAAGGTTTCGGTGATGCCAACGATACTAAGTGAACGCGGTAGGGATGCATGGGGGACCTGGTCAAAGGCTTTTTGAATATCTAGGTAAACTGTTACCGTAGAGTATCCAGCGTTGTAGGCTGCTGTGATGGTCTCGAAGAATTGAAGCTGACAGCCACTAACGGATCGTTGAAACAGGAAACCATACTGCAGGTCATCTATGACATTAGTTGTCAGTAGGAACTTGGTTAATGGTCCTCTAACCGAACGTTCAAGGGCTCTCATTAGGAGGTAGGTATAGTGGATTCCCTGTAGTTGGAAGGAGTTTGTGTACTTCCGGATTTGAAATGAGAGTGGATTATAGATTTTTTCCACTGGGAGGGGAGGATTCTATAGTTTATGGAGTGGGTGAAAAATTTAGTGCAAGGATTCCAATATCTCGCCTGCCTTGTTACAGAATATGAGGTATGGGGCCGTCGGCCCCTGGCACAACAGAGTCCTTAATCTCCAGAGGAAGGGAAGAAACATCATCTAGGGAGATGGTGACGTTACCGAAAGTCGGGTGGTTACCCTGACTGTTCACACTTTGGAGGTAAACAGCAGTGGGTATGCGTTTGGAGTTGGGAGTAAAGGGTAAGTAGCAGCTGGCGAAGTAAGCGTTCAAATGGTATGGTATGTTGACAGGATCAGTGATGGAAAGGCTGGCGATGTGCAACTGTGCATGTCCAACATACTCACACGACCGTTGGCACCAAGGCTCGCCTCACTACTTAAGTGGAGCGGTATAAATAAAAACCGTGCCATCGGGTCAACCGGGCTGGTCCAAAGATATATTGTAAGTATTTGATGGTCATTCTGTACCGAGTTAATTGAACGAGTGGCTAGGTGAAATTCAATGGCTATCTTTTTCATTACAGGCATGACAACTGAGAGGCTCCCAAACACCAATCTACGGCAAATCAAGGGAATCGTTCATCGCCGGCTGGGAAACGAACGGCGGAAAATTCGGAAACGCCTGCAGAGAGTCAAAAAGAATGACAAATTATTTCCTGTGACCTTTTAAAATTCATTCATATAAAAGCTTGAACTTGAAAACACTTTTTTATATCCAGAAATGTACTGTGCTGAGGAAAGGTGTGGGAGTAGGTAAGTCATCACGGCATGGAAGCAAGTAGTGGGGTGAGAAATAATTGCTTATAATGGGCTAAGTTTTCGCTCCAGATGACCCTAGCTAAGTGCGGACTGGGGGCAGAAATCCCGGGAGTGAGTACGGATTTTCCGCACCCGGGTGCTGATTGGGTATGCTGCATACATTTCTGCATCGGCGCTGTGTTGTTTTTCTGCGTAATAAAGTACTCTGAAAGTCACCGGAACTTGTGAAGGTAGGTAATGGAGAAAGAAATGTGCTCACGGAACTTTCCACGATATCTAGCTAGGATCCCCCTACATGGAGTGAAGTACTGAGAAAGCACTTCCGTGATTGGACCACGTTCTGATTAATCGGGGCGTGAATTTTTTGGCCCGCAGCCGGTTGGTGACGCATTTTTGAGGTCGACATGGCATTGGGTTAATCGGGCCTCACGTCTCCGGACACGTTGGATATACCGGACAACGGCTTTACACCAGTGGTGGTCCGTGCAATCCCCGACATCAAGACCCTTGAGGGACAGGAACGGGTAACCACGAGTAACCCAATAGTAGCATCTAAAATCTACAGAGAACAATGTGCAGGCCTTTGTTCTGTCCCCGACCTCGTCACACAAGGGGTTATTCTACGCCGGATTAGGGTGTTTTCATAGGGCCATTTCGATTGTAAGTAGGCTCGACCTGCTCTTCTCCGGCGCCGGACACCATTGGAGTTCCGTTTTGGGATCACTTCTGTTTTTTATCTACGTCAACGACCTTCCAGACGTTCTTTTTTAGCGGACGACCTGAAATCATGGAGTTCAAATGCCACCGCCATCGATATGGATGGAGACGCTGCAAAGCAGTGGTTGTTGGACCGACACCTCTTAACAACGAAAAGTGCGTCAGTGGTCTTTCGGAGGGGTGCAAGCGAACATCTTTGTTGTGCATGGTGAGAACGGACCAGAAGATATCACAAGGATAGATGTCAAGAAGGATTAGGGTATAGGCTTTCATCAAACTTGTCCTCTGCCTGCACCATGGGTAATCGGTTCAAAAGGCATTCGCCATTCTACGGATGATTCGGTGCACCCTCTCTTTTATTACTCGCATGGACTTCCATCTACGGGGACTATGTCAGACCGCTCCTTGGGTATGACTTGGATATGTCTACTCAGGACGCAATAAGGACGTAATCCTTATTGAACTTGTCCAACGAGTTGCTATGAAAAAGGCCGCCGGCCTTAAATCCGTGGACGACGAAACCCGTCTGGCGGATCTTAACCTCTTAACCCTGGAGTGTCGTCGCCTCCGAGGAGACCTAATACCTAATTGTCTTCTGTGTGAACAAGGTTTGGCTACCACTGACCCAGCTAACACGCCGGGAATATGGCAAGGAGATGTTGAAGCTCGAAGTGCGCACTTTTATTAGGCAAAACGTTTTCTCATTTCGGGCAGTTGCTGCGCGAAATCACCTTCCTCAGACGGTTGTCCAAGCTCCACATAGTACCCAGTTCAAACCACCATTAGACGCTTTGAGTGCTAGTCCTTGCCCTGGCAAGTGTACTGCACTGCGCTTAGAACCTAAACGACAACCCCACATCCTTTTTTCGCTTCTTGTTCAGGTTAACGGCAGTCGTTGAAGGACATGAACATATCCGACCCGGGCTTAGGCAAAATTCTCATTTCGGGCAGTTGCTGCGCGAAATCACCTTCCTCAGACGGTTGTCCAAGCTCCACATAGTACCCAGTTCAAACCACCATTAGACGCTTTGAGTGCTAGTCCTTGCCCTGGCAAGTGTACTGCACTGCGCTTAGAACCTAAACGACAACCCCACATCCTTTTTTCGCTTCTTGTTCAGGTTAACGGCAGTCGTTGAAGGACATGAACAAATCCGACCCGGGCAACTTGGGTGAAAGCCTCGACCCTGTGAATCCGTCAGAAACCCGAAACCCACTCTACTTGCAGTCATATCCCCACCACCACCGGCTCCAAGCAGTCGCATGAAATACTCTACGGCCTTCAGTTCACCTTGTTGACCAATCAAAGCCCGATCCTCGATGTTTGACTCGAGAAAGGAGATTCGGCTGCGTACCGCCAACCACCGATAGACCACTGTGCTTCTATGACGTGAAATTAAGACTACCACTAACCTGAGACTATCCAATGCACTTCCGCCTCACTGGATCAGAGAAGCCAGGATTATAAGACTGTAATTGTAACAGTTGTCTTACATTCGGAGTGGGCCGCTTAGTATATACAGATCTGTTCCAACAATCCCACGACAGCGGCCAGGACATGTCACCATGTACCACCGCAGTTAATTTCAGTGTACATGTCAATAAGACGAATTGGGAGGCTGCATCTCGTTTTCTTTTATCCAGGCTTCTGCATCTTGCCAGTATCCCAGTCCTCATGCTTCCTTCTGGTGACATGGCAGTTAGGCACCGAAAGGGTGCTACGGCTGACCGATTTTTTATTCTTTTCACAATAAGTCTTTCAAATAAATTATGCACGGCAGCGGAGCATCAGTATCTAACTTCGATGTCGTGTTGTACTGAATGATGAAGATGGACCTTATCGCGGTGTTAACTTCCATAACCAACTGAGCTCTTTTGTATAGTGTACGTGCGGCTCAATGTGATTTTTTTAATGCCTCCGAGAGAGAATTAGAAGGCACTCTGAGTTATCGAGAATGGACGACGTTTTGCGTGTCTAATAACAAGCATAGATGAGCTGAAATATACGTACACAGATTCAGTTCGAGTATATAGGATGACTACATCGTTTGAATGGGAACGTATAAACTGACGTAGATAGTGAATGATGTACTGACTTAGGCTTCCCTGTTTCTCAAACTTGAGGGATGAACGCGTCCTGTTACTCTAGAATTCCGAAATAAATCGGTTTGTCTTCAAGGACAGTGCCAAAGAAGGTTCAGAAGCTTGAGGGCCATTCAGTTGTTTCAGTTATATCTGAGCGTTCGGTATGCCTGCTGCTATTTAAGCTTGTCGCGTGCGGGCTAGGCTTCTTGGTCGTGCAGTGCCTAATTGCAAGCGGAATCACTGCCGAATTCTCCCTAACAGTCCGTGACTGGTCATAAATATTCCGTTGTTGTTATCGGCATGGTCAGGGATATATTTGTCAGCCACAGAGGTGATCAACTATGAGATGCAGTCGCGAAGACTCGATCCTCCTGAACCCCTGCAGAAGCCGTCGGTCATAATTTCCATTTATTAATGGTTCATCTCATTCCTTTTTCCAAAAAGACAGTAAAGCTCTCACCGGTGAATAGCTAAAATTTTTATTCAGCTTCCTACCTCCGAAACAACTATATCACCCCTAACAATAGTTCCACTCTGCCCATCAGTTACCACCCATTTGTCCTTAGCTGTCATTACCACATAGAAGGTTTTCCAGCCTTGTACTTCCATTCACTCATTGAAGCCAACCTGCGGATCGCATCACACCCTCGGTGCTTCGGGTTTCGGATCCTGTTAGGCAGGAATCAAAGCGGATCCCACTATACCGCACGTCTTTAGGCGCTGCTACGGCCGAGAAGCCTGGCCCGCTCGAGGTTGGCCCAAAATTCGGGACGCTTGCCGGTCCGGCATCAAGACGAGATCTGATTGGTCAACAATCTGGACCCAACAGCCAATCATGACCCAGTATTGGCCAAATGCCGGTTGCCAATGGAGCTCCAGAACGCGTCAGAAATTCCAGAAAGTTATAGCCGCTTACGCTATATATACGAAGCGCTGTACAACTGTTCCTGATTTCGTTTTGGGCGTTAATAGACCTTTGTGCACCTTTGGTGTTTGTTTTGACGTGAACGCTAGCTTGGGAGGCTCAGACCGAGAACTAAGCTGAGGAAAATACAGTTACAACAGCTCCAGAAGTCGTTCCTAGCGTTGCTTGCCTCTTCCACCTGTCACTAGTGTTTCCCTGCCCTTGGAAAGTTGAACACCTGACCAACTAGCTTCTGCGTGGTTACGATTGCAATACCTTCTTGGACTCTCACCGCTATGTTGGTGACATGTTAACGTGTATCTTCCACTTCTAGCCTTCCCGCGGTTCGAACCCGACTTCTGCTTCTCGACTTCCTCTGTCTAGGCTTGGGTAACCTGGCACTATCCCAGTCCTCATGCTTCTTTCGGTTGGCATAGCAGCTAAGCACCGGAAAGTTTTTACTGCTGAATGGTTTATTTATTTATTTACTTCTGATCGTCTGCCCTAGACATCCTTGATGAAACAGACTAGTTTGTCTGAACGCATTGAAGGTTTTCGATAGAGTTGGACGTGAGGCTCTTCGTGCTGAATTGCTCATATATCAGTCCCCGGCCTCTGCCTCACCTCACTTAGGTGGTGACTGTCTGCGGCCTATCAAGCAACTAAACGATAACCTTGTTACCACCCCCAATCGGAGTTTATCAACTGCGATTACTTTAAACTTCTCATCCCCCCCCACATGACTTACCCTTCACCATTTCGCTTCAAATACACTTTCCGTCGACTCTGGTCCAAACGACAGTTTCTGCCGTGTCCTGTTCATGGTACACAGATTTTTTTATCCTCAATTGCTCTCAAGTTACAGAGTTCAAATTTTCTTCCCCCCGTGGATAATCACGGGAATAATCCACGCACCTTCACTTTGTACCAAGTTCAGCGGAACGTTTTGTGTCCCACTGCACCCCTTACAGTGATCGTGAAACCTCTGTAAATTTCTACCATCAGAGCTCAGTTTTTCTTTATCCTGTGGCTACTGCCACGGGCATTGTTCTTTTGAACTCGCGTTTTCTTTTCTACTTCACAATTCATACACTTCTGCAACTCCCCCTTTTACTTTTAGATACGCCTAGCAAATGCAAGTCCGTCATTGTCTCTCAGAACCTTTCTTGTTTGTTCTCAGAAACCGGCGACTCTGGAAAACTTATACACTCTTTTCAAACTTACTTCATTGCCAGATTAGCCAAGATCAGGATTAACGCTTATCCGTCCTATCCTTACTCCCTCTGTTATACGTGTGGTCCCGTATGGTTTTTGCAGATATTATCCCCACTAGTTTCTTCGGCTTTTTGGTTGATTTTTCCGTAACAAAAACATTAATTTATTCCGCTGCGGGCACTAGTGAGTAAGCTAATCAATACTGATCAGTGAATTGGTTTCGGTCTCACGTGAAAGTTTTAGTGAGAGTCTCGAAGTTAGAGTGGTTGTTCTGGGATAGCAAAGTCTCAGCCTTCTGTCAACTGAACAAGGGAATAACTCTTCCTAGCCCAGTCACCATGCGGAACACCCGATGCTTCACTTTTATCTATCTTAGAATCCATGGCAAACTGGCACCAATGGCGCGAAGGTAGATACCTCATTTTTGCTTACAGATTCCCTCCAGCCTTGCCATTTTCCGTTCACTGCTTCCATATTACAATCAAAACCGTCATACTTGATGGGTCGAGTAGTGAGTGTCATCCCCACTGTAAACACTACTGCTCTATTTTCCGTTGTATCCACCAAAGAACAGTGTTTTTCTGCTCACCTTAAAGCACATTTATTTTCCTTTGTGCATTTTAGTGAGAAACATGCTCGTACCTACGTTGTTTGCCGTGTCCCTTCTGCTTTCAAAGGTACCTGTTTGTTCACACTAGATACTCATGATTTTTAGAACTTGTATCTAGCCAGTACTGTTGACCTGGAATTGGAACATTCGTTCGATTCAGGTGAGCTCTTTCCCAGTGCTAGTTCTATCCACTTTCAGGTCGCTCCTTCCAACCATTCAAACAGTTCACTCTACGTCCCACAACTGGTGTCCTCACAATTTCCGGCACGAGCCCACAATCCAGTCGTAACTTGGGCAGAGATTCTTTGCTGGTAATATTCGCTCTTTGTTTTAGCCGTGACTACTATAGATGCTGCCACAGTCAGGTGATCTATACGTTGTTCGTATCAACATAACCAAAATCGACAGTTTGGAGTCGTCTGTCTTAATGGTATGGGTCCAAACCGATAATGTGGTGAATTTACAAACCTTTTTTTCAGTGTCAGCTGTTAGCCTCTCAAATGAAACTCAATCTCGTTTTGAGTGTAAATGACCAAGGAAACCCAGTTGCTGTGCATGTATCCACGCCGCGATATGATTGTCTTTCAGAAGATGCCTTGTCAAGTCTTCTTGCCTCTGGTCTCCCAGAGATTTCGGTGAATTTGGATGTGCAAAAACCGACCAACGGATCTAAGTATGTTTTTCGATCTTCATACACACCGTAAAACACCCCTACCATGCTCACTCACGGAAGACAGTTGGACAGCCTAGATAGTGTTGTGTTGCACAATCTGCAAGTAATTACAACGTCAGTTATTTATATGCTGTAGGCATTGTTGACGAATAGTATGACATTCCATAATATTCGTCAACAATGCCTGCGATATAAACATGAATAACGTTCTGCTAACGTCCATTCTCTGCCGCCGTTAGTGATCGACCAGTTTTGAATGTTCACACAAAGCGAAACTACGCGACAACAGCTTTTACTGTGTGTTGTTGTGCATTCAGCTGTTCTTCCTCAACGCTAAGTTCGACATCTTCAATATAATTTACTGAGTCGGCTGAGAATGTGTGACGTATAACCGGGTCTGTTGACTGTGGTTCAACCAGACATGGTACTTTTCGAGCTTAGCAACAGGTATCTGGTTCCATTATTTTCTTTGCGATTTATCTGATATCGAACTTATTCTTGAGGATGTCCTGAAAACCATCCACTTAATACTTTAGGAATCCAACTCCGAAAAGCACTTGTCAAATAGCCAGTGACTGACGATCATCAACGAGGTTGAACTTCGTCCTGAAATTTTTTTATGCACATAAATGCGTTTACATTTTTGAACCGTCTCTTGGCTATCATTCCCCATCTTTCGAGTCCCTCTTTATGGTTACAGGGCAACCCGTGGTTAATCTCGGATTAGTAGACACATTCGTGTTGTGCCTTTTATTGTATGTGCTTCTCATCCGTCTCTCGTATTTGCTCTGTTCTATATCAACGACTACCTCTTGTCTTTTATAACGATAGATTTGAATGTGCCAGACTAATTTCGGCTGTAGTCTACACGTCCGAAAAATAAGTGGTCGCACTGTAAATCAAGAAGCTAATGTAGCTCGTGTGTGGACACTTCTCTTGACCTTATTTCCTCTGCCTGTTCAAAAAGTAGCGTCCACAACTGTCATTCGATGCGCATCAAAAGTGATCCATATCAGTCCAGGAAAGCCGGCAAACCTTACCTACCCCTCCAAATTTGTTTATCAGTGTTTGGTTTTCTTTCTGGTTAGTTTTCTTGTACAACTTGCGCATAAACTGAAGTACCGTGCGATAAAATCGCAGTGTTCTATTTAGTTTGAGTCAACATGCCTCGCATGTATCAATCACGAGTAAAAAGTTATAGCTTTCTTTCGTTTCAGAAGAGCTTGATAAACGATGGTAGTTTTTATTTGGGCAACGTTTCGCTTTTGACACAAAAGCTTCATCAGGCCAAGTGAACAGGTCACCAAATTGGCCAGGTTATAAGACAGACGGGGAAGCAATCAGTAAGTCCTCTTCAAACTAGATCAGTGCTGACGGCTCTTGTCGGCTAGTGTGGGTGCCAAAATCCTGAATTGATGGGTTGGAGGGGTTCCAAATTAGTTCCCATCGCTTTTCGCTCCTTAATCTTCCAATTCAGGGTGCTTCACTTGATTAATCACCTCAGGTGCCGCTGTTAGATTTTCCCTGGTCTTTGTGGGGTTGTGAGTGCTCCGACAATTTAGTTTGAGGGGGGTTGAGATTAAGTGGATTTCAGATGATGACCACTCTTCCTTCTGATGACCGCACACCAATACGTGTCAGCTCGAGCGATCCAAGACCGTTCTCCACACGCTAGCCAGTTCCACGCCTTGCATTCTGTTAACGTTGGGATGCTTGGTGATTTCTACCGCCTCGGCGATCAGTCTGTGTGACATGGACCGTAGTCCCCGCCTCAAAACCTCAACATTTTCTAAATAGACTTTACCAAGCTCTTCTGAAAGGGTTGAAGGATAAATAATAGGCCGATTTTTCGACTTGTAATGTTCGCAATCACTGACGAAGGTGAATGTTTCCACTAGGAAAGAGCACGTGTAGGACATTGGTGGAGTACTTCAATAATAGGATATCAACTGTTTGAGAAAGAAACACAGTGTGCTTGTCCTGCTCTAGCAGTTGGCTAGGGTAGTCTGGACGTTTAGACTAGTCTGGACTACTTTTGTGAACATGGAGTGATACAGCTACCCTCTCAACTATGGATGGCGTCAGCTTTCTCATTTTGGTAGAATACGATGGACGATTATGAAAACAGCGTCTCCGTTCACCGCATGCTCTGTTTCGGGCAAGCGGTTGATCGTGACATATCAGTTGTTTTTAACAGTTCTCGCTGTCGAGAGACGTTTTTTGATCTTCGTGAATAGGTGCCACGTCTTATGGCTTCCCGCACATACGCGAATCACTATAAATGTGTTATGGATCAACATCTTGTCCATGAGTTTCAAACATTTTTGGAAATAAATTCCACATTCAGTGTACATCTAAGAAGGAATGCTTTGGGATTTGCATATGAAAATCCGGTTGCTTTCTCTGATTTTTCAAATAGCTCGCATAATTGGGAGATGACCCCATCAATGGGACGTTCATGGACAGAGTTTATGTACTACGAGCATAGTAATTTTCCTTGAGCGCTTGTGGATTGGCGGGCGCACGAGTTCAAGGCACCGAGTACACTGCTTTGGCATACTAATATTCTAACAAGGTCAGAGGTTTTCACGAGCCAGTTGGCTGTAACTTGGTGAGGACAGCCGGTTATGTCGATGATTGGTTTAAGGGACACCCTGCTTCTTTACATAAGACAGCTGGGGATTATGGTCGCACTATGAAAGGACGGATAACCAGCGGGATAAAGATTTTAGTGGAAATGTAGTGGACTAATTGCCTGGAGAGAATGGGACAAAGAAGAGTCATCAATGATGAGCAGACATGGTACGCTGCAATCGACAATAGCAAATTCTATCAAGCCTGTATATCACCTTCTATAGTTCTAATCTGACGTTGAAAATGTACGGGAATATTGGTAGCTCGGGTGCATTCATTGGCGGTTGATCACGTGGCTGTTGATTTTCTCACCAAGCTTGGAATTAGCTTGCAGACGTTTCATCATCAATCAAGGTGACAACATCAGTGTGCAGTTGAGGTGAGAAGGGATTAGCCACCTAAGCGCACGCTGGTGATATCACCTCAGTTGATGACAAAACTTTTCAAGCTAATAGCCAAGTTCGGCGAACAGATACGGTCACCCGATGGCCCCACTATGTTGTCCATCCGTTTTAGGGTGTTTAAAGCTCTTCGCTCTGTTGGTGTAATATTTGGAGCTCCTGACTGCTAGGACTTAAGGACTGTAACTAGCTGTACCCGTAGCCTCTCTGCCTCCATTGATGGAAGTTTTTGAAACACAGATTCAACACTAGTGATTATTTCTTCCGCCCTTATCACCCTTTTGCTCACTGTGAAATTCAAGCCTTTCTCTAGCAGAATGCGCTCTTCCTCACTTAATGGTCTGTTTGATAAATTTACTACGCTGCAATAGCTAGTAGGTGGTTCAGGCTTAGTCATGGGCTCCCTTGGATTCTTTTTTGATGTACCAGTTTGAGCGGCCAGTCTACTGCTGATTCAAAATCAAATCAACATACGCTTGGCGGTCGTTGTTGCTACTGGTTGAATAACTGTTAATTCTATACAAAATGCAGTGGAAAACTGGTTGAGACGAATAAGAGCGGTTGTTTTAGATAAGTGATCATTTTAGAATGGTTTTTCTCTATCTGCTTACCCTTTTCCCTCTTTCAGGCCGGAAACGTTGAAGTATCTGCAGCGGTTAGAAAAACAACGGGAGGAGATGGCCCGGGCTCAGAAGGAAGACAACCGGTCGTTTTTTGCCAAATATGTGAGAAATGTCGTGTGTATTATTGTTGATGACAGATGCCTTTTTTATTAGGACGTAAACCAGACTTCGGACTGCTACGGTGATTAGAGTACGTGTATACAGTTCATAACACGTTTGTGGCACCCCATGTGGTTTTTTCACACCTGATATTTTCAAGCGAAGTCGATGGAGATATGTTTCAGTTTGATACATTTTGATGTCCTTATGTGGTGCATTGTTGTTGGATCTACCGAAATTTGAAGCAAATTCATCTTACGACTCCAGTTTGGAAGTGCCACGTCTTCATGTCTAAACACGTTGCGTACTTCTGCATCGAGAATGCCAAAGAGATCGCTTGGTGTAAGGTCCTCATACCTCCTCGTTGAAATGAGCATATTGGAAGTGATTGCGATGATACAGTGGGAAGTGAGCTTCTCTCTTGAGTACACTGGTAGTTTTAGGGTTTGCCCTTTTACTGATAAGGTTTTATGATGTGTCAGGCTTAATAACCTTTCCTTAGTGTCCGTTTTACGGTTTAAATGTTATGGATTCATAGTGGTGCATGTTTTGTTGAGATTTCAAGGTATAGTGCATCTTACAGTACACATCATCCAATAATAAGGGCCAGTAGCATGGCTATCCGCTTATGAAGAAGCTACGGATCACTAGAGATACCTCTTAGAGACAGTCTATTGTTGCGGTAACCAAAAATAATTCGAAAGTGTGATCCAGAAGGAGTGGGTTTTGCAGATGGCAACGGTGTTTGATATGTTTCCACTCAGATTGGTGGGCAGATTGAAGCTCAAACTTCGGTGGAACAAGCGATTAAACAGATACCGTTTCACCATCCGTATGTTGACGATGCTCTAGTCACCTGGGACTGTTCTAACTCGCTCGATGATAGCCTTAAACTCGGTGCACCGTGCGCTCAGATTCATTGCAGACGACAAGCCTAGTGGGGTTTTCCATTTCCCTGACCTTGTTTCAACAAAAAAAATCGGACGAAACGCTACAGAGAGATATACCGTGAACAAACTTGGTGTGTTCAATACATGAGCCTCATTAGTTTCGTTAACCCAAAGTACCAGTTCTACCGAATTTCTGTCGAATAGAGCGCATAAGATCTTCACTCGTGACACGCATTGCCCAACAGCTTCTCCTCAAATAACATTCAGTGAAACACAGTCGATGCTCACAACCGTTGTTTTCGGAATTAATTTTACACTGCGTCGAGGAGGAGGAGAGGATTCCGCCTATGTCATATATTTCCTTGTACAACCCTAAGATCAGGTTGATGCTCCTGATCGTTGTCTTTTGTCGACGGCTTCTACTCCTAATATTCATAGTTAAACCCTTAACTATCCAAGCACCATCTTCCTCCCTTTCTTTTAGTGGACGTACATCGTACCGGCAGTGATAATCTTCATAATCTTTTCAAGCATTCAGGATGCTCAATCCTCCGGTGGTCGACAGTGATATTCAGCTTGGACAACATTTCCAGCACGTCTCTAAGGGAATGCGTTGTCTCTTTTTGAATCTGTACAGCCAGACAGACGTGGAATGATTTGTATAATCTCTTGTAATTTACGAATCTGGTTGGTTCCCTTTGAGGAATCCATGCAAACATGTTCGTCTTTGTTTGCTATAAATTCCCCTCTTTTGAAATTATTTTTTTCACTCGTCTTGCCCGTACCACCGTTTCTGTGTTGTAGCCTGGGGATCCTGTTCACACAAGTGTAAAACAACGAAGTTACAGCAGCTGGGCTAACTGGATCTTATTTTGCCGTATAGCCCCAAAGTATATAGAACTCACTGGTCACTGATCTTATGCTACCAGCTTAGTTTGCATCATCCGTTTTTAACCTCAACTGACTGAGTAACTTGATCTCATCTGTATTTTATATACACCCTCGTCCACAATATCTTTTGGAAGCCTCTGAAGATTTATTGGGAAAATGAGCACATGATAATCTTTCAATTTCTCATCTACACAAAACACTGATTTTCAGGGCTCTAGAAAATACACCATTTGAACTAACTGGTTGAAAAGCCGCCACAGTGCATTTCAAGGCATTTCTTATTGCATATACTGATGGGCTACACATCATGGTCATCATCAGCCGTAAAAACACAAAGTTATATTTGCCACGGTCTCATTCCTGGATGATCTGGGAAGACAGAGCTAGATAGCTACGCACTGGAGGCAATAGATGATTCATTTACCGCGTGAATCCAGTACTGGCAGTGGACTTTTCATCGGGGAGATAGCGAGCGGAAGCCATACATTAAATACAACAACTTGTATGCATGCATGCAACTGGGCCACGTCTACCACTGTCTCCAACCATTGATGTATTCCGTGTCAGAGTCCCTGTCGTGGAATACGGTGATGACCAGCATAACTAAGTTTACTAGTAATGGCTTTGATACTTCTTTGCCAAGTCATCGTTTGACCTCCTCTGGCTCGTGTAGCCCTTCGGGAGTTTGTGCGAGAATAGCTTTCCGAGGAAGTCGGTCGACTATCATACGGAACACGTGACTGAGACAGAGCAGCCGACAGATTGTGATCAGTTTTTCTATCGCGGGCAAGTTATTTCTTCTGAAAGATGGCGAGATGACTGAAGTGGTTAGAGCGCGAATCTACTGACCGTAAGGTCCGTGGTTCGAGCCCGAACTCTGCCTCTCGACTTCCCCTGTCTAGGCTTGGGCGACCTGGAAGTATCACAGCTCTCGTGCCTTGTTCGTGTGGCACGGCAGGTAGGCACCGAAAGGGTGTTACAGCGCAACGATTTTTTATTTCGTCCGAATTGCATTCGACGTAGTTCGGTATTACGGATCCGGTGTTTCCACCCAACTCGAACAATACTCCGTAGACATCAGACACTGGAAATTTTTTGACCACCTCAGCACTAAGTGCCCACCTCTCTGACCAATATAACAAAATGGAGTTCATTGCAGCTATGTAAACTCGGCCTTTGGCAGGTATTACGTCCGCGCCATTGATGAAAGTTGCTCTGACCTTCACGTTCTGGATGGAACTATCGTCTTTGGCGAGCCCCCCCCCCCAATCTGACAGCTAACCAAGGAAGTTAATTTATCTAATATCGATCGGCTTATCTGCAGGCATGATCGGCTTTGAGCCCACCCAGTCTTGCAGCAGCACTCTATAATTTGCAGGTGTGAAGTGTATGCCACTTCGAGGCAAAATTATTTGGATTATTTAATATCTGCATTACGACGGCGTAAGATCCAATCAGAGCTATGTCGTCTGTGTCCTGGATATGTCCCGGGAGCATATCAACCGCACAGATATTAGAAGCCCGTGATGAGTCTCCCATGTCCACATTGATGACAAATTTGACGAGGAAGGGTGAAAATAGGCAGCCTTGCCCGAGCCTGTAGACCACGCACTTACGGCAGTTAGCGTACAGCGCATTGAGGAGGATAAAGAACTTATGGGGGTAACCTGCTCCACAGACACAACTCGATAGTCCGCGGAGTCTAAGCCAGCTTTAGTGTCAATATAAGCTACTGTTCTTCGTTCCCCTCTTCCACAATCCGTCGGAAGGCGAATGGTCGACACGTCCTGTTGAAGGTTGGAGCACAGCTTGGTTGTAATGGATCTACGTCGTCTTCTGTTCAGCCAACCTTCGAAGAGTAAGAACAACAAGCACCGTCGGTAGCACAACCGCCAAACCAATGCCACAATGGTTTCCACACATTTTTGGAGATAGAGATGGCTGTCAATGTATCTATTCTGCGGATCTTTTCATTCCATATAGCAGCAATGCGTTTTGTCATGTTGTATACAAAGCTCACTGTTTTAGTGTCTTCTCACGTTTTGGGAAGGACATTTCCTAGTAACGGGCAATTACGGTTTGAATCCCAATTGCGCGCATACGCTCAAGTGACCGTGCTGCAGCAGGCCAGCTAACTTGTATCTCGATTTGTTGGGCCAATCTTTCCAACCGGCCTTTTATGGATGATTTACTGAGCCGGTGGCCGATGGCCGCGTTGTCCACGGCTGATTTTCACTTGGTGGCAAATACGACTTTTCACTGGAATCCAATCCAGCAGAGCGCTTTCAGGTCTGGGCTGGTGCAATCCTCATGTCATATAGTCCACGACTCATCGATTCTGGAAACGTGGAGGGAGAAATATGAAAGAACTGGGTTTTTCATGGGCGCTCAAGTCTTGAGTTTTTGTACGCTTGTTTCAGAGACAGTTTATACCAACTTCAAGAGAATATAGGGTTTAGACAAGCATTTCCTGTTCTCTAATTTGACACAGAATACGGACGGTAGAGGCTTTACTCAGAAAAGATCTCGTAAATTTGGCGGTGTCACTGTTCATTGGTAACGGGAAGTGGGATGGTCACAATTGATAATCAAATGGTCCAGCGACGCACGAGACAGTGGAAGCTAAGTGGCTTTTTTCAGTGACCCTGTCTCTAGCCTCCGACTCAGATATCTTACCCGCTTGACAGCGGGCAGTGGGTTTTCTTGGGGGACTTTGCCTTGGGCCGAAGACCCAATAGTGCACTCCGGTGGACTACTGGGAGCTGGTCTAATTGGAGGACGCAAGAAAAAAGCGCATAAATGTTTCACTCCCGATGCTGCCGTGCGTTTGGAGCCACATCGGATTCATGGCAAGTGTCATTGGTTTTTCGACTGTATGGTATAATTCATCGCTGGTCACCTAGGTGATCAGAATGTGAAGTTTCTAGGGTCGACCTTTTCCAACCTCTCCTTCGGGGCAAGGATCACACATGGTTTTTTTGGCTTGCGCTGCCATGGCAACGTAGAGACCGAAAGTTCCGCAAAAAACCACACATCGTTTCACACACTTGAGATGTTAGTAGTTTTCCCCGAGTTGACCTATTTTGACAAGTGACTGTTTGTCCACATACTGCGCTTGTGGACTAGCACAACAATCTCCTGCACAAGAAGACCCAGAACAAGGAAAATCTTTACGAGGAGTGTTTTTTTCTTTGCAGACATGGTTTGCTGGAGATGAACTCATGAGTAAATTCTCAGTACGAAGAGCCTGAAGAGTGTCTTTACCTCCCGAATAGGGGAATCCTCAAAACGTAATCAGGCGCTTATTCAATCCGGTTTGAAAAGCCTATTTAAATGACATGAACTAGAACAGCTTCGTCCACAAAGATCCCAAATCTCCTCACACTAACAACAATCTATAAGTAGCTCAGTGGAAGAATAAACTTCACCCGATGAGTGAAACTTCTATCTGAGAAGTCGTTGCTCGAGGAGCCAGTCAACATATGTGATCGCGTGATGTGGATCCCGTGATCGAAGGATGAGCGGCGCTATATCCTGTCTAAGTGCGAGTTTACAGCAAAGCTTGTTAAATCGTCCATCGTATAGACATTATCACTCCGTCTCGCTAAATCTATTCACCCCTAATGGCATTGGTACTTCACCCAGCAGCAACTCTAGCCACCGTGACCGTATGGGGGATCAAGGTCTAAACAGAGGTCATTGTGCACTCTGATCACAAACTTGGCGATGCTATATCCCTCATTGACCGAAATAAGGCAGCCCGAGGACAACAGCATATGAACGGTTATGAGGTCCAATGCGACATTCAGAGACTAGGAGCATAAAAAGGGAGTAGCTGGACGTACATGAAAATGTGAAGTGACCATCCAGTGCTATCTGAAATGACCCAAATCTTCACAGCCTTGAACAACAAGGAACTGTTTTGAGACCAACCATGGCAAATTAAGCCTGCTTTGCAGATTCACCTATTCGGCTGGAATCTAAAATCTATAACTGAACACAACACCAGGTACCCACAGTCTTAAGATATCTAGAAGGACCATGTCGATAAATACAAAAATAATGAGTTGGAGAAGAGTCACTTCCCTCAATGTGTATTCACAATAACACCGCTCGAGGAGGTCCCTTCATTTATTCGTACTGTGGTCACAGTGGGGGTGCGGGGTGTCATGGTTCAGGCTAGACACTGATAAGTTAAATAGTCACTAGTGGAAGCTGAAGGATAGCATGAACAAAAGATTCAGCTGAGTCTCCGGTGAAAACCCAGTTCATGTCCAAATGAGTGTATTTATCTCGCTACTTGATTTTCGATCTGCATTAGGATACGACGATCGGTGCAACCTTATAACTTGGCCTGACACAATGAAACGACGTTAGTCTCAAAATGAAGATGTCTTATGACATTATAACCTTTGCTGAAGAGACCATTTAGTACGAGGGCATCACAATGCCTTCACTGGGAAACGGACAGCTTGGCGTACGAAATAGCTGTAATGTGGTGTGTTCAAATAGCTGACGTAACTGGTCGATGTCTGGCCACAATCAGAGTTTGCTTGATTACTGAACCCTTACAAATCGCACCGTATCAGCCGGAATAACGGAGAATTCGTGTCAGCGACTTGGTCAACACCGGCAGTCACATTAACCTGTCAGGTGGGTAGTTAGCACTCAACATAAACCCGAAATGACCGTCTAGATAGGACAGGTGTGTAGTTGTGTCCTTTTCGAGAGGTCACTTGATCGATCCTTGTTCGGATGGAATGTTTCGAAGACAGTGAAAGTGGTCTTTTTGGGAGCCTTTTGGGTAGCCTTTCAAGAATCATCAATTTTAACGCATCGTAAAATTGTTTGGTCGTATCACCCTTCCGGTGCCTAACTGCCATGACATCAGAAAGAAGCACGAGGACTAGGATACTGCCAGGTTACCCAGGCCTGGACATGGGAAGTCGAGAGGCAGATATGGGGTTGGCCTCCCTAGAGGGGGAGTCGGTCTGTTTTGGGGGAGCTACCATAGTGGACGAGATGTCTCGGAAGGGATTGATGAGATTCTCCTGAGGATGTTCTCTCTTCCGAGGACTCATGCACCAACTTGCGCTTTCCAAGGAGAATATGTGTCCTGCTGGCAGTCTCGTTTAGGGATGACGCTGTGTAGTAGCTTACGTCAATGTTTCAAAAGGTGTTCTAACAACCCTGTTTCTAACGTGACGTATAAAATGAGGAATAATGGTATCGCACGCTATCTGCTAAGGGGTAGTGAACTGGAAAGTCCGAAGGACTCCCTTTGAAAGGAATGGCTCTGTCATGTGGTTGACCTCCAAACTACTGCGTTTCTCACGTTAGGTTAGAACTGGTTGGTTTCCACATCCCAGTAGGCTACCATCATTCCAATCGTGGATGACGGTGCTATGTTTTCTGTGGGGCAGTAACCTCTTTGGATGTTTTTATTTTTGATAAATTACTGTGATATTTGAGGTTCGTCTAACTGAAAATCCTGTTTAGAAACTTCAACCCTATTAGAAACATACTTGTGTATACTGCGGTTAGGTGCGAACCTGGTGCCCTAATACTGAAGAACCCAAAACACGAATTTCGTATCTTATTCTTTTTTGAGTAGGGATATCTGGTGGATACCAAGAGTAATATTTTTTGGATTAAGCCGTGGGCTCTCAAAGGAGTGAAACGGTCGTAACTGGGATTGAAGCGATCTCTCTTGGGTTGGACTATTATGCACACTGAACTTGCTCTTCCCACCTCGAAATACGACTGCAAATTTTTGGAAACCAGATGCAGGTCATCCAGATCGTGGAGTTAAAGTACAAAGAGAAACCATCTCAATGCAACGGAAAGCACTTTGTCTGTCAATGAACTTCCAAGAAACAGTTAACTTTTTCAATCGATGTGTGCTGGATGCATTTTTATGCAGTAGTTTTTCTTCTCAACGGTAGGTTTCGGACAAATAACGGTTTTGCCTTTTGACCGTATAGCAAACTGGCACAAAAGGGTTAGTTGAAATCCATTATACTTCCTTAATGCATGTAGTTTTGTAAGAAAATGTCTGAAGGACCTCCAGTACACATAAATGTAAGATCAGGAACAGGGCATCTTTTGTGCATCAAGCGTCTTAAACTTAAAATTACTGCTTCGTCTGTTATACTTGGTTGGATAAAAGTAAGAAAATCCCAACCCCTCCGAATAGAATCAGTCTGGCCATAAAAGATAAGCTTGTTGTACCGGGAGCACCTCTGTTGTAAAGAGGACTTCTGTATCTTCGAAACAGCGGTATACTTCGGCTAGATTTTGCCACCTTTTTCGTCAAGAAAGGTGCATAGAATGTTGATCGCACCCGTTCTTGTGTGCGCCCACACTCCACATAAAAGTCATACCTAAAACGGACCAGCTGCATTTTGTTAGGCCGGTATCGTATTCTTACAAAACTGTACCGAAATTTAGTTCGCCAACGACAGTGTCGTATTGCGAAAGCGGTGCGATTTCCGTCTGTTTTAGTATTCAGTCGACAGGCTGGCAAAATCTACACTCATTTCCCAACCACTGATGAGCGAACGGTTCAAAAGGAATTCCTTTCTGTCCGTTCGCGCAAAGCCTGACGCGGGTCCAACTAAAGAAATCGGAGTCGTTCTTTTTGTGTCTTCGTTCGAAATTCCAACCAACTGCGGGGCATTTATGTGGGATTTGTGCTTTTCATCAAGGTAGATGAGGTAACTGACTTCCTAATGCTTACCTATTCGATAACCCGGTGCTAATTTACCAAACTTTTCAAATATCGCTGTTCTGATACTGTGGAGAACTGCAAGTTGTGCACTTGCATACATGAAACAAATAGAGCACACAAGGGTCTATAGGAGGATTTGTCGGTAAAGTTTGTCAGACGTTCAGGTTGTCAATAACTTGATCAGTTACAGTTGGGACAAGATTCTACTCACGTATCTTCACGTACAATGAGCCGTTATTCCACTGAAAGGCGATCAGTCGCTCAACAACTTCGAGTCCACTGAACTTCAGACAATCAACTGTCATGTCATCTACCTGAGGTTTATGAGGTGTGCCACAATTCCGCCACGTGGATTCTTGGGATCATACGCATGCCCAACTGCGATCTACCGGTCTACTCTGCTTTCCAAACCATTGTTGTTGAAAGGTTTATGGAGGACAGATACCGCAAACTGAAGTAGAATTGGCTGCAGTTAAACTGAACGCCATGGGATCTCCGCTCGGCTTCTTGCCGTGTGAAGTCCTCAAGGGACGTTGTTTAAATCTAGGTGATGGTGTCTTACTTCGATGTGATGCTCATATGCGTTTACTTCGTTGATATTTCCTCGTCAATCGATTTCTTTGAGGACTACGGTGTTTATCAACTTG
The DNA here is from genome assembly GCF_000715545.1 of Opisthorchis viverrini. NCBI lineage: Eukaryota > Metazoa > Platyhelminthes > Trematoda > Opisthorchiida > Opisthorchiidae > Opisthorchis > Opisthorchis viverrini. The sequence goes on from NW_008751671.1 coordinate 2,747,171, forward strand.
TCTTCACCTGCTGCCATCCAACAACTTGCCTGAGCATTCTTTCCTCATAATTCAATGAGAGTCAGACGATAAAAATTAATTACTTGTGTACTGCCTTTAATTGCGACTATGACTACGAAATTTCCCCTCACTTCGAATTTTCATCGTATGGTGGAACACTTGCACCCCACTACCACTATAGGTGTCACACATTTTAGAGTTTGTCTGAGAATAACGTTGGGAGGTCCTATGGTTCAGTCGGGCCATTGTATCTGATCTACCTTTTGATAAGCCAGATACCCTGACTTTAGGCAACCTCCCTGGTGCTCTCTCTCGAGATTTACACCTCTCTTGGGCTCAGAAATGATACTACTGGCGCTTCAGACAGTAGCTTGAATTCTTCGACGTTTAAACACGAGTGCCGTCCATCGGGTAAAATTCCCAAGGTTCCGGCCAAAACCGTTCTCTCCTGTGGAGGGTTGTCTCTAAAGAGACATCGGTTATCGACGAATGTACTCATTTGCATACCAACCGGGTTTTCATGAGAGACTCTACTCAGTCTCCCGTTTGTTATATTCCTTAGCTGAATATGCTGCATAAAGACCGCCTCATGTCTCAGTTGGCACGATATTCGAGAAATCTCAGTATATTTTCATAAGGGAAACTGCCCACAAGGTTGCTGAAAACTCTTCGACAGCACATGATCGGTTTTGCCCCTCTTGGGGCCCATCAGGTAGGTTCAGGTCCCGATGTGCAAATGAGTGTATTTGTCGAGGTCTGTCCAATTTGGTTTCAAGTAGAACAAAAGGTTGACGGAAATTCGGGGGCTGTGCCTACCTCCTAGAAGGACGAAACCGGTCGTGGGCTGTCGAAGAACTTTCACTAATTTTGTGAGGATTCGATTACCTTGATTTCGGATACTTCTGAGGTCGTTACCTCAATTTGTCTGGAGTTCTCCATTCTTCAGTTATTTAGGAGACTGATCGACTTCATTTACAAATTGAACTGGTGTTAACTAAAGACAACTGGATATTAAATTTATGATACCCTTCAGTAATCACTTGAGATCCATGAAATTGGACTCTTACTGAATTACCTGTGGTCATAAATCAGCTCGGAGAATCGCTTCCTTACTTTTGGGAATTTTTAAGGAGGTGTTCTCACTTAAGTCATCACAACATTCCATAAGTTTCAGTCAGTGTACGCGTAAGTACCACAGGGTGGTGTACAATGACCGCTGTTAGGCGTGCTACTCTTTGTCATTTGACCAGTAGAAAATAAGCTATGCGAATAAAGATGCACCAAATCAGAACGAGTCACTACTTTGAAGTGTTTCATTGATTGCTGAAATCTCAAATCAAATCAAATTTTACCCTAATTCCGATCACTTCTATTGAGCTGGAATCGATGGAATAGGATGTTCTCAACAAATCGGTTTTGTTTCAAGAGCAGTTACATGTATATCTGGACTATGTTGGCGCAAGTGGATGGAAGTTGGTCAGATATGGATATGTTCTTCGCTGAATGATCGATACTGGGTGTACCATCGCAGATTTGGGAGTTACGTCTAGCTAGACAATGTTGAAATACTGTATCCAAACCAAACTGGCTATATGCGAAGTTTTTGGTTGTTAAAATCAAGTGATGAGTGACACCAATGAAATAAAGTGATTTTTGGTCCAGCGTGTTTTCTTCCAGGGTTATGGGAGTTGAATAATGTGAGACTGAACCAGTTGTACTATTGTGTAAGCAGTCCTCTCGAGAGCCTAATTACCATAATTTTGTTCCGATGTGTTGAGTACAAACGTCGTTTTTTGTATAACATTTGTGATTCAAACACAATGACGCATTTAATCTTATCGGAAAACGTCTTTGTCCAAGAGTAACACTGTTTATGAGCTTCTAGTGAAAAAGAACTGACCGCAATTTGCTTGTGGCCTGAGGCAGCAGCTAGCGTTTTCCTTCGGCAAAAATTGCCTTCGTTAGAAACAATGAACGATTTAATGATAATGAAAATACTAATATAGCCGTCACTCGAGGAGCAGTCAACAACTCCCAAGCTCGGTGAACAGACCAACAACCAAACAGCGCACCCGAGCTACCTACATTCCACAACACTGCTAGGTTTAACAGTGTCCGTACAGACCAAGAATCTTGGTAGACCCGAAACGCCGAAAAAATGAAAGATGTGAAAAATGCTGGAAACATCCGCAGGCTGTTTGACCTGATTCGTTTGGCTGGCCCCCGGAGACCTATTGTCAGCGAAATTATCAGAGCCCTAAATGGCTCCCAAACATCCAGCAAAGCAGCACGTATGGACTGGTAGGCACAGTACTTCGAACAGCAATTCAGTTGGCCACTTGCTACCACCATTCCGTAATCATGGCCTCCAACAGAAAGGTGGATTGTGAATATGGAGCTGCCTTTAACCTCACAAGTGTCCTAGTGTATACCTACAATTAAGCATCATCGTGTTGCTGATCCCGACCTGTTCTCCATTGGGATAGCGGTGAGTTGCTCAACCTGTCTAGTAGATTAGGGTACATCAGGGCTAAAGATACCTTTCCAGACAACTGGAGTGAATCGATAACAGTACCCATTTTGAAAAAGGTCACTCCTAGTAAATGTGGTAACCGCAGAGGTGTTAGTTTGACTCCAGTTGTAACAAGCCTTCTGGCGTCACTGATTATCCCGTGTCTTATGGCGGTACACGAATCGTTGACTCGTGAGCGAGTGGGATTTCTATCAGAGAGATGCTTCGCCGGGCCGTCAGCTGTTAGAGCAACGCCGTACGTACAGAGGACTCACAATCCTGGTATTTCTTCACTTCAAAGGTGCCTCAGATTTTCGGCCCGTCAGTGTGGTTAACCAAACTGCTCAACTGAGTATGCCACAGAAGCTTCTGAAAATAAAGCGGTTCCTGTATTCACATACTTTTGAGCGCGTGAGACTGTACGGTAGGCTCTCCAAAAGCTCCCCTACAGAAAATGGTGTCTGACAAGAATATCTCCGTTCTTGTTCAACTTCGTCATTGATAAAACAGTGAGGCGAATTTTGGAAAATATTCAAAACCTCGGTGTTCAAATCGTTGCTGGTGAGAACCCTGTCGATCCAAAGTACGCAGATGACATTGTCTTCACCCTTGAGGACGAAGCACAAGCCCCGTGCAATAAACTGACCACCGTCATACCATCTATAGGCTTGCGCTCTGAGGGAAATCTGTCTTATGCAGTCGCTGCACTAGACTTAAAGGCCCGAATCCCATCTCCTAATTTACGATACTTGCGGCGTCAAAAAGCCATATCACTGGGTCTCAAGGGCTATGTGTACAAGCCTACAGTAAGGGCTGTATTGTTTTATGATTGCGAAACATGGCCTCTTCGGACTGACGATGTGAGGCGTATTCAAGCTGGTTCGATCATCGACGCCTCAGAAGCACTGATGATTGCATGAAGGTATTCGTAACGAGGTAATCAGAGAACGAGTATTCGGTTGTGCAGCAGAAATTTCGATCGCAAAATAGAACCAGCACTACCGACTAGGGTGTCTCTAGGCAGTAAGCCACCAATGCCGAAATCGCGTGTAACGAGAGGACTGTTGTCTTCCTCGTCTTCTTCAGAATGGCGTAAACCGCGAGGCGGATAATGTATGGCAAGCCAGAATAGCGTGAAAGAGATTACGAAGAGTTTGTGTGTTGTTGCTGCAGTGCAACTTCGAGTCTGGGGTCTCCGAGTCCTCTCTTGCGCTTTGCTGTAGGCTTGGTAAGAAATGACGGCTAATCGATGCCAGTAATGTTCGTGCTGTCAGTTTCCAGATTGTCTGACTGAGCGCCTGGAATTGTAGGCATCTCAGAATGCTTGTGATAGACCTGCACCGGTTTCCCGTCTCCATCCCTTCTTTTTCCTCTTCTTTTCACTCCAGGTGTTTGTACATATTTAGATGAATTTAATGGTTGTGCCGCAGTAGAAAATCAGTGTCAACGGTGCTGTTTTTGTCATTGATTATGATAATGATGGTGATGATGTTCAACATTGCGTATCGTTCGCCATGTCGAGATGTGAACTCCGGACATCAAACATAGCATGTGAACTTGTTACCAAAACTATTTCAGCTCCCGCTGGACGAAGCTGATTATTACGTCCACACAGAAGAACATATTCACGCTTGATCGATTTGACTGGTCAGTTTGATATTCACAGTATCTGCGTGTTTCCCCCTTTCAGTGACCTCATCTTATCCATTTACGTCACCTGCACAGTGGTTTGTTTGGCGAGTTAATGTCCACATCTTGTGGAGCAGTTGTGGTCAAGTGAGCATCCGTAGCGTGGCTACTTACGCTTAATGAACAAATTGAGTCAATAAATCAGTTGAAAAATGCAAACTGACGCATCACCATAGCGGAGCGACAAACACTGTCATGTTATTAATAATGTAACAGTTAACATTAATGACATTTTACTTGAACGCTTACGCTGAGATGCCGATCAGTTAGAAAGCAAAGATCTCAATCTATTCCCAGTCGTTAACATTCATGTACCACGCTTTCGCTTCCAGTAAAGTCGCTGAGCTTGGCAATTCGACCAAATGTTTCATCATCAGTCGAGGTGGCATTATCAGTGCTTTTAGGGTGCGGAATGCAGAGTAGCGGTGAGGGAGTGGTAGTGGCAATCCCACCTGTCCCAAAATTCATGGGCGAACAATTGTGCGAATGAGCAGGTAGATGGAAGGATTTCAAAGTTAGGAATATTTCTCGTTTCTAACTCGCTTGTCTTCCTCAGTCGTCTGATGATTACGCAGAACCGGCAACCCACATATATGGCTGTTACAAACATGTGTGCGCCCACTCTAAAAATCCTTTAACCATATAGATTTTGGCATTTTGATAATAAAATACTAAGCAGCGTTGTCACAAAAAAAGATAAATATATTCTCCTCAACGTGGTAACTCATGCCCAAGGGCAATAACTTTAAGCGCCCCGGATCGCAACAATCTAGACAAACTCCATCTTAACAAAGCATTTTTAACTAGATACGCCATAATGGTCAATAAATTAGCTAAAACTTATCGAATATAACGTTTTATTGTGAGACCCCATCGGCTTTGTTTCACTACCCGTGTTTTATCAAAATAACCACCTCTAAGGAGTTACGAAATAGCCGGAAATTGACCATCTGACCTGTCCATTTATACTTTGAGCTTTTTAGAAAATGTCGCATTTTAGTGCGTCTTCTACATACCGAGTGGACCAACCCATCTGTGTGTCCTTGCGAAAATACCCAGTTTTCCTCGAAGATAACAGAAAAATAATCCATTTGCCAAATATGTTCCTTCTATGTATAATATATCTCGCCAACCTTGGGGGTAGCGTGCTTTAGCAACAAAACAAGCTACTTACTTTCGTGTTTTATTCTCAGTGATGAAGTAAACCTATGTTAAAACCCACTAGACACCGCAAAATCGTTTCGGTTTTACTAGACACAGCAGCGTTGCATACCACACAGAAGCCGAAGAATGATTATAATCCGATATCTTTCGGTTGTTGGTGAAAGCATTCTGTCAATCGGCTAACTTATAACATAGAGGACCACAATGCCTGATAACAGATAATGAACTTGAGGAAAGGGAATATCTGGAAGCTGTTTGAACAACACAAGTTTCTAAAGTTCTTTTGAGTGAAAAAAGGACGGCCGAGAATTCTCACTTGATGGTAACTTACACACTTGCTTTTGAAAACGTGGTCGTGGCTGATGTCCAAGCAAAAACTACACATGAACGGCTTAGTTTTGCGTTCCTTTTGCTGTGTGTAATGGATGTTGCTTGTGGACTGCAGAAGTGCAGTAAAGCGATATATGAGTAAATGTGTCCTTGTTACATAGACGGAAATAGTGCTCAGCTCATGTTTCATCACTTCTTTGTTTAAGGACAGTTCCTTCAAGGATAGTGCCGCTGGAAAAGTTGCACCCGCAAACACGAGCTCCGAATTCCCTTCCTTGTTGTTCTAAATGCTTCTTGAGCATTTTCTGTTCACGCAGCCTCTGCAAAGCCATCAACCAAGTTGGTTTGGTCTCCTTCCTTGGTGCTTCTGCACTGATTTCCAAATGGGATCCTGTTTTTCTACCCGACTGTTTGTTTTCAAAGTCGAAAGTAACTTTACTTCCACCAGCCATATAAATCGCCGCTGGAGATCCTATAGCGTCCATAGTTGGGGCCGGTGAATTAACTGGGCACTGAATGGGGGGTGACTGTAATCCAGAATCCGAGCGTTCCGTAAAGTCAACATCCTTCGGGCAACGCATACATTGTAATGAACTTTTGTGAGTTATGTTTGGAACCGGAATTTGTCCGTCATCCATAATACCCAAGGAACGAAGCCGCAACCAGAAGTGTGGATGCAGAGACACAGTTGTGTTTTCTTGTGATGCTTCCCCCAGTGAGTTTCGACGTTTAGTACCAGGCACGCTCCGGTGTCGCTTGATCCTAGATGTTCTTTCCGTACTCACATGGGCCACTTCCCTCAAGTTCTGATGAGACAAATCGTGTTGTGAGAAACGTCTTTGAAACTGGGTCCTGCGAAGTTCTATCTGTCTAGATGCCTTCTCCTGTTCTTTAGAGAGCTGTTGATTCAACAAGTTTAAACGACGATCTTCCATGGTCTGAAGTGACTTGAGTCGTCTACTGCCTAGATGGCAGTTTGAACATGAGGAAATCTTTCTCTCCATGTAGAGCGGAAACGACCTAATCGTAAGACCTGGTGCACACAACTGCTGGATCAGCAAGCATAATCTTGAATTTCCTCTACGTTTCAGCGAATCTCATTAGTCCGGCTCAGGACCCTGGATGCAGACGCAAAGTCTGGAACACGTGACCATTTTGTGTGAGGAGGTGAGGAACCCAACACCCCTTCTTCCAGGGAAGAAAAATGCTAATTCGGGACAGAGCTGGAGACGTGAGAGAGTAAAATATTTCTCATCTATTCATGATGCATGTGAAGGTAAGATATCAACCATATGTGTGCCATTTACACTCGTTTGTCCGAGTAGGTGTACGCAAACTTTTTTTTAATGTATCTGGACGTCCGCAGGTATAGAATAGGTCAGTTCAAACAGATTGATTTTACATTAAAAGCCGGCGTCCGCGATGGCCTTGAACTGGTTCCTGGTTAGTCAGGCCGGATTTAGTGGCCGGACTTTCATCGGTATCCTGTTACCTGGACTATTGCCTGCCAAGAATCAAATAACGAAACCGTGGGTCGTAAACCCGAGATTCATCACCACGTCATTTAGGTGCTATAGTGTGGTTGGTTAACGTTTAGCCTCATTCTAAAGTGCCTTTTAAATGCACTAAAATTTGTGGCATTTATAAGGTTTCTGGAATCCTCAGCCAGTTATACAGGTGTTAATGGCATGCGCGTGAACAAGCAATCAACCGGTTGACGGACTCTCATCTCGGCTATCTGACGGTGCGTACTAAAGGAACCGATAGACTGTTTAATGACCAACTTTGAAATTTACGCCCTCCACTTTTCCTGTTCTGTATGGCAGATGCCGGTCTTAACTTGAAAAACTTTAGGTGAAAGGATAGAAAACGTGAGAAACTCACCTATGCCGAAGTGAATTGATTTTTTTACGAGTCATTCAAGTTTGTTTGATCATGGTGACTCCATCGCATTGCTTCCCGGGGGAAAATTATTTGTCGAATCACACGGTAGGTTGATTTGTTGGTCTAGAGCAGTTCCCTCATGAAAAAAATATTAAGTGCCATATTCTTTCCAATAGCTTGTTACTTAAGTAAGAGCATCCTATTGTTTCCAAATATAGCTGAAAAAGGTTAAAGTTATCTGGAATAAGTTTTCACTTTTGGACGTAAAAATCTGAATGGTCCAAGCAAGATAGTTGGTCCATGATCATCAGGCAGTTGGTAACGTATACAATAAGTCTTTTCGCTCTCATATGAAGGAAGTAATTCGGATCCTGTGACATAGGTTATCCACGTGTTCTCCATGACCAAGGGTGGACGATTCAAAAATTTTTTTATTTTCTCAAGTCCGGTGCAACGATACTGAAAAGCAACTCCTAAAAGGCAGGTTTAAGTGTTGCCAAACCGGATATGAACCTCGTTTGCAGTCGTCTGACGGAAAATGGCACTAAAGTGATTTGTACCCACTTCTCTTTTGCAAAAATCGTTTGAAGTCCATGACTTAGGTTCGGGAGATACTTGAACGTAAGCCGTGACAACGAGTCTAGGAAGCCGTCCCCACACATCCACTAATGATGAGCACTTAAAGGCAACAGACTGTTTTGCGAGCAGAAAACCTGTTCTAAATATCCGTCTAAGTGGCTGACCGAACTCGTGCTCCGTAATGTAGGTTTATCGGTTGCCACCGACTACACTGTCTGATCCCGACATAAAGCTGCTTTGACGTGGTGATCGAGCTTGAATACTGAATACTGGCCACGCGGGACACAGGCTGGAAATTCGAGGCGGTCTGGGGGTAAAGTTGTACTATCTATTCGATAAGACTGTGGAGGCAGGAAGGCGTTTCCTTCAGGTGACCAACACGTCTATAGTCATTGGAAGAGTGGTGCTGCCTTCCCCCAAGGAAGGACGAGAAAGGAAAAGTCGGCCCTAGAAACCGCAAACTCCCACCACCCAATGATCGGTCGTGACCCCAGCGACCATTCAATACGGTCGAAATAGTTTTGAAACCAAAGAATCCGGTGCTGTTCACAGGGCACTTGATGTTCTCAGCTGTATTAGGAGTGAGACAGTAATGCCTTACTCCCTGTCCCCTTGGGATAGGCTTATCGCCTGTAGCCGGACAGGTCAAACTATAGAGTTATCGGCTCCGGGAACGGTCCTTCCGAAAAAAGAGTATTACCCGCTGCCTCCCGGGTCAGATTTTTCAGTCAGAGGCTAGGGGCAGAGTACCCGAAAAAAACCTTACATCCTTCCAGTCGCTTGCGAGAAAGACTGAGTGAAGGGCTCAAGGTGGGTACTTGAGTCAAGCTCTCTTCCTCGGCCCGGACAACCGGCGAGTATCATTTGCCTGCACATTGTCCACTGATGTCCCTCAACCGCTTCTAAACACACAAACACACGTTGCTGGGTGATTTGCTGCCAACTACCTGACCGACATATCTCATGACCACGACTGCCTGTTAGCATTAAACAAAATAATACATTGCTAAATTCACGAGATCCTTTCTACATGGTAGTTTTCGATATCCGTACTCTATGTCAAACAGGCAATGCCCGCTGAAAATGTATACTCCATTGAAATTGACGTATGCTGTGTCTCCGAGGCACACACACAAGGTCCAAGCATGGTTTTGAATATCAGAACTCCAATGATGGGCTCAACTATTTCACATTTTCCCTCCGTGTGTCCATTGATCTAGTAGCGATGGATCGTGGGATATATGAAGTGGGAGTTGCAATCAGTCCTAGAGCTGAATGCGCTTCGCTGGACTGGATTCCAGTGAACATTCGTCTTTGCGCCGTCCGGTTATCCAGCTCAATCGAGCTCAGCGCCCCAACACAAAAAACGTTACCTGTTCGTAGTGTCAGCTTACAAATCAACAGACTGTAGTTCTGACACTGAGAAGTATAGTATCTATCGAGGGCTATCTGGGCTTATTCCTCGAGCATGAAGCACTGACAGTGTGAACCTCGCGGGTGATCTGAATGCCCAAGTCGGTCGTCTGAGCTCCTCGGAATCATATCTGGGCGGCCGATTCTCAGTCGATGATTGTCACATAGAAAACGGAGGGCGATCTCTGCAGTTGTATGCTGATCATGAACCGTTTCTAGCCAGTACGAGCTTTCAGCATAAACGTTCGCAACGCGTAACCTGGCAGTCACCAATTGTATATCAACTGTTGAGTTGGATCTGTTGGATCATGTGCCATCAGCCACTGGTGGCGAGTCACAACTCAAGACTGCTGTTCTTTGTGAGGCACACAACTAGATTCCGCTCACTTTGTAGAGCGTACACGGCTGATAGTTCGTTTCCCTCTAAGCCCTCGTAAATCAGTAATACGCATGCCAGTCCACCATCTTTAACTACCATATCTCAGCAGTATCGATCTGAGCTGGCTCAACAACAAAAGGAATATTGAACTGGTAGCGAACTCGTGGAAAAAAACATGGCAAAGTGCGAAAGAAGCTATGCTAGTGACGTTCAGTGCTGCCCTTCAGACTTCTCCGATACAATCTAATGACCACTTGATATCGTCAAGATCGCTAATCCTGACTGATGCCTGCAATCCCATACCAGCGGGAAACGTGTACGAGGGTGCACGCAAATCCTTCAGACACCAAATACTGAAGAGACTAAGGAAAGACAGAGAGCTCCGCTGCAAATTAAAACGCCCGGTGAGTTAGTGAAAGCTATTCCTATCGAAAATAACGAGTCTACATCAACTGATACAATCGAATGAACCTAGGAAAGCCACGGTCATTGGAGTGATAAGTGGAAAAGATGGCTCATTAATTCACCCGCACAAACTTTCACTGGAGAGATTGGCCGAACACTCCGAAGAACAGTATAAATGGTCTCCTGCAACACAGCTTCTCGAGATAGTGCATATGGGTGAATGGAATATGAACCTTATTCGCCCGCCGAAAGCAGAAACAAAGAAATATCGGCACTCAAACGTGAGAAGGCACTGGAAGCTCAACCCATTATATTACAACTTGAGAACGCAGTTCACAAGAATGGCGCTTCGATCAATCTCTCAATAATAAACCTAAACTTGAGTTAGCCTCAGGTTGGGGGCGGACACCGTGCTCCGATCTGACGTGGTTGAGTGAGGAACTTACCTGGACACCAGACGTATCCTTGGGGATTTTAAAGCTTGCGGGCGTCACCGCCAATCGAACTGAGTCCTATTCACTCTTACAAGGGAAACTACCTCAATATCTTGGAGATCGTCAAAGATGAAATACCTAGCATTTGTAGAACATATTCTGTTGGAGAATAGCACACATGCCAGATTCAGCTGACACTCCTGTAGACAAAAAATTATTTGTAAGTCAGGGTAATTTAGTACATTAAAATCTTTGCAAATCTTCAGTATGATAAGACTGTGACATGAAGACGTAGGAAGTGCCCGGTTGAGGACAATCGGTTGCCACATTGCTGATTTTGAACAGCATGAATTTAAATCAGTACCTTTCAGTTTGTTAGAAACCCCGAAATGCGTAAGCACGGGTACACACTGCTGATGAGCAGGAAATTAAGGCTTCCCTTATTTAATATTCAATACACACAGCTAGAACAGCAAAAGCTGTTAATCATCACCAGAGGAAGCATTACCACTTTAAATCATCACTACAACAACACGTACAACAATAAAGTTCATCTAAATATACTTAAACAATCGCAGTGAAAAGGTGAGAAAAAGAAATGAAAAGGAAACTAGTGGAGGTTCATTAGAGGCATTCTGAGATGCCTACAATTCCAGGCGCTCAATCAGACAATCTGGAAACTGACAGCACGAACATTACTGGCATCGATTAGCCGTCATTTCTTACCAAGCCTACAGCAAAGCGCAAGAGGGAGCTCGGAGACCCCAGACCCGAAGTCGCACTGCAGCAACAACACACAAACTCTTCGTAATCTCTTTCACGCTATTCTGGCTTGCCATACCTTATCTACCTCTCGGTGTACGCTATTCTAAAGGAGGGGGGAAGAACAACAGTCCTCTCGTTACACGCGATTTCGGCATTGGTAGCACCCCCAGTTGGTGATGCCAACTATTTTGTGCGTTTGAAATACCTGCTGCAATCATCAACGCTTCTGAGGCATCCGTGATCAAAACAACCTGAAGACCATTCACATCATCAGACCACAGAGGCCACGTTTCGCAATCATCAAACAATACATTCCTTACTGTAGGCTTGTACACATGGCCTTTGAGACAGAGTGATATACCTTTTTGGCGACACAAGTATCGCAAATTAGCAAATGGGATTCGGGTCTTTAAGTTTAGGGCACTGACTTTATCAGACATACTTCCCTCAGAGTGGATACAGCTGGCGAAGTATGTGAAATTCTCCATAACTTCCTGGCGTAGGATGATGCGTCAAGCAGATTTGTGTTTGCAGCCAGAGAAAGCTGCCGATGAGGCTCCAGCAATGACACGATACTGTCAGAGATCCAATGTTTAGATGTGGTTGGCTGGGTTGTGGGACAGATTTCCCAGATTTGTGTAGCGTTTTGTATATATTTTCTCAGTGGCCGTTTATATTCGATATCGGAGGGCCCGGCAGACGTTCGAGCAGCCAGTTTTGATATTTTCGTTTGATTAACAGGTCCACTAGCCTCTCCATGGCTGGGCCCGGTGCGCGCGTTTTGCGTAAGCCTGGAAAGCGCTATGAAATACAGCGGCGCACAAGTGCATGGTTGGAGCCCACGCATGAGCGGCAGGCGGTGATCGACCCTCGCCACCGATAACTGACGGCAATGTGACCTATTTGGCTTCGGCTCTGCTTCGTTTGTAGTACCTTCTCAAGCAAACTCCGTTGTTTCGGATAGGGACAGTCTGATCGGCACATCTCTGAAACACTCGATCTCTGCAGTTCATGGTCTCGTTTTTAATCCAAGACAACCAATCAACCGGGGCTTAGCAGCTCTTACTCTACCCAAGTGGGCATTGATGTCACCAGCAACCCCAACGATGTAAAAGGGTCGCTATAGCTTAATGGAAGCTGTCTTTGGCAGATTTAGTCCCAGTCAGTGAAAACGTCAGCAGATACAACAAACGGGGTGCAATAGACCTCACTTTTCCGAGTTCCTCTCAGACACTGCTAGAGGGACCGCACAGAGGAGATTGTCAACGGGCATCCAGTCAAGTAGGAACGCTTACTCTTGATCGCCCAATACGATTCCTACGCCGGCATATCCAACTGCACCGTCCTCTTCACCAACAGAGCCTAGCAGCCGGAACCTTGAAGGGAGCGAGAGGGCGGTCTGTTAAATCGCAGCATTTGCGTCCTTTATCCCTGTTTCTGACTGACAACATATATCATTACTGAGAGAATCCAGCTTATGAGCAAAAGCCAACTGTCGTCCTGCTTGTTTCGTTGTGCGGAAAACTGTTTAGAAGACAGTGATGTGAATGCAAATTCTACAAATGCGTCTCCAACCAAGAATTGATGCCGATGAAGTAGCAGTTGACACCTCATCAGCGCAAATCTCACATATATTGGCTAGACCAAATGCACTCAAAGCGATTTTCGTGCTTAGTTATTTCGACCTTTCGGGATAGCATACGCACATTTTGTTTGCGATTCCAAAGACAAAGGAATCGAATGGCCAATCGCAATTTCAGTTAATTTTCAGTTGGCTACTCCTTAGCGACAATACAACGTTTCATCCCGAATATTTTCGGAAATCAGGAAGAAAATACTTGAAAGAAGTACTTTATCTTGCAGATAGTTCAAAAGTAATCGAATCATGTCTCGCTAGCCTAATGACCTTATTTCAAATCTGTGAATGCAGTATTTCCTCAAAAATTATCTGCGGGCAAAGTAAATACTTTATAAAACGACGTACGACCAATACTAATCTGTCCAAGGTTGTGCGTGCGGCCACGGCTCCAGGAGGAATCACAACGATTCCCAAATCTCCCATTATAATCCTCCGTGGTCGTTCTTGTCAAATTGAATTAGATTCGTTAGATGATTTCCATTTTTACCGGTAACACAAGCTGTAGCCAATTTATTCGCAAGCCAGTAACTGCGTGTTCCTACTCTGGAATTGACTAAAGAACACTAGTTCTGGTGGGAAACATTCCAGATCAAGAACAACCAACACGCCGCAATACCAGTTTCGTTGTAGACGGGCTCCGTCGTGTAAGTACAACGAACCGCACAGCACCACGCCCCTAGAACCACATACATCGGTACAATATTTAATTGTAGTTACGATATGTATCGGTTGCCAAATATGACTAATGGTGGTCTAAACACAGTTCACAACCGATTGGGAGTTGGTGACCGCTCGGTCTTTCGTGCAGAAGCTAGCAATCTGGCGTTTCGTGTGACGCTCGTTTCAGTATTTTTTCAACAACTCAAAGCGACTAGATCCGGTTCACGAATGAGGTTCCTCTAACCCCCTACATAGTAATGTGAATCAAAATAGCTGCACCAAAACTCTGGGCCCGATCTCACGATATTCTGGTTGTTGCCATATACGGATTCGACGACAGTTGATATCCTGAAACTGTTCAGATGTGTGTAAACAGCCCTCATCATGCTTACGGAAAGTACCACGGCAAAAATACATAAGAAAGTAATGTCGCTTGGAGTTCCAAGCCTGTGACATGCGTTGCTGGGTTGTATCCCTCTAGCACTGGTAACTTCAACGTATCATGTCGTATGTGTCTGGAGGTGACCCATCTGAATATTTAGGAGTTTTAAGCCCACAGTGATGCTAGGAATAACCTGAGACCACCGTTATACAGATCATTATTTTTCGGCTAGCAACAGCTAACCACGTGTGTGTATATCGCCCGAGTCTTGTGAGTAGTGCCTTTGAATAAATGTCGACTGTCACGATTTAGTTGTCTTCACCTTTTGACACTTATTGGTTACCAAGATCGGCGTGCTGACATTGGAACTGCCCCCTCCAGTCTTATTTCACTAGCTGCGTTGTGTCCAGCTGGTTGTACGGTCGGCTCAGCACAAACCGATTGTGCCACCACCTATCGTGGTAGCACTTGGGAAAAGAGTGTGAAAGAGATTCCGAAGAGTTTGGGTGTTGTCTTGGTGGGGTCTCCTTGATCCATCCTGCGATTGGCTGAGGACATTGCATAAGATGGCGGATGGTGGTTGTCAACGGCGTTCGTATTGTCAGTTTCTTTCCACATCGTCTGATTGAACGCTTGGATGTGTATGCACATCGGAACGCCTGCGATAGGCCAGCACCAGGACCCTCCCTCACCCACACTTCTCTTCTTTTGGTTCTAAGGCTTTAAATTTAGTTAGATAAACTGTGGTTGTGCGGCAGTGGAGTATCAGTGCCAACATTGAAGTTGCTGTCTCTGATGATGATGATCATGGATAGGGACCGATCTTAGTATTTCGGTGACAGACAAATCCCGCAGTCTGTAACGGGCGAACGGTATCTTCGAGTGACGCGTAATACCAGGACCTCCAGGAAGGCAAAACAACGTCGGAGAACAGCCCAATCGACATTGTCTCTCGAGCGACGTACAACTTCATTCCGCTGCGTGGATGGCTAATAGGACTAGATTTTTAATCAAACAAAAGAGCACTTGGCATCCATAGCATCGATTAAAGCCATCCGGGTTGAAGAGCTTTATAGTACATGTCCATAAACTCGAACAAAATGATGGCCTATGCCTACTAATAGCCCAGTTTTCTTGTTGGGTGAAGCTGCAGAAGGTTATAGCTTGGTTACTACGTTACAACCAATATCTATTGATGAAAGAAGGCAGGGTGAGAAAAATAGCTCTAACCTCTGGTGGAGATGTGCTTCGTGACGAATGGCCTCTAGGGTTAGTGGATAGTTGTGAGGCGGCCGTTCCAACCCTGCATGTTGGAACGGCGGGCGGAATTCTTAAGAGAGATATTAGAAAGGTATGTTTACTGGAGGGACGCGATTAGGCTTGTACTCCATCGAAGTCGGCACTTGTGGCAGGAGTGAACTCGGACCATTCGTGTCGGTGGCTGATGAGGTACATTGGTATGGAGCCGAGCGTAGGTAGAATGCAAGAACAGGGGTATCCGCTGAATCAACGTGGAGAATTTGGTGGGCGGTGTATCACCCATTACGTTGACATTTGAAATTCGCCCATTTGTAACCCCCGCCCCACTTCTGCATTTAGTGTGTGTAGATGAATTGGCGTTTGTTTGTCCTTCCACCTTCACCCATTTGGCCTTGAGGTCATCCGGCCATCTGTGGCCGACTTTGTTCACGTGTGACTGTCGCACGTGGGAGCCTGTTTGCTTCTTTGGTCTGTACTCTTGTAGTCCAAGTGGACCATTTGTTTTGGACGAGTATCTAATGTCGAGGTTTGTATTATTTGTGAATTTGTCTTACATTAATAGTACCGTATAGAAACCCAGCTCCGACTTTGTTTTGCCTTCCGGAGGTTCTGGTATTATGCGTCACTCAAAGATACCGTTCGCCTGTTACACGGGCCCTAGCCCTACAATCTCCCAAACACCAATACAGAGCACAAAAAGAGGGAAAGGTTTGCTTTCATGGATTGTATCCATAAAGTCACATACTGATAACAGTGTACACAAAATAAAACATCATAGCTCGTGAAAAAACGCCGGTAAAAAAATAGACACCAGAACTCGAACTCTCATCGAGTGTCCGTCGTGCACGCAAATGATTGGGTAGCAAGTAAATCTCGCGTCGATTTTCGGAGCGGCAGGCCGATACGGTCAAAATAGTGAAAGAAGCTGGAACAAAAAATGAGAAGAACATGGGTAAGTTTCCAAAAATGACATTGCACAACTTACTAGGTAAGGAGAATGATAGGACAGGCATGGCACACCTAAATGAGTGATGAACCAAAACCCACCAGTGTAACAAAGCCGGTTATCAAGAAGGTGAGTCAGTGATGACATGTCACGGAACCAGGAAAAGTAAGATTCAAGTTTGTTGTTCGAAAGAGCCAGTTAAATAAAGTATAAAGGGTGAATAGGAGTCGAACAGAATCAACTTTCATCCAACAACCTCTCTCAAATGACTGTAAAAATCAATCACGAGAAATGGGCTGCTCATGAAGACGAAATACGTACTCTATGGTTAGTTCATTTTACCGAGATAATATAGCAAGGAATTTATGTACTGGCATTTCCAAAGAGTATTGCCAATAGACTAGAAGGTAAGCAATGATGAATAAACGAAGGACATTCAAAATGACAGAGGACGCCTGATTGAAAGACTAAAACTTAGATCTTCTAAGCATGGGAGACAAACAAGAGATACATTCAAGCAATAGCGGAATTTGGCTAGGAGAGGCAGTGAATTAGTAATATTTTCGGGACGGAAACATCGACAGGGAGTCAATGAGCTTTTTACTCGCGCTTATGTGTATACCAGACCGTACCTACTGTCAATGGAAGGTGGTCTACTGCCTCATCGCATGATTCTATTGGCTGAAAATGGGGAACGTAGGACTTGCACCTAAGGAGAACCCAGTGGCAACGAACCATGAGTACAAAAGATATTACCGGGAGAAAAGTGAGCTCAAAGAAGTGTTCGCTAGATTTGGGTAGCCGTCACCATCAGCCAGTAACGGGAGCACAAACCCACATCTAACCCAAAAAAACTATTGGCTTCGTTAATAAGAAGTCAAAATACTTTGACATTTCGGATAGCACTCAACATAATCAAGTATATGAAACAGACGATGGCGTTTAGAGCTGAGTCCGACTCCTACTCTAAAAAACGTGTTCGTTTGATGAGTTCGTTAGTGCACAGGATAAATCGAATTGAAGAAGACAAGCATCTGGCAAGGCGACCAAGAATTCATCGAGTGGAAGTGACTTTCAGTGGAAAAGCACGACCTACCGACGCTTGGTTGAGACAGCCTGACATGCGGCCTCGCCGGATGCGATCGTCCGCAGATAGGGTAGATAGTCACAAACCAGAGATTTGCGGGCGAAAACGGAACTGCTGCTCAAGTTACGAGCGGTGCTCGTTGTTGCACGAAGATCCGAAATAAGCTTGGCCAGATGCGGAGAACAAACGGGACTGGAGGAAAAAAGAAGACGCTGTCGATTAGTTGGGATAAATGAAAAAGTCGCTTAGACCACATACAGTCACTAGGGATAGATGTGCAACTTAATGCGGAAGACGTTTGATTATCAGCACGCTCAATGGGAGGAGACTGCAGAAGAGGGAACTTCGGTCGTCTGGACTGTGGGATTACTTATGCGGGCCGGTGATGAAATCTGAGATTTTAAGAAAATCTCCAGTGGCGCTATCCTACCGAGATGCGGCTAGTATGCAACCCTTAAGGAGGTTTGTGATGCTGACAAGGCATTCCAGCCTAGACCAAGACTATCGAGAGATTAGGAACGGGCCACTAAAAATGAACAAGATCAATCAGCAATATGCGCAACAACTTGAATGTGATTTCTAACCTCTACTTAACCACTATGGTTACAGACGTCTATTGAAACTAAGCGACTCAAAGGATATAAAACGAATAACAAAGAATCACTTTCTCCAACCCATGATCGCAGCGCAACTTAGTGTTACAAAATTCGAACAAGGTCTAGCCAATGGCTACGTAGCCCTGAAGCCGACAGCTTATAATAAGTGTATGCCATTGGGAGGAGGAAAGCCCTTTGTTGCCAAGTTATTTATTAGCAAACACGAACAAAGCAGTTGAAAGTAATTAGAGACGAAAGTAAGCACCTCATCTGCACAGTTTTTTAAGAGTGAACATCCCCGAGAGTCCTGTTAAACTTTCCTGGACGTTCTTCGACTACTAAATAATTATAAACGAACACTGCGAAGCGATTCCATAATTCCCATAGTAACCTCCACCTTTCGGCAGATACTGGGGCGGAGCCTGGACACCGGACAATAGACTACTTGTGTTTTATCAACAGTATACATCGTTACACCATCTACACTCACATAATGCGTTTCGATAGGGATTCAGCTTTTCGAAACCCCACTACATGTTTACCGATAAAACCCGGCGAGTACAATAAAAAATGATGATAGCCTACAATTACCTAAAGCTCCGAGAACAAATCAAGTAGCCATTGCACACTACTCCGAAACTTCAACAGAAACAAGTGATTTAGACCGATAGGCAATAAACCAGAGGCATCCTACACAAGGATATTGTTTGTTAAAATAAATGGTGAGACTCACTGCGAGGCTTTCGGGAGTAAGGGGGACATTGTCGCAGAGGACTGAAAAGCCATGACTTCATCCTGAAAACGGGTTTCCAGTTCCTGCTCGAAACGGACCAGCCTGAATTTGAAGACATGAGAAAGTACATTTGCCCAATAATCCGGAAAAGTATTGTCAGGATCGTCAAATGGAGGAACTGGGGCCACAGAGAGAGGGATGGTAGGATTGCATGATGTCGTACAGTAGGCAGTCTGGGTTTTAGCCGTACGACTCAACGTTGTATTATTTCCGAATTCCTCAGAGGGGGTTGGATGAGGAACATCGATTGACGGGGCTGGACCGTCTGTAGAGTGCCAACCGGCAAAATCGAATATCCGGCTGAGACAGGAACGTTCGAAAGCTGAACGGGTGCAGTCAAATAAGGATAGCTCTCTACTACACTGTGCCAGTTCATCCAAACTGAATTGAAGCAAACGATACAATTTGATGGAAGGCTGGAGAGGTGGGGTAGAGTGTATGGAAGCAACAGATGCACTCTTGGACTAAAAAAATAAAAGTTACAGTAGTCGAGTTAGACAGATGCAAACTGAACAATAAGCTAGGATATAAACTCTAACATCAAGCAAATCACATAAAAAACGGTGAATAAATAGCAGAATGAACATCATAAACTGAATGAGGAAAGCATCGAGTTAGGAAACCCGGAACAGCATGCGGGAACGATGCATATAATGGGTTGTCTGCCGAAGCTCAACGTTTTGGTGTGCTCAAACCCCTTACCATTAACAGTTTTGACTCTGAGGTTACTGTAAACGCCTCAAAACGGTCCACACCTACTGCAAGCATTGATGGGGCTCTATCAATAATGGAATAGTGATGATCAGCTGAGGTTAGGCACAGGGCGACGTTGATCGCACTCCTGGCGTTCGTTATTCAGAAAAGGAATATGGTTATCAGAACAGAACAACCTACATTTTTCTCGATCCAACAGAGCTTAGACCAGCACTTGGTCAACTGACTGCCTCCAAAGACTCAGTTGTGGTTGGAGGTTCATTTTTACAAAGATAAGATCGGTACTTACATGCCTACATACAGTTGGTGTCGCGATGCTCTCGTTAAAAGAAAGACATTCGTCGAATGTATAGTTGTGATGAGTCTGTAGAAAGTGCCGTAACATTGGAAAGAATCAACAAAACTCGGCCAAATTTCACTAGAATGAAAATATAGGTCTGTAAGCGCGCTAAAACCTTTGCCTATGGTGAAAATAGCACTCACTGGTTTCTGGTTTAACGTTATCTGTGGCTTCCAAAGCTGGTACGGCGGGATACAAACGGCAACAGTTCGAGTAGATATAACTCTAAGCACCAAGAATGTCGTATGCTCAACGACTTATCGCTAAGACTACGTGCTGAAAGCATTATCAACGAAGATCCTTGAAATTTGGGCAAATTTAAAAAGCTTACTGGGTGCTAGCAGCACAGTGTGAAGTTCTGAAGATCCCATCGCTAAATTAAGCGCTTGCTTTGAGCGTTTATCACAATAAACCACGATCTGAACAACTGTCCAGCAGTTTGCTAACCAATTGTCTCGGAATGTACACTATGCAGCGCAAAATCAAGAAGATGACGAATAGATTGTCTATCGCGTACCCAGAAAATCACATCTGAATAACCACAGTATCTTAACAATCAATCAGAATGAGATTTTAATAAATAGAACTGCTCATTTTGAACGAAAACAGAAACAACTAAAATTCCTATAACGTGTATGTCTCACGGGATAAGCGCGCTGCTCTACTTGCAGCGGAATGTGAGGACTGCACAACAGAGGAGTTTCATAACGAAACATACAGACATGGATCCGGAATACTTACGGGAGTATTCAAAGCAGCAACCGGGGAAACGGCAGGAATAGGCGCCTGTGACTCATCCGTAAATAAATCTGACAGACCATCATCATGAGTTTTAAGGTCTCCCGATGGCGACCTTTCCATCTTTTTCGCGTTTCTATCGGGCAACCGTATTGAACTCAAACGGGGACAAACGTTAGGAAACCATTCTAACAGAGTGGCATTGGTAATGAGAAAGGTGTGAGAAGCTGGCTTTATCTGTTGGAGAAAGATGTGAACAGCAAGAGAAGTAAAGCAGTGCAATAAAAAACGAGATTACCGTACACTCTCCCCTAGGACACATAGATTATGGATGACAAAATGTCCCTTGATAAAGGTACTTCCTGTTGAGATGTGTGATAAAAATTACAATCACACTAAAATGGCCTAATGGATATTCAACTGTCTGACAATACTGCTAACATTTTGTCTGAGTCGCTTTTTAGTGAAGGATAGAATTTTTACATCTAATGAAGGCTGATAGGAAGCAAAGTCGTTAGCAGATATTTTCCGCACGAATCGGGTGTGCGGGTGTGGTGTTGAATGACAGAAGTTTAAAGCCCTGAAGGCGGTAACTTCTGCGAATATCTCATACTGACGAGTATGCCTAATGCGCATTAACTATTTTTACGGACAATGAATAACTTGCTACGTTGGCTTTTACGTCTTTAAGTCTCTTATGTTTGCACTCTTTCCAGGCACCACTTACATTCGAAAAAGTCGTGGAAACCAATTTTTCACATTCTCACCGAAGTGAAGAGCACGAGTGTCTTCAAAGGTGCTTCATTCGGAATAAAGTACTGGACGAATAACATGGGATTCGAGTAGTCACCAGGCCAAGACATGTTTAAGGCAACGGGTTTATAGCAACCTTAAAAGAGCAGCCATTGATTGTGGTTCTAACCTGGGAATATAACAAAATGACCAGATGAACTGTCCAGACAAAATGTACTGAAGTAGAGTACATACACTATGCTTCGGTGCAAGAGCTGACACGTCGGAGGCAAGACACAGTAGGTGTGCAGCACTTACCACTTTGCTGTGTTCTTTTGAAATGGAAGCATACCATTGCAGTTGGTTAATCAATTTTCTCACGTCACCGTGATTAGATGGGGTAGCATCTAAGGAAGCATAGAATGAACGGCTGTAGTGTTGTCGGCAGATCGATTCGGCGAATGTTGGACTTAACTGCAGTCCTTCAGCGAGAGAAATCAACTGCAAGTACGGGGCGATTAAGTCCTGCGACGGAATAAGCGACAGTATGGTGGCGGTAAGGCTAACACCCCAGGTACATGGGACAAAGTGGACATGAGACAAAGTGGTTGACAAAACTAATTGAAGTAAAGTTAAACTACTCATGGGTAGTATCAACTTTCAAAAGGTTCAGAGAACAGTAGATCCGCAGCAGAACGGGTCATGGACTGACACTTGAGCAGTTTGACAAGACGGACAGCGTCTCGCCTGACCAGGGCAAATCTACCAGGGTCAAATTCAGATAGATACACAGCAAACTAGACAGAAAAATGGGTTCATAAAACATCCCGGTAAAGGAATGGCCTTCGGGTCACAGTTGAGAGACCCTCGACCGAACAGTGGGAACGCAGATAACTCATGTTAGTTCACGAAACATTACGGGCATCTCGATCGTCTCCAGACACTGCACTTATAGTCATATTGTCAATTTCAAACCAGTTCCGATCACTGCTGACTTCAACTTTAAACAATAAAGATTACTTTCATGGCTGGTTTTCTCGATCGGCAAGGGTAACGAGATGGCCACGTATGAAGTCATGTTTGTAGTTCTGCTACTTGACTGGATAACAGTACGGATTACATAAGTTTTGCTATACGATGGAGCGGCTGATGTATACAGGGGAAAATCCTAATGGTGCGGTACTCAATCGCATGTGAACAAAGTAGAAGGGACTAAACAATGTTAGTAATACAACTTTTCCTCACTGGAGACCAATTGGTGAGACAGACAAGGAACAGCCTCTTCTGCCAAAGTATGACGGCTGAAAGACACTTCTGATGGCGGTCCATCCGAAAGAGAATAACTGTAGACAAAGAAGTGAACTCACTATTTTCCGAATGAAAACTCTTCTTAAGCGTAGAGGAATGCCTTTACGCTGACTGAGAGGGACAGCAAGGATCAAAGTGACATGTACGTGGTATGCACTAAGAAACAGCGGACGACCATAAAAACACTTGGACGAACTCACGGAAGAGGGTCCTCTGACATGACACACCCGAAAGGCGATCGGCAGATTCTGAAGCATTGATGGATCAGAGGCTGTGAGTACAATCGGACGGCGGGCCAGCTGCAACAGGTTGTTCACGGCAGACCAGAAACCACGATCACTGTCAAATAACACGTCAGCCTGAGAGATGGAGGTGAGATGAGAATAATATGAAGGTTTTCGCCCAACTGCGCTAGTTTTGGACAAGCTGATAGAGTCCAATACACAATAGGGGAATACCCAAAAACCTGTAATTGGAACGTAGAGCTCACGTAAAAAAAACAAGCGATGAGAGTGCGCCACTTTCGATGAGGTATACGTCTTTCCGCTGACAAACCGTTTATTTCCAAATTGCACCTGATCGATCGGGTCAAAGTCACAAGCACCCAGTGATATCGAGTGTCTAGGACTTGGAAGTATGCCTCGGAGAACAATTCTGAAATCAGCTGTTCCTGTTGCAGCAGATAATTGATGCTCAACCAAAGAAACTGAGCTCTATTCAAAAATCTTTTAGCATTGTCTCGGAAACTGCAGGTGTACAGTCAAGTTTGTCACACAGTGCATCAGTAAGGCAAAAACTGCGGATTTTTAAAGACATGCGATATGATGATTTTCGTGTTTCATCAGTGTAGTAAATAGTCGGTAATTCAGCAGTCTCAAAATGCTAACAGTAAATGAAGGGATATGACGCATTCTAGATGGTTTCAACTAGCAGTATCGCAGATGCAGTGAAAAAGAAAGTGCATCCCTTAGGCATCTGCTTGCCTGCAGACTGTAAGATTGTTTCTGCAGCGAACTCTTCAGGCGGTTACACCTACGGATGTTTGCATACATTGCGCCATTAAAAACGGTGAGCGACATAAATGACAGGCAAATCACAAATATTTTGCGTTCAAGAGAATTCGCGCCACGTCTACGATCCATCTATCCTTGGATTGGATTTCGCTTTTAACAAATTGACTTGGACGAATATGGTCAGCACGCCAACTGCGTCTCTCTCCCTTGCATTCTAATCACCATTAAACGAGCGGCCAATGTATACCAGAACACGTGAAAGGATTGGCTTCCAGAATCTGCTACAGAATGTAATTCATGCATGGTAGTTCAGGCTTATCATTGAGCGGTTCATGGCAATTTCGCCTTTCAGCTAACAGTAACACCTTAGTGGTAAAACAGGGCTCAATTCTACCAAAAGTTTGCTCTAATTCTTTTTAGACAGATATCACAGTCAAATATCCATACCAGCCAAGAATATTCAGTCGGTCAACGCAGGTTGGGTTCGAATGAAACTCTGGTTAAGAAGATCGACGCAAACTAGCAGAAATAAGGATGTAATAGCAGATTCCGCAAATTAACCCCATTGGGCAGATAAAATGCCTGCTGCCTACGTCTAGCATTTGAATCACTTCCTCAAATCAGCTGCAAGGGAGGCCAATATGCCAGGAATTGTGTCTATCCCTGGAAGTATGATGATATAGAGAATGTGGCGCATCTTAAAGGGGTCTCGGGGAGATCATCCGTAAGGCATAGCCAGTCACACCAACCAATACAAATTAGAACACACTTGAAGCTTACTCCGCTTGATCGTCGAGATTTTACCGGTATTTTCTCCGTCTACGAAGCCGCTGACATGTGAAGACTGTACCTTACGCGAGAACCCAGTCACGAAACACGCCACTTTTCCTTCAAATACTTTCCTAGCTGTCGTATTACTGTCTAAGAGGAAAACAAGTCTGTGCTCGTTTGAGACCCACAGGTGTGTTGGAGGAAAATAAAACCCATTTCACATAGACGTAATACACCAATCATAAAGTTACTGGAACCTCTTCAACAGTCCATGAACGGTTTCGCCCTCCTTGGGGATCATCAGGAGGCGCAGTCTCCGCGTTGTCAAACTTATGTTCTACTTGAACCCAAATTAGACAGATTTCGGCAAATACGCTCATTTGCATATCAATTTGGTTTCGGAACCATCGTAAATGAGGGAATCAACTAGGTTCCCCGTGAATCACCTGTCAAAATCAAACAGATAAACAAATGAGAGTATTTGTTAAAACCCAATTTAGTTTGATGCCGCATTGCCTTCACGGCTCATGTCGTCCTATTTGGTTTTGTGGACAGTCGAATTTCGGGCAGCCTAAAACAGTTGTCATGAGCGGAGTCTATTGGAAATTACGTGAACCATGCTCATTCTCCTGGTGAGATAGAGCAAACAGTATATAATGAGTAAATTCAGATCGAATAACGATAGTTTGATTATTATCTTGTTGAATGAGGTAATGTGTGACTGGTCACGTCGCAGTTCAGTTGACACTGCGTGCTGGGAACTTGCTTTTTCGGAGCGATTTGCGACAGAAGTGCACTATGCACGCGATAAACAAAAACATCCGAGATAAGACCCGGAACAAAGTATGATAAAAATATGAGGTACTGGGACTAACCTCATCCAGCAGCAGTAGCGAATTACAGCTCAAATTGAGACCTTTGAGACCTGGAATATCAGATATGTATAAACCGAGAGGAAATAAATTAAAGTACTTGTTTTGTCGACGGAAGTAGACCTTTTCTTCACTGACTTGGGAGACTTGGAACTTTTGGAAGCCCGAGTAATAGGTTGAAAGAAGTTTGCTGTTGAGCGTCGAGGACATTTGGATTGTCCGCCTGCTTTTGTTGTACCTGAAAGAGGGAGGATTTCACCTCGGAAGGAAGTATAACTCACTTGTCATATGGAACGTACTGAAACTGTCGGATAAATGTTCTTTAGCCACCTGATGGGAATCGATAGCGACTTGAAATTGTCCCAAAACATCTTTGCCAGAGCGGCGAACTGACGGATTAAGTTCAAAAACCTACGTCAGTCGATTAACAGAGGCTGGAGAGAAAACTTACCTTTAATCCAAAGTCGTTTGCTAGCGCATAAACCAGAGACGTTTTCCCAGTTCCAGGAGGACCCAAGATCACGTACGCCCTAGTTCGCCAACTTTCGCGCAATTTCTGAAAACCGCACGACAACGAGTCGTCCTCTTCACTGGTCAGATCTGCGAATTCTCCTTCTGTTTCAGACACTGAACTTTCAGAGGAGTACGGATTTTCCACATCCAAGTGAATCGACGACTGGTCTTCCGGCATCGACACACTATTAGCCTCAACAGGGACTTTCTGACCGGGACCAGTGAGTGAAGTTCTGCGACGTCTGGCACTTCGCAACTCAGGAACAAACTCATCATCACTGGAACTTGTCATTAAGCGTTCTGGTAAATAAAAACAAAAAGGTGTCTTGTGGTTGAATCCGCTATTGAGTAGACTAACAGTTGCTGTGGTGGACCAAGAGACAATGATGAGTAGTAACTCTGGTGCAAAACTATAGGACTACACACGATTTTCTCTCACCGCTAGGTGGAACGAAACGATATTTTTCGAACAGGTGGTGGATATCATCGGAAACCAAATTCATAAGTCACAAGGAGAGACCCTGAAGTAACTGAAGTAAAAACAACAAAAGGCGGAAAATGGATGTGGTTTGAACGGTATGTGACAGCTCCAGGGGATCGCCTCATGGTAAGATTTTTAACAATGAGTTTTAGTCACATTGCTGCGTAATCCGTAAAAAGAGAGATACCTTTGGTGAATGTATGGATAGCATCCCAACCAGTGCTGTTTTATTTCTGCACACATACAGAAACGTAAAAGTCGCCCGTTTGGACACGTTTCCAACAGGTCGGATGACGAGCTTGCAAAGAAGGTTCTCAACCCAGACTTACACCGACGTTGTCATCAAGGTGGAAGAGTAAATTAACTACGAACCTGGTTGTCCAGCGTCAAATGAGATGTCGGTGACTGTGGTTTGTCGTCGACCCACAGATGTTAGAAAGATGACTGGATCTCCATCTGTACAGATGCTGTCGGGCACGAGCGTGATATTCATGGAGGCGAGCCGGAATCCAACACGAATCGGCCGCGATAAAGTGAATTAATTATAATTGCAGTCACCCATCCGATTCTGATGTAGAACACTTTTGAAGGTGTTAGGGTGTGCCATCGTTAATCAGGCTGAGATTGAGAATGAAAGTCGACCACTATAATGACAGAACAGAGACCAACTTTTGATGGGGTAAAAGGTGTGAATATCTACCATGTCTTGCTGAAGTATCTAACCCTCATAGACTGTAAGGGGCTAGTCAGACGCTGAGTTGTTTGCTACCAGATAAGGACGAAAACACGACAAAACAGTGAAGACCCCATCTGCAAAGATCTTCAGGAAGTGTGTCCTGGAATTTTCGGAGCATCCTCTGAAGTACGATTGAACAGGCTAAAAATTAACTGCTGACGCGATGAGTCAAACTATGTACTGGCAGTATTACTGTTATCACCTGAGATTGCGACGAATTCCGATGATATAGGCCATGTGTTTGTAATCCTTCCATAATCAATAGACATGATACCATCAGGGTGAAAGAGATTAGCGTGGCGCCGGGGTGCGGACGTTCAACAGAGTTGTTTCGCTATGGGGAAGAACGACATTCGATTATGACTGGCTTTTGGATGGTCAATGTTATTGGTTGGCTCGTGCACTGACTAGCCAATGACAAGATGACCACTGAGCTTGACATCTCCGACTGGTACACGGTAATCTTAGTCCAGCTGCTTCCAGAGTTGATCCTTCCAAAAGACCGTCAGTACTGTTAGAGTTCTATGATTGGGCTGGCGATAATTTACTAGCAGTTGTGGTGACTCCAGGAATCAATTGGGAAGAAGGTTTCGACTCACCAATGAAACAATTAACTTGGACGCCGTTTCGAACGCTGCACTTGTAGTGAGGCTTTGGATTGAAACTTTAGCGATTGTGCCAGTTGACCACTGTTTTTTGCAATGTGCCCATTGTTCTACATGACCGGGTAAAGCAAATGAACGTTGCTGACTGGGTGACCTTAACCTGCACCAACTTCCACAAAATTTTTGTTGAAGTGAAATCGGAATGCTAACGGCCGAGTGTGTTGACTTGCACCGAGTTGCTGTCACTACAGACTGCGGTATCTGCTACTACCAAAGTGGTGTAACCATTGGGTTGATGCCGTTGGCGTTGGTAGAATTGGATTCACAGAGCCCTGTTGCCCGCCTCAAATTTTCACGCGAAATGTGACAGAATTAAAATAACCCCCATCGTATCAGTGAAAGCAGTTTTAATCCGGCAAACGACGGATCTGCAGATTTAAACGGGGTGCGCAGTTCACATCACAGTCCAAGAAAGCACAAATGCCATGTGGCTCGTCACTTCAAACTCCTGAGTCTGTCGGCACTCTGTGTATTAAACTATGAAGTGCGTAGGAAGAGTCTTCAGCGAGAACTGATTGTTGCCAGTGGTTGTCTATGTCCATACTTCGTACTCCATCTTCCCTTCTGTGTGCAATAAAAAACTGATGAACACGCCATAGCTGCGTATCATACACCCAACTAGACTTTTATTTTGGTAGCAAGGTATGGTCGGGCGGTAATAGGTTTGAAGTATTCTGGTGGCAGTGACACAGTAAGAATAAAAACTTGGCCAAAAGGAGAACAGTGACCACTTTTCGGTGGACTGTGAACGAGGAGAACGTTTCTGCCATCGAAGACAACAGAGGAGCATCTTTCGGCATCCAATATAAAGATAACACTTTGCAGAGAAAACAAGAAGCTGAGTGCCCAAATGTAAGGTACGCGCTTGTAATATGGGCCGCCACATACCACATCACTGTGAATGCACCAATGTGGAAGATTGTTTGACGATTCCGACACCTCCGAAAGAAACAACAAAATTAACCCAGAAACTTTTGCACATTATGTTTCAAGGGGTTGGAATAACGCTCCGTGTAAAATGACTGCATCGTTGTGCCCACCACATAGCGTCAGCATACTAAGTTGTTTTCCTGATTAAGACACCTGAACACCGCGGATAGTCGGCTTTTGGGTCCGAGGAAAGCAGGTGCAGCAATTCCGTTTACATAGCTGAATGCAACAAGACCATGAGGGGCACCCACAAGTTAGTTTTGCGCACGGTCACAAGTTATTCAGGAGTTTTATCCTGATGAGCAAAAGCAACATACAATGATAACACCAGGAATTATCACATAGCTAGTTCACCTCAATTAAAAATAATCAACAGTGAGCACCCCAGGAATCCACAGGAAGACCAGAACCGGTAACCCTAACCCCGGATAATAGTTGAAACCGTTGTCGTTGTCTCGGAACTTCGATGCCGTCTGCTGTCGACAACCGATGAGCCCCGATACGAACGAAATGCGTCTCGAAGCGCGCACACCACACAGGTTCAGACAGCTTAAATGTATCCAAACGGAAGCGACATCAATGTTCAAAAAGGTGTGAGAAATTCGATGGTAAGGTGATACAGTGATCGAGTAACTACACGCAATATAAATCAGACGGAAACTGGGGTGCATTGGAGTTGAAACAGTATTAAGTAGGCGTCCATATAGAATGTTAGTTTGTTCTCCGGACATTTCAACCTATTCCATAAGGATGCATGAGAACAAAACCGAATGATATATGCAAGATGCGGTGTTTTTCGGGTTGCACATGAATATGAAGTTTGAAACTTTAGACGTTAAAACTCTTGATATTAGATATACCAGTTTTAATTTATGAAGTGAGAGAGATATTGGGGAAGAAGTCCCGGGGACCGGGATAGAGGAAATAAGCACAGGGAAGGCGATTGGAGCCAAAGGCAACTAGCGTCACGTCCAAACTAACTGTAAATGATAAAATGAGCTCAAAATAGCACAGTGGTTAAGATGCCAGCTTACGGACCGGAAGGTCCGTGGTTCAAACCCGACCTCTGCATCTCGACTGCTCCAGTCTAGGCTTTGGGCAACTTGGCAGTATCCCAGCCTTCGTGCCTCCTTCCCTTAGCACAGTAGCTAGTCACCGGAAGGGTGCTAGAGCTGAAAGACTTTTTCAACCGACGAACTCTGTCTCTGTGGTAAGTGGATGGGATGAAAAGTGAATAGAAAGGTGAGCACGAACAACGACTTACTTCGTCCGGACCGATGCGGTTCTTTCATACCCTGGGGCTCTTTCTTGACTCCTCTGTCCTCCTTCCATCGCTTTAGCCATCGCCGGAGTGATGCGACACCATGCCCATTATACAGCAAAGATGAATAGCCAGTTGAAGTATACTTTTCAGTCCAAAGGGAATGAAGACTATCTGTCACCCATCAACAAAGAAGAAAGATTGGAACAATATGTTTGCTGCAACGATCAGAAGTAAGCAAGAAGACAACAGAGCTCAGCTTGAAGCCAATCTGTTATTTTCAAACCTTAACTTAATAGCCAAAGCATGTACAGCAAAAGATAAATATTTCTGGTCAATTAAAATGAGATTCTAACAGCGTAAGTCGCGCTAGAATGTGAAAGGCTTCATAAATGCCTTAACGATCCACTAATTCTAGTTGTTAAGTGGAAGTTAGGAGAACACAGAAGAAAAGATTACACGACCGGCGACCACCAATGTGGCCTTGATAGGCTTTTGAGCATATCCCCAACTCTTTGAGTGGAAGGTTAGTTACACATGTTCATTCCATTCGTAATGCAGTGTAGCTCTCTAAGCACTCGGACTAAAAATCAAACCAGAAAAAGGGTTTTGGTGGTCTTTCCGGTCAACTCTTTTCGAAATAAAATAAAAGAGAGAGAGAGCGTACTGCTTATGCCAAACCAACGTTTGCTGAGGAATGCTGTTTTCTGTGCCCCATTCAGAGTGGCGGAACCATAGAGATGGCTAACCCTTGACCTAGCAGAGGGATACGAAGGAGATTACAAAACGTCTGGGTGCTGTCGGTGCTACTCACCTTTCAGGACGGTGATCGCGTCATCTCCACTGCACATGGTTGGAGGCGCTGAAAGATAGGACTGCTAAACGATGTCGACGGCGTTCTTGTTATCAGTCTCTATCGAGACTACCTGAATGAGTGTCTGTAGGAGTAAGCGCCTCAGAATGATTGTAGTACACTAGCTCTAAGTCCCTTCCCTGTTCACCTTTATTCTTGTCTTGACAACAACGCTTTCAAATAAATCATGGTTCTATGGAGTTGGACGCTGATGCCATGCTGATGCAAGAATATGCCATCAAAATCAGAACTCGGGACTGAATAACGAAAGTGGGATCGAGTTGCTGGAGCTACACAATCCATTCAATCATTGAACGACACCTCAAATACGCAGAATATGAAGAGACATAAGTGGAACGAAGAAAATGGAATTTAGTGAAATCAAACGTATGAGCTGCACACACGATGGATAAAATTGAACCTGACGAAACATGAGTGGCATCGGAAAAGGAAGCTACAGCATATCACCGCGTTCAGTATCGAAGTTCAAATCGGTTGAGAAAACAACGCATGCATTCAACATTGAATGGTAAACAGCGGAGCACGTGCATGTGGCAGGTGTAGGAATCCGCCCCGGGAAGGGTCACTGCACACAAGCACCGTTCTCCTGGCCGCAGCAGGTTGCGGACATCAAAAGAACTTCAGTGTTGGACCATCGATTTCTTCGGAGCATTGCCCGAATCCGATGGGAACAACGGACCAGCAATGCTGAAGTAAGTCGGGACATGAACTGATCACACTGTGAAGGTTGCGCTGGTTTGGCCACATGCTCCGTAGGCCAGTCGGTCGTCTCCCTCGAAGGGTTGTTTTCGCACAACCACGCGAAGAGTGGAAACGAGCCAAGAGAGGTCGAAAATGACTTGGGATCGAGGTATGAGAGTCCTTACGCTGGTTATTTCCGTCTCCCTGGATGGGGACCCTGAGACGGGACAGAGCAATGGTTAGAGACATTGTCAAACATGGCGCAGTCGCGCCCTCGATAGCGCTGATGCATCCAAGCTAATGCCTTCAACGCAGAGCTTCCCTCGCGGTTTCCCCAAGTAAAAATCCACTGACAACCTTGTATTTACGCATCAATCATATCAGCTACCCCCTCCAATGTGTAGCTATCTACGCCATCTTCACAAACTATTGAACAAAACTGTGGCAGCCATAACAACTGTACGACAAGTACACCGTTCTTACAGCTAATGATACTGATGACGATTATGATGTACTATGACATTCTTGGTTGGCGGCTAGATAGGGGATAGTAGAGGATAGCATCGCGGATAAATGCTTCTCATTACAGTAAATTAAACAGTTATGTCAACATGACTCAACAAAATAACGGCCACATGGACTCAAACCCACCTTCTTTCAAAGCAGCTTTCGCCTTCAACCGAAGTAGGGTTGCAAAGCAAGCATCCACCGGAAAGTTGGGATAGCTCGCTCGCATGCTTTCGAGGATCGCTTCTGTGTTCTTAACCTTGATCAGCTCAATATCTTCGGAATCCTTAAAGACAAATCGAACAGAATAAACCACCTACTTCCACTGAGGGTGGGTTAGGGTTTAGTGGTAACCGAAATCCAGGAAGAGCAAAGTTATCAGCAGGAATGCAATCCGATTGAGTCGCATCGCCGGTCCCAGCGTCCAAGTTCGTCGTATTGGGTATAGTCTGGTGAAGTTCTGAATTAATTTTCGGTGGTGGAGAACTTTTGGATGGGGTGATGAAACTGAGTAATTGCTGCTGACTTCCTCGTGGGCGATGCGGCTGTGAGGCCCGCTTAGTTCTGTTGGATCCCAGTTCCTTCGCTTTTCGGTGACTTTCCTTATCATGAAAACTCTTTGGAGACATTGCACCAAGTCCATTACGCTGTACAGAAGCAGATGAACCGATATTGCTTCCTGTTGCTAGGCTGGCAACGAATTCAGAAAAGCTCATTCGTTTGAGTTCGTCACTTCTCTCCGTTTCACCATTTGCTTGTCGGAGAGGATGCTGTACGGTATGACCATCGCAGGACGTTGGATGAGGCCCGACGAGTTGCATCGCTATAAAAGCGAGAAAAAGGCTGATGAAATTGCACTAAGATGAATACACCAAACTACCGTACTAGTACAAACAGAAAGCTTTGACCACATTTGGGTACAAGCGTTCATTCAACATTTTTTGAATCAAAGACAATTTAACAACTGCGGTATTAAAACCATGAAGGACGTGGTTGTTCGCAAAAAAAGACGTTGAAGAGGCCCCATATTAGACTCATCAGCCCAACAGTATGGAAGCACGATGTACGGCAACAGTACCTCCAAAAAAGAACGCCGTAGAATCCAGCATCACCTAAGGGAGAATTGCATTTCGTTAAGACATAATGGCCAGCATACCCAAGTCCAGCAAATATATTTCCAGAGGAGATCGAAACCCGATTCTATGAAACAGCACAACCGATGACAAGACTTCCTTTTCACTTCCGGATCAAGTGCCCGCACCGTTTATCCCAACAAGCAGAATTCGCTGAGGTAGCCTTGAGAGTGGCGTTAAAATGCGGCTCCTTCGCTCACCAAAATGACAAGCATAGATACAGCGAATGTGCTGCCCACCAGTCGAACTGACGGCTTCAACATACCAGCATTGTTTTCATAAGGGCCACCGATATGTCAGCTTACTCCTGTCTGACAGGTCATTCGTGTGTCTGTCGTGCTCTTCCTGAAACCATAGAGTTAATCAGCTCACCTCAGAGATGGAAGTTCTGTCAAAGGCGATGTGATTGCCGATCAGGCATGACGTCACTATCAGACTTAAGGACCAGGCCATGAACATCGCCGATAAAACGAACACCAGAAGATTCTGATGAAAAAGTTGGCCACTGATGCCACCATTCCAAAGTAAACACCGAGATCAACCTACACGAGCTATGGTTCTGAGAAAAGCGCTAAAGGACACCGGAAGACGTCTCAATTCCGCTGCTCGAACAATTCAAGTCTCAAAGTCATAAAACAAAACAGCCCGTACTGTAGACTGATACACACGTCCCTTGAGATTCAGGGATATACCACTCTAATGTCATAAGGGGTCTCAAATTAGCAAACGCGATCCCAGCCTTGGAGGTTCGTGCATTTACCTCATCCGTCACACTACACTCAGAAATAATACAACCTCCAAGATACGTGGAACGCTCCACAACTTCGACCGCCTCTCCCCAGATTGTAGGTGGTGGATTCAGTGACTGCACGTCCACAAGCATGACCTTACACTTTGTAGATGCAAAGCGCATACCAAAGGACGCCATGACTTTAGCCAATTCATCTAAAAACACCTGCGCCTTCTCCTTTCCGACGACGAGAACGGTGTCATCTACGTATTCCAGTTCGACAAGGTTTTTTGCAGAGGCTATTGGAACACCGGTGTTTTGAAGAACTTCCAGCGTTTGTCTTATTATCTCATCGATCATGGAAGTGAATAGGAATCGGGAGAGTAGACACCTGTGAGAGATGTAGTCTTGTTTATGGGAGCTTTTGGAGAGCTCTCCGAATAATCTCACACATCCAGAAGTCTGTAAATACAAAGAACTTTTTATGTTCACAGACTTCCGGGGCATTCCTTAATGGGCGAGCGTGTCAAGGAGAACAGACCAGTCCACTGAGTTCAAAGGTCATTGGAAATCCGGGAATACTAAAATTGTGGATCGTTTGTGGGTACGACGTTGTCCTAGCACCTGACGGAACGCGGAGATTTGGTCAAAACCCCGACCAGGCCGCAAACCTACTTGCTGCTCGCTAGTCAGTGCTTTATGAGCCATTATAAAGCAACGAAACACAAAGGAGGTCGTCTTGTTACGACAGGAGTAAAGCCGATCCATGGTTAATACAAATAACGAGCTCTTTTTAAAAAATAGGCACTATTACCGACTCTCCGCAGTTATCTGGGACTGTATCCCTTCCCAAACACAGGCAAACACATCAGTCAAGCGCAGACTGAGGATCTCACAACCATATTTGAACAATGTGAGTGCCAGGTTATCCAGACCAGAAGCTCGGTGGCGCTTGAGAAAACGTCCGAGGGCGTAGGGGACGCCGCATTCACCGTCCAGGGTCCTACGTTAGCTATGGGCTTCAGATGAGTAGCGGCTGGTGGCCATGGTAACTGTTGTTCGAGTGATTCGGCGCACTGGCGAGGGATTCTCCTCCATTCAGAACGGTCACGCCCTTCTGATCCTTGATGGTTTCCATCACAGGTGGTTTACGGGTACCGGTCATATGGATCAACTGAAATAATCTTCGGGCACTCCGGCTTTCTGGGACTTTTTCATTTCTTTAACCTTGCACGTCCACGAGACTTCACGGTCGGCTCGCACCCTAATTCTTACTTTGTGTAATAAATCGTAGGGCCATGGTATGTTCACGACCGACTGGGATATTTCTCCGAGATTTAAGAAATGACACTGTTCGTTCTGATATCCAGTACTTGAGTGGGCCTGCAAACATCGGCCACAAACAAAACTCCCAGTACAGTGCAAAAAGGTGGCGATTTCGTCCCAGTGGGGATTCACATCTGATGGTTGATTGAAACTGTAGAAGACGATTCGGGTAAATTCATCTGACAAACAGATCTGCCAGTCTTTCGCATGTCGAGCATTCGTCTACACATTATGCGACCCTGAAAACCGGAGCGAAAGACAACTCCGGAGGAGTGCGTGGTCAGAATCTGACAATTTGTTCCAAAACGAGCGGTAGTCACTTATCGATCCGCGCCATCGGCAACTGATGGTACTGTGAACAATGGCAGACCGCAGTCAGCGCGCCCTCAAAGGATGCACCTTGGCCAGATGATTTCGGCTGTTTCGGAAAGCAGCACTGCACTGCTACACAGAGGAAGTATTCAGGGTTAAAAATGGAAAATGATAGAGTAATGAAATTACGGGGTTTGAGTTCTATTTGTTCATCGAATACAAAGACGTGGTCGACTTAATTTCTACCCGGTGGTCACCTTGGAAAGCGATATTGAAGCAGACTATTTGAACTAAGAGCTGTAGAGAAGAGAAAAATTAAATGAGAAAGAAATAGGCTTATGTTAGTCTGTTATACATAACGCTTTCTCCGCGAAATTCACTGAAATCGATTCACAGCGTCTTCGTTCAAGACCGTCCCTCACATCAAGGTTTCGGGGAGCGTCAAAGAGAGAATACAATTATTGTTTACAGCTTTCTTGCATCTGAAGTCCAAATGCCGACGCAGGGATATTCAAGAGAGGAGAATGAATGTGATTACCTAAGATATAGAACCATATCTAGGTGAAATGTAATGGGCAAGTGCCCAATGCATTGATCAAGAACAAAGATAAAAAGTCTAGCATTAGTTATTTGATCGTCTTCCGAGTAATAATCACAGAAAAAACATAAAAACCACATTGTGAAAATGCTAATATCAAGAGGAAAGACACGGGCTCGAAAGATGTATGCAATGCGCTACAGACTGTCAGAACGACCGTATCAAACAATATCCTTTCGACCGGGTTCATTGCGATAACCACCGACAGTAGCATCAGAACGGGCGGATGATATAGGTGAAATGCGCCGGCTGGCGAAGCTCTGTTCCTCGGGAGAAACAACATGGAAACCCAACGTCTTGAGGTGATTTGCATCGGCCTCCGAACTAAACGAGAAACAAGAAAACCGGAGACAAAACACGTAACCAGACAGACTGCTACTAAGGAATTACAAATAGATGAAATTGGAAAACAGGCTCATGTGGGGAGATTGA
The DNA here is from genome assembly GCF_000715545.1 of Opisthorchis viverrini. Taxonomy (NCBI): domain Eukaryota; kingdom Metazoa; phylum Platyhelminthes; class Trematoda; order Opisthorchiida; family Opisthorchiidae; genus Opisthorchis; species Opisthorchis viverrini. The sequence goes on from NW_008751671.1 coordinate 2,783,755, forward strand.
ATAACAAGCATCATCACGCTATGGCGAGCAGAGCGGAACCCGAACATTTGAAGCCGACTAGTTGTGAACACCATTAGTCCGCATGGCATGAAACAACGGATGTGGTATGCAGGCGAACAGCCTGCATCTCCTGTATCGCCTTCGTTAATGAAATAGATAACGAAACTGGTTGCCTCAGATGCGGGGTGATGAAGGGCTTATGGGGAGCCATACAGGCAATCTACCGGCAAAAGGCACTACCATATAGAAAACATGATATTGGAAAAAGGTGTCCAAATTGAGGGGTTATCAGGCAGGACAGAAATTAGTTCAACCAGAAATTTACAAGTTGATATATATATATATATATATATATGTGGGGTTCAAGAAGAGCTATGTCGTCCGTGTACTCTTTGTTTGTGAGTGAACGCCCCGAACAAAGTTTGACCCCATAGAGATAGAGATGAAGTTGAAGGGGAACGATAGAACATGAGACAGTTTTCCTGATACCGCTTTATGTGGTCAACTAAGGACTTGTTCGAGCAGACATTCACACTCCCGCTCGAGTTGACGTACAACGCCTTAAGAAAAGTCAAGAATTTACGGGGAACATCTTTGCTCAACAAATACTGTCATAGTGCCTGATGGTCAACAGATGCAGATAGCCCAGACAGTCCTCGATAGATACTATCCTTCTCAGTTTCAGTCTGCTGATTTGTAAGCTGACACTACGAACAGGTAACGTTTTTTATGTTGAGGCGTTGAGCTCGATCGAGCTTAATAACCGGACGGCGCAAAGACGAATGTTCACTGGGATCCGATCCAGCGAAGCGCGTTCAGCTCTAGGGCTGAGTACAGCTCCCACGTCATATATCCTACAGGTCATCGTTTCTGGATCAATGGACATGCGGAGAGATGTGAGATACCTGAGCTCGTCTATGGAGTGCTGATATGCAAAACCACGCTTCCATTTTGTGTGTGTGTTTCGAAGACACAGCATACGTCAATTTCAAGGGGATATACATTTTCAGCGGGCATTGCCTGTTTGACATAGAGTACGGATATCGAAAGGTCCTATCTAGAAAGGATCTCGTGAATTTAGCAATGTATTATTTTGTTTAATGCTAACAGGCAGTCCGGGTCATGAGACATGTCGGTCAGATAGTTGACAGTAAATCACCCAGCAACGTCTGTTTGTGTGTTCGGAAGCGGTTGAGGGACATCAGTGGACAATGTGCAGGCAAATGATACTCGCCGGTTGTCCGGGCTGCAGAGAGCTTGACTGAAGTACCCCACCTTGAGTGCTTCACACAAAGTCTTACTCACAAGGGACTCGGAGGAGGTAAGGCTTTGCTCGGGGACTCTGCCGCTAACCTCTGACTGAAAAGTCTGACCCGCGAGGCAGCGAGTAGTAAGGTCTTTTTTGGGGACCCTTCCTGGAGCCGATAACTCAATAGTTTGAACTGTCCGGCTGCGGGCCTAACCCGAAAGCGCAAGGAGTAAGGCATTACTGTCTCACTCCTACTGCAACTGCGCACAGTGAACTCTTTCGTTTTAGAGGTATTTCGACCGTGTTGAATAATGCATCAGAGTTCACGGTCAACCGTTGGGTGATCGGAGTTTGCGGTTTTTAGGGCCAACTTTTCCAACCCGTCCTTGCTTCACATTTAGCACCCACAGAGGAAAGTGGTCCATATTGCAACGTAGTACAAGCGACCGTTCAGATAAAGCTATGTTGTGATTAGTGCAGTGTGAAATGATGAATGTAATCCAGGCCCACCTGATGGGTGTGTTGACTAACTATAAGTTGCGATCCAAAAGAAACGGATGTGGTCACGTCGCCGTCAGATAATCTATCTCAATGGTTGGTACGAAACGGCGAACGATATACAGGATAGATCAAACAGGTAAGATTTCAGAATAAACGGACATGATTACCACATGGCCTCCGACTGGTGTGGATAGAACGTGGTGCAGAGAGCTGTGCAAGTTTTGCAAACTGAACTCAGTACGAACAAATATTTAGCATGAGGATAAACTGCGCATGCAGCAACTGACCCGGAAAAAGACGAACTATTTTACAAGAGTCACTCTCGAGTATACGAGCGAACGGGATAACCTAGAAGGTAATGTCTCCCAGTCGAATAAAAAGGAATTTAGAAGTACAGCTGACAAGATTCCCGAGGTCCGAAATATCGGTGTAAACAGCTTTGTCCTGAAAAAACCCGCTTGCAGACAAACCAACACTCCTAAAGACGGACTGTATCCAGAAACGTTATGATGTAGTTTCTTTGACGAAGTATGGAGGAACAATAACAATCCAGGGTGTGTGAATTGATCCGCTTCATTCCAGAGTACCGCAGTCTTTGAGAAAAATCCGAATGCCTGCGGTGGCAGCAGCAGCGGTCAGCAGCACATCCTTAAGGAAAATTAACCAACAAGTCACCCTTCAGAATGGTGTAGGTTAATGCGCCAGTTCGACTTACTTTTCATAGTCTAGCGTGACAGAAAGTAGGTCCTGACCGTAGACGCGCTCCAGCGCTTGAAGTAAGCTCAGTTGAAGACTTTGCACTTGATTAGTTGGAGTATAGTTGTCGTTCACAGAGCGTGCGATCGTTATGACACAGGGATTGTGCAAACGATTGAGGAAACCTTCGATCACCTCACGCATCTCTTGTTGTTCTTGGACGGTTGACACCTGCAGAGCAAACAGCATACCAAGACCGCAAAGTGAGATTATATTCGGGTTGTGAAAAGTGGCTGGAAAACAAGTTGGTAGCTAACCAAGTACGACTAAAATAGTCAACTCAAGAGCGATTATCAGGAGGAAGAAAATCCTCCCTCCAGAAAAACGTACCTTTTTGGAAAATTGGTTCATAACGGACATCGCCGTGCATTATTCGGGTTAGTTATCTTAATTCGAGGGGAGATATATTGAAGAGCAACGCAAAAATGATTTTATAAAGCAAGCAAAGATAAACACTATTTTTCAACAAATGTGAGATTATGCAGACGGCAAAGCCAAGGAGTGACGTGAAACCATCTACCTCACAAGCGTTTGCAATGAGTACCACCCGATGTATGGCTAAATAACAGGATAAGATAGCCTGGAGGTCCTCAAACCAGATCATTCTGACCGAAATATTTCTTGTTTTCCTAGAATACGGAAAAAACGGGTATACCATAGAAACCATCCAAACCAGAGGGAACATTTTACATATACGAAAAACCGCTACCTATAGCTGAATCCTGCTTTGGAACGCCTAAAATTTAAACATAACCATCACGATCGACACCAAGACATCAGTGTTTAACCCTGATGCTTCACTCCAGTGGAACCATGATTTACTGAAAAGCCTCATTTTCAAAAAAAAGAATGAAAGTGGACGCGAAAGTGATTTAGTGCCAGCCCACAACAATCATTTCGAGGTGCCTACAACTCCAGATAATCATTCCAGTAATCTGGATAGAAACCGATGACAAGACCACCAATGACATCGTTTAGCAGACCGATCTTGCAGCATCTCTAACCAAGTGCACTGGGGGTCAGGTGCTCCCCAATCTAGAAGGCGAGTAGCACAGACGGCACCCGAACGCTTCGTAATCTCTTTCGTATCCCACTTCTAGGTCAAAGGTTGGTCATCAATCCGGTTCCGCCACTCTCAACTAGACAAGGAAAACATCACTCTTTTCGGCAAACGATGGTTCGGCATAAGAAATACATGGCCTAACCAACACAGCTTCTGGTGCTGGACACGTTCTTTTATCGAGGTCCCCGGTGCACAACCGGAAACTCGCTTTCTAATTGCCTCGTTACGGATTCGGCGGCATCAACCCACATGAGCTATGGTTCCGAGACAAGCGTTGTCAAACATTGGAAGAATTCTCAGTTTCGCTGCTCAAACAGGCCAAGTTTCACAGTCATAAAACAAAACAGTCCATACTGTAGACTGATACACACGTCCCTTGAGATTCAGGGATATACCGCTCTAATGTCATAAGGTGTCTCAAATTAGCAAAAGCGATCCCAGCCTTGGAGATTCGTGCATTTACCTCATCTGTCACACTACATTCAGAAATAATACAACCTCCAAAATACGTAGAACGCTCTACAACTTCGACCGCCTCTCCCCGGATTGTACGTGGTGGGTTCAGTGACTGTATTCCCATGAACATGAACTTATACATTGTGGATGCAAAGTGCATACCAAAGGACGCCATGACTTTAGCCAATTCATCTAAAAACACCTGCGCCTTCTCCTTTCCGACGACGAGAACGGTGTCATCTACGTATTCCAGTTCGACAAGGTTTTTTGCAGAGGCTATTGGAACACCGGTGTTTTGAAGAACTTCCAGCGTTTGTCTTATTATCTCATCGATCATGGAAGTGAATAGGAATCGGGAGAGTAGACACCTGTGAGAGATGTAGTCTTGTTTATGGGAGCTTTTGGAGAGCTCTCCGAATAATCTCACACATCCAGAAGTCTGTAAATACAAAGAACTTTTTATGTTCACAGACTTCCGGGGCATTCCCGAATCAAAAAGGAATGGAGAGGCTAGGCACCCCTGATGGACACCCCTTTGTGTCCGGTGAGCTGCGATCACCAAACCCCGCACAGCCAACTTCTGTAAGAATCGAATCGCAGATGTTGGATACCATGTTTGATGGGCCTGTTAGGACTGTTCGAAGATAGAAAAAAATTGAACACGCAGGAAACGTGGCTCAAGTTTTATGTAACCGTACAACTTTAAAATTTCGAACTGCACAACTGAGTCAAACCAACTTGTGCCGCGCCTTGTCCCATTATCTATGGTTGAGGGTCTAATGAGGGAGTTTTTCTATCCCACGCCTCCCTCTCCAGCATGAGTGATAGTTCGTATTCAGGTTAATTTTCCGTTTCAAGTCACCACCGGTGGCGCCTAATTCAGCTGGGATTGGAAACTGAGTGAGTTATGATTTCAGAGCTGGTGAACCAATATTCCAAAAACCACGTCAGTGAATCACCACAAGAATTGGAAGAATTCGGATAACTGAGAGCCTTCGTGTCGTGAACGCAACGAATTAAGCGTTTCAGTTGGTTCAAGATACAGCGATCCGGATAGCAGCTTTGGATAACTGTAAGAGTCGAATGAACCTTGAAAGTATAACCCGAAAGCACCTGTTCTGCCCAACACACCACATTTCGCTACACGAAGATGACCGGTGAATACAGACAAAAAGCAGGGTAAGGATGGAAGCCTAGCCCTCCTGACTGGAGCAGCAGAATTCAAGATCACCCCAGCTGATTGGTGAAATGTCCAAGATGTCAGTTTCTGCTCGCGTGACACACGACAGTTGTATCAACTGTAAAGGCCTATTTAGCTAATTGCAATCACGCGACAGTGAAAAGCGTAAGTTTTGATTAGGAATGCATCTACAGGTTTGGCATTGGTTAGTTGCCGTACAGTTTACTGGGTTTCCGATCGACATCTTTTCTCGCCTACCATTCTCTAAAGTTATCGGGAGAACCGCAGCCCACAGATGCATCCACTATATGCACACTGAATAAACAATAAAAAAAACTACGCTACACGGAAACCCAGTTTTGAGCACCCAGTACACTGGCCAAGCCCTTGGGCAAGCTTTGAGCACCCAGTACACTGGCCAAGCCCTTGGGCAAGCGCTGCGAAGGCCCATGTTGAATAGTTGGCTCTGGTAGCTCTCTGTGATCTCCCCCACTAGATCTGGAAGAGTTTTGGCACCGCTATCCACCCTGGATAGCTGCCTTTTGAAACATCAACCAACTTATCCTCAGGCAAGGGCCAATAGAATGTAAAGTCAATCAGTGAGTAACAAGCTCATGTTGACAACAAAGGCACGCTATTGTGCGGGTGGATAAATGACACCTAAATACTGTTGTAACCAGACGGATTGCCCACTAACTCCTGTTGATATTCCAAAGCTCATGTACTCCGGAGAGTCGTCAGAATCTACAACCACAGTGCACTATATACAAAACAAATCATAGAAAATTCCATCCATACAGGACCAAAACATTGATCATAGAAAGGTCAGATAAAGGTCGATGAGAGTCCGCAATGGTACAAGGATTTTTGGTGCATACCACAGGTCGGGAAGAGAATACTAAGCCGAGATGCGGAATGCCGATATCCCAAACACCGTTGTTAACTAGAGCTCTGAAGATGCATGATGGAGCGCGTTATAGGTACACTGTACTGCGACAGTACTTATCACATTTTCCGGTTTATACATGTTAAATAACCACTGAAGTATCTTATTAAAAACCAACAGATAGCCAAAGTGCGTAGCTGACATGCAGACCAAAAACGTCTTACATAATGTGGCAGAGGGTCTTGATCATGGTTCGCCACACCAGACCATAGGTAGTGCATAAAACAAAGCGGGGTCACTTCTCCTTCTGCCACCGGTTTATTTTTCCCAACAGATGCTTCAGATTCCGGACCAGGTTCTGAAGGGGTCAATTCCGAGAGCAAACTGTCATCCAATTTAGTGAGGATGACTTTTAGGTCCCGATTGACGTTAGGCTCAGGTACAGTGCATGACGAGGAACCATCAGCATCAACATCCATAGGGCGTTCGACGTCAACAACCTCCGATAGATTTCCGGTTGACGGGGCCACCGTGGCTGAGTCAAAAGGGCGCAATTTAAGCTTCGCTTGTATGTCCAAACACACGCAATTGGGGCTACTCATACGACGCTTCACTGGAACTCCCGGGTAGCACCGGTGTGACAACAGTGTGGATCGGCTCTCTTCAATCTGGCTATACACTCGACGTAGTCCAATAGCCTTAGATGACTGCAGTGCGTCACCGGCGCAGGTAGCATTGAGTTTGGCTGAAATGATGGCATACGAATACAGACACGAGTAAACAGTGAAAAAACATGTACAGTGTATGTGTGCGACAGAGGATGCACCAGAGTCTGACAGGCAGCGTCCGGTATACACAAGCGGAGCAATATATATGTATGCACTTAGAAAGAATCACAGCAAGGGGGAAAATGATCTGTTATTGAAGTTTTAGATCAACGTCACATGGTACCGAGCTGTCTCATGAAAAATAGCCCAAATAGACACGCCGGATGTTCTGACATGTCATAACGAACAAAAGAATGAATAATTAACAGATCAACCGCAAAAAGAGAACAGGGAACACATAAACCACCCGTTCAGGTGTAAAACCTTTCCGGTGCCTAGCTGCCATGCCACCCGAAGGAGGCACGAGGGCAGGGTTACTGCCAGGTTGCCCAAGCCTAGACAGGGGAAGTCGGGAGGCAAAGATCGGGTTTCAATCACGGACCCTCTGGTCAGGAGATTCGCGCTCTAACCACCTAACCCATCTCACTCCCCACAGATAAACCAGAGGAACATTGGCCTGGTAATTGCCACGTCCAAGGAACTTGTTGTGAGAACGCGACGTAAATAATCCTCACATCAAACATGAAACCTGCTGACCCAGCCAGAAGACTCAGCGAATACGTATTTCTAGAAATAATTACCCCTCCCATTCAGATTCCTGTGTTGTTTTTCGGTATCAAAAGACCGTTATGTATGAATTATTCCCCTTTCGGGGAAAAGTGGACTCTTACTGAAAAAGGTTGAGATGTACAGAAATATTTTCTGTCTCTTGGCAGTAACGCGACCGCAGAGTTGACTCATCAATTCAGCTTCCGCCGATACGATTAAATCAACCATTAATGAATATGTACCTGCGAGATCTTTGGAACCAAAGGCCAATCGTTCATGTAAGGGTGTAAGTTAGCAGGAAATATAAAACTGTTCACATGATTATCTTAATAACTACAGAAACGTATTGCCTGACATGTACTTCGCGCAGCTATTTTCCAAGATCAGCTGGCTCTCTATGAAGAGCATCCTTACACGTGTTCCTCGCTGAAAACTGGGTAGTCCAGAAAAATAGCTCTCTGGTTTTCCTCCATGTGAGGCTGAAGTTGTTCATTGGTCACTCATTAACCATTTCACCATGAAGTGAAAACTTATCCATCAGAAACCTTACGAACTTAGGGAGAATTTCAAGCAACAGTTGTTCTGCGAGGTACATTCAGTAGGCATGGTTTTGCATTGAGTTGAGCGTAGAAACCGTGATGCGCAGACAGTATGTTGGCACCCTGGAACACTGTAATTACCAAGTGAATTACAGAAATTGTTACGATCGTAATCAGGTATCGAAGCTTGACCCACTCAACAAAGCATAAAATGTGGAAAGCATGGTGTGCGTTTGCCGCAATTGAGAGATGCTGCAACGTAGCTAGGAAAACATTCGCCCATTCGACTCTGAAATTGACGCTTCAGATCAATGTCAAAACACCAACTGTAAAGCACTTACAGAGAGCTTCCTCTACATATTTTTCTTCTGATCCCAAAGCCAACAAAGGTGGCTCAGCAACAATAGACAGACGGTTGGATGCAAGTCGTAGCGTTTCCATCACAGCCTGACGAACAGTGTTCGACATTTCTATATCTTCCAGTGAAAGTACGAGCTTACTAAGATCAGCAAGTTCACGTGGCCATAACACGATTGCCGAACTTGGCGGAAGCGTCTCCGACTCCCAACATTGTAACCACTGGCGGAGACGAGTTAGCTGACGTCGCCGAGCGCCATTGAGCACTCGAGCACAAGCAACTGAATGGGCCAGAACAACTGCTGGATTGTTTATTTCCCTCGGAGACAGTGGAATACTCAAACTCGGAGGGGACGCGTACAAATGGTCAATCAGCTCCATCTTAAAGTGGAAGGACAGCAAAGATGTGTGCCTTGGTCAAATAACGAAAGAACGTTAATCGAAAGTGCTTTATCATTGAGAAATTTCATGTACACCACTCAACATAGTAGACATATTGAGAACTTCACAGTGAATCAGGCATGGGCATGAACTCGAGACAGCATAAAGGTTAGGATTGTGCGGTTCGAGCCCACACCAGGTATCTCGACTGCTTTCTGTCAAGATTTGGCAAACTTACAGAATCCCAGCCTTCGTAATCTCTCCAGGTGGAATGACAACTAGGCACCGAACGACTACGGGTACTTTTCGCTCATACGCTTGCATTATCAAGTGGCGAAACACACTCATTTGCAAACTAAGACGGTGTAAACGGGAAGCTCAAATAATTGTAGCGAAATCCATCGCTTGGGATATTCTTCAAAGGGTCGTATCACAAAGAGGCAAAACTAAAGGGAACAAGTGAAGAAATGTGGGAGAATACTGATCTAATCCGTTCAATCGACCACGTAAACGCGGCAGACATTGAGGACACATCACGTCTATTTCGCCAGTGGCTAAGGATTCAGTCCGTATTGCATGGACGACTAAGGCCTACTAAGTGTGAAATGTAAGGAGTTTGGGATGTTGTTTGCCTTTCGGTATGGCTGCTTGGGCGACTTGAGTGAGACACGAATCATTCGCTTGAGTAAGTAGGAAGGTAAATGACCAGTTAGCTCTTGTGGTGCGTGTATTTGGGGATATTCCGCTGTCCGAACACTAGTTGGACTTCCTGTATGACCTTAACAAAATCCGTTCCTCTCCCGGTTGCCGTAGTGAATGCTTCCAAATTAGAGTAATTATCACAGCATGGGCCCCCAATGCACAAAAATTAGGCGACGTTATTAGCTTCGACGAGTCACGACGATTGATATCCTTTGGTGATAAAAATAGGACAACCTGGCTCAACTAATCTGAACAACCTCAAAATATCTCCCGTTTGTTTGGTGTCCGATGTTGGGGAACATGCAAGGAACCTGATATTATCTGAGAAGCACGTCATCAGATTATTCACTTGCAAGGTCGAACAGATGTTATATAGTGCTACAATGCTATAATGCTACACCAGCCGAAGAGTAATGTCCATCGGGATCACCCGTTCCATGGTTCGCCCCCAGGGAAGGAATTCAAGAACTCCCACTCAGTCAGTCTTTCCTGAGTGACTTGTCATCAAGGAAACAACTGAACACTGGCTCTGAAAGTACGTGATAACCTTCCTTCACAAAGAGGCTCAGCCCTACAATGGGTGACTGTTTGTGTACTTCGGCAACCCATTAAACCATACTGGCTAGTGTCCATGAGACACTCACAGTATCTCATATCAAGTTGGGAGGTGATTAGAGGTCTGATCAACACAGTCTCCTGGTCCTCCAGGGTAGGTGTTAGAACACGTGTGGCGACTTGTCCTATGAAAAGGCAATGCACCTGCATTTCCCGCCATACACCGCTGCCATGTGGTCTGAATTTTGAGTCAAAGACTTTGGTCGAGGACCATAATCGTCCTCCTGTCTGGGCCCGGAAGTCCTGGCACTATCCCAGCCCATGATTAGAGGCTGATCAACACAGTCTCCTGGTCCTCCAGGGTAGGTGTTAGAACACGTGTGGCGACTTGTCCTATGAAAAGGCAATGCACCTGCATTTCCCGCCATACACCGCTGCCATGTGGTCTGAATTTTGAGTCAAAGACTTTGGTCGAGGACCATAATCGTCCTCCTGTCTGGGCCCGGAAGTCCTGGCACTATCCCAGCCCATATACAACCGTGGCCCTTACAACTAACAATATTCTCATGCCACATCGGCCGTCGCCAGCCTGCTGTCACCAGCCGGATCGCCTTACCTGCTATCAATCTGGGAGAAACAAACCACTCCAGGCAACCATATCGGGCAATAATAGTGTTCATATTCGAAACGGGTACCCACAGTAAATGTGGTAACGACACATGTGTTAGTTTGACTCCAAATGTGGCAAAGCTTCTAGTGTCAGTGATTGTTCATCGTCTCATTGCGGTACACTAATCGTTGACCCGTGGGCACCAAGCGGGGTTTCTAGCGGTTAGAAGCTTCGTTGACTACATCTCCACAATCCGTCAGGTGTTAAACCAACGCCATACGTACAGATGACGCACAATTATGGTGTTCCTTCAGTTCAAGGGCGTGTTCGACTCTGCTCTTAACCACACTTGCACAACCGGGTACACCACAAAAGCTTCTGAAAATCCTGGTATTCCTTGGCTTCAAGGGTGCGTTTGATTCCGTCGATCGATCAGTGTGTTAACTACACTTGCTCAGCAGAAGTTTTTAAACATTACCCGATCTCTATATTCACATACTTTTGGGCGTAAGAGTGCATGGTGAGCTCACCAAAAGCTTCCAACAACCAAATGGTTGTCCGACAGGGATGTCCAGTCTCTCCGTTCTTGTTCAACGTCATCATTGATGGAACAATGAGGCGAATCCTGGAAGGGCTTCGAAACCTCGGTGGGAATCGCTGCTGCTGGGAACCCTGTTGATCTGGAGTAAGCAGATGACATTGTCTTCACCTTTGAAGACCAAGGGAAAGAAGTCTTGTCATACTTTCGGCATGTGCTCAACAATTTCAAGGTGTAAATCCATGCTTTGGAACGTACACTATTTAAGAAAAATAACTGAAGGTTCTCGAGAATCTTAAACACCTCGGTAGTTGTATTAGCTCTGACCGAAGCATGGCTGATGAAATCAGTGCACGAATCCCAAAGGCTCGAATCACGTTTGCCAAATTGTGTCACATGTGGAGTAAAAAGGGCATATCACTGGGTCTTAATGGTCACATGTACCAGCCTACGGTAAGGGTTGTGTTGTATGGTTGCAAAACATGGCCTCAGCGGATGATGTGAGGTGTCTTCAAGTATTTTTTTGACCACCGATGCCTCAAATGCGTTGACGATCGCATGAACGTATTGGTGACGAGGTAATTAGGAAACGGGTATTTGGTTGTGTAGCAGATGTTTCAATCGTGGAAAACAACCAGCATCATCAACTGCGGTGGCTTGGTCATATGCTACACATGACGAAACACTGTCTACTGAGGCGACTCCTGTATTCCATGCCCCTTTCAAATGGCGTAAATCGCGGGCTGGATAACGTAGGACTTGGGAGAATAGCGTGAGGAAGATTACGAAGAGTTTGAGTGTTGCTGCAGTGCGACTCCCAGGCTGGGGTCTTTATGACCCCTCCTGCGATTTGCTGGAGACGTGGTAAGAAATGGCAGCTGATCGATGGCAGTGGTGTTCGTGCTGATTGTCAGATTGAGCGCTAGACGTAGGCATCTCAGGAAGCATGCGATAGCCCAGCACATGTCCCCTCCCTAACCCACTCTCTTCGCTTATTTTCACACTCGGACTGTAAATATAATTAGATAAACTATGTGGTTGTACAGTAGTGAAGCATCAGTGTCAGCACTGATGTTGTTGACGATGATGATGACTGTTCCAGGGAATCGGGTTCTGTACAACTGTCACGAAATCAGCTGACACCGAACTCACTTGTTGCTCTACACGCGTATGAAACTACTGTGATATCTCGAAAATTAGCCTAAATGAAATCCGAAGCAATCTCTGTGCTGCGTGTCCAGTTGGGGGATATCTCAAACCAGAGGCTTATCCAAGTGAGCACAAATTGTGGACAAGACGATAAAATTGCGCTCCAACCACTTAAACCACTTGAACTGAGACATGGTAAGCCAAACAACCCACGCCGAGTGACTTTACTCAACACACGGCGCAGGATTTTTCGGCTCACGAAGTAACGACTTACACTACTACTGGTAGCGAAAGAAGAGCAGCAACCTTGCCTGTTTTTCGGATGAATAGGCACGGATAGGTTTACCACCTTCCACACATGCTTCGGCTTCAGCCTGTTGGTTCCCTGTAATCTGGAGGATGCAATGAGCACAGTAACCTTCAACTTAGCTGTAATTATAGGTGATTACTTTGAATAACCATCTGAATAGGTTCACGCTGCGGCATAGGCGCTCCTTACAAGACATTTCTTGCTACTATCTCGTTCGTTCACTGGTTTCTTGCGGTGGAAAGTGTTAGCAAAAACATTGTCCCAAAGAAGATTATGGCATGCAACCTGGTTAACAATGACCAGAACCATTCGTTGCATCGTGAAAATGATCCCATTTTTCGTAATACTCCACATGAAAAATAGAGGGTCCTGTAAAACGGTAGTGCACGGATTTCCAGCATGAATTTCAAACATAAATGCTATCACCACGAATCGTGGTCTTCACAAAGTGCAGATCAGCCGAGGACGAAATTGGATCAAGTGGATATCAGCCATGGTGCGAGCACGCCTCATAATGCACTTTCGTTCAGCCTCTCGCGAGTCAGCAAGAAGTATGCCCATCTGTCTTCTTCGGAGAGCTATCTTAGCTATCTAAAGTAAGTCGACAATGTACTGGTAGCGGCAGATGGATGAGGAATGGCCTAAGCTAGCGGCGTTCATTGCTGTCTGTCCGACTTCTCTATTACGATAAAACGGCCACTGACTATCGCCAAGATCACTGACCCTGACTGATGCCAGGAGGTGCATACAAGGCAACGAGTACGATGCACACAGATCTTTCAAGCAGAAAGTGCCGAAGTGTCCAGGAAAAGATCGATAGATTTGGATAACAATGAAGGCACAGAAGATGGAGAAGGCTTGTGCTGCCGGAAACAGCCCTGCCTTGTGCCACAAGTCCAAAATAAAGGAACGCTCAATGAAAAAGGCGCCTCGTAATTCAACCTCAAGAAAGTCAACAGAAAAGATGGACCGAACTCCTCAAAGGACATTTTCACCAGCCGCCTGCGACATCAGCCATGAAGACAGTGTATACGGGCGTCCAGCTCATTCAGTTGTAGCACCCTTTCGGTGCCTATCTGCCATGATACCTGAAGGGAGCATGAAGGCTAGGATACCGCCAGACTGCCCAAGCCTAGACAGGGGAAGTTGAGAGACAGTGGTCGGGTTCGAACCACGGACCTTCCGGTCAGCAATCATCATCATCATCATCATCATCGACAGCATGACATCAGTGTTCAACACCGATGCTTCACTGCCGTACAACCAGGACTTATTTGAAAGCCTTATTGTAAAGAAAAGAATAAAGGTGGATGGGGGAGGGACTTAGTGCCAGCTTAACCCAATCATTCCGAGGCACCTACACCTCCAGACATTCACTCAGGCAATCTGGACAGAAACTGACAACAAGACCGCCACTGACATCGGTTGGCAGTCATATCTTGTAGTGTCTCCAACCAGGCACAGTGAGGATCACGCGGTCCCCATCCTGGAAGGCGAGTAGCACCGACAGCACCCAAGCGTTTCGTGATCTCCTTCATACTCCTCCGCCAAGTCAAGGGTTGGCCACCTCTCTGTTTACGCCACTCCGAATCGGGCATGGAAAACAGTACTCTCTTTGGCAAAGGATGGTTCGGCATACGTAACACATGTCCCAAATTCGCGCTCTAACCACTTGAGCCATCTCGCCCGCATGCAAGCGGATGGAAAGTAGACCTAATCACCCATCAAAAAAGGCAATAAATATCCCTACTGAAACGCGATAAGGCACCAGGAACGGAGGGTCTGTATGCAATCGCTTATATATAGAAGGCGGGGAACCCCTAGCTACCCGTTTGACAAAACTTATAGGTGCGATATGGAGTGAAGAGAAAGTGCCTGCAGAATAATGGTCATCGACAGTCATGCCTGACTTAAAAAAGGTGCGCAAGCATTGTGAGAAAACCACTATAGCGTTAGCCTGGTGGCTGTGTTATCGGAGGTGCTCTCCGGTCGACTGAACAGGGGGAGAGACAGATCTGTGAAAGATAAGCTGAGTTCCGTCCTCCAAAAGGATGCATCGATCACTTCTTCACCCTCCGACACTGCTTCCAGCAACCAAAAAGCAGTGATCTCTCTTGACTTGAAAGCTGTCTTTGACTCTATGAAACGTCATGCACTGTGGCAGAGCCTACGGAGCAGAGGTGTCCTGAGTAAATTCCTGACCCTCTTTAAGGCACTATACACCACCTCTCATGGATATGTGAAGGTCGACGAAAACATCTCGCCTGTCAGGCAAGGCTGTCCCCTTTAATTTTCCCCTTAAAATTCGTCATTGATATGATCAAGAAAGACGCCAGCCACATATATCGAGAACCCAGACGAAATAGCCCATTTTAGATCTAACCCCAAAGTAATGCAGACGATACTGAATAACCCCAAACAATTCTAGCATACGCTCGGGCATGCGCTTCACTACTGAAGAGTGTAGCGTGCTACCACGGGACTACTTCCAGACCAGCCGATACCAGATACCAGAGAAATTTATCTACATGACAGGTACTGCATAAAACCAGACTGCGGTCAGCAAACGAATGAAGCAATCATTTGCAAATGTCCGTAGGTACCAAGTGCAATCTGTGTAGATCACCTAGCCGAGTCCCAGATGCACAAAGCCTGCCCAACTGTGCATCCAGATCTCCGGCAACCTCAATATCTGAGAGCTTTTAGCTAGCCAAAAAAGGGCATTCAGTGCACCATAAAACTTGTCTTTGATGGTGCCAGAGCTACAGTGAGTTGAGGCGTAAGCAAACACGACAAAAAGACGCCGATAACTTTCTCGCTTGTGAGACCACTTCAGAAAAGTTGCCAGACAAGCCGCACATAGGCGACTATCCAGTCAAGCAAGCGGCCGGTGACTTAGGACGATACCAATCCTTACTTATCCTGTGACAGTACTCTCTGGAGTGCCAGAAGTGCGCAGCCGGAAGCGAGTGGAGAGTAATGAGGCGTTTAGCCCAATCAGTGTTTGCTTCTGGTACATGGCACACATAAATGCCAAGCGAGTCCAGTGTGAGAGCAAGAGCAGTATTATGTCCCACTTGCTTCAAAGTATGGACGTTAAAGACAGTTAGACAGACTGGGCATCGAGGCTTGAAAATTGATTTTTGGATGCCCCAGTATTTCGGCGCCGGATGACACATAGATGCAGCTTGCGAAACCGAATAAGCCATCAGTCCGACTTCCTGGGTAAACAAGGAGAGAGTTACTAACGGGGTGGGGCGAAGGAGAAAAGAGTATATGAAAGAGAATAACGAAAGGCGTTAGCAGTAGCCTGTTTTCGCTTACCTACCCTGTTGTATGCAGCAAGTAGTGTGACCCGGCCGATGTGGTATGTGTTAATTTTTATGCGTGTAACTCACAGTGAGATGCCTGTGGCACGGTGAGATTCACACGGGCACTAAATATCAGACCGAGATTCAAATCCCATTCGGTCCGAAACATAACACGACCTGACGAATTATCAGACATCAAGATACAATGAGGATGCGAGCCAACCGTTAAGTTTTGCGGACACGCAAAGCTGAAGAAATGGAAGACGGTCAGAAAGCCAGGAAGGCCCAGAGATTATTTCAGTTGATCCGTGCGACCAGTCCCCGGAAATCATCTGTGATTGAAACCAAGGATCGGGAAGGAGTGACCATAGTGAATAAAGAAGAACGCGTCATCTGTTGAGCCGAATACTTCGGGCAAGTTATCGTGGACACCAGCTGCCACTCATCTGGAGCCCACAGCTGACGTAGAATCCTGAACGGTGAACGTTTGGTCCATGTCCTGCACATGACACATCTATCCAAATGATGTGATGTTCGGTTATTAGGGATGGCTGGCCTCCGAACAGGTATATCCCCGAATCTCAAGGGACGTGTGTATCAGTTTACAGTACGGGTTGTTTTGTTGCACGGTTGAGACTTGGCCTGTTCGACCGGCAGGAATTGAGATGTATTCCGGTGATCGACAACGCTTGTCTCAAAACCATAGCTCGTGTGGGTTGATGCCACCGAATACGTAACAAGGCGATTAGAAAACGAGTTTCCGGTTGTGCACCGCAGACCTCGATGGAAGAACGTGTCCTGTATTGCTTATGCCGAACCATCGTTTACCGAAGAGAATGCTGTTTTCCTTGTCCAGTTCAGAGTGGGAGAAGCGGAGAGATGACCAACCCTTGACCTGGAAGTGGGGTACGAAAGAGATCACGAAGTGTTTGGGGTTTTGTCGGTGATATTCGTCTTCCAGACTGGAGACCGCGTGACCCCACTGAGCTTAGTTGGAGACGCTGCAAGGTAGGTCTGCTAAACGATGTCATTGGTGGTGTTGTCATCAGTTTCTATCCAGATTGCTTGCATGACGATATGGAGTTGTAGGCACCTCGAAATGATTGTAGTAAGCTAGCACTAACTCCCTTACCCGTCTACGCTTATTCATTTCTTGACAATGAGCCTTTTCAGTAAATCATGGTTGCACGGCAGTGAAACATGTGTTGAACACTGATGTCCCGCTATCGATATTGATTATGATGTCGTGGGCTAATGTATCAGTTCCTGTGGTCTACCAAAGATGATCTTTCTCTTCGAATTGAGGGTAAGAGGAGCTCGTGTCAACATGCATCACTTGTGGCTCTGGTGTGACATCTTATCTGTCAACGGTCGGGTTCGCAGTCCTGCGGTGCGCTCTGTGTTATTATGCGGGTCGGAAATTCGGCCGCTACGCACTGAGGACGTCAAAACCTCTATCCATCGACAACTTCGGGGCATTGCCCGAGTTTGATGGGACCACCAGACCACTAATGCTGAACTACGTCGAATGATTTTCGGAAGAAATAACACGACAACGATAAATGGACTGACGATACTATGTTCGTTGCGCTGGTTCGGTCATGTGTTCCTTGTGCAATCGACCGACGTCCTCAGAGGGCAGTTTTCGCACAGCCAGGAGAGTGCAAAGGAAAAATGGTGCAGCGAAATATGAAACTATTACAAGAAAACCAAGCTGCACTGGGCATTGTCGTTTCGTCGGATACAGACCCCGATATGGGACACATCGGGCACATCGTCAGACATGAGCCAGTTGTTCGCATGCTCCCAAGCGGTCGCTCTCATTGTAATTGCTTCTCCACTCAACCTTCTCAGTGAAAAGCCCACTGACACCCATATATGGACGCCTAATAATGGGCTGCCGTCTCAAACGCGAAGCTATCTAGCGCTACCACTAGAGCAACGGCAAACGAAACTGTGTTAGGTGTAACCATTGTACAAGTACGCGGATTTTTACAGACGAAGATGCTGTTAATGACGATGGATATAGCGACTAAACGTTCGACTTCGCGAGTCCATCTCTATCTCTGTACCTCCGTGAGTGCTATCGTAATGGCGGCAGGTGAAAACCAAGATGAACGCTGTCAAAGCGGAATTGAATTCACCAATGTTTTGAACGACGTTAAGATTGCGCGAAACCCTCAATCTGAGGGCCACCTACAATGACTAACCAGGCTGGGTCACTTCGGTAAGATAATCATGAAACAGAAAAGTACCAAACTCAATTTGGCGGAAGTGAATAAGTTGGAATGACATGAAGTGATCCTTGAGAAGTTTCAACCGAAAAAAGAGGAAAAATTGAAAAAAAAACTTGCCTGATCTTTAGTAAATTTGTTGACAAACGGATTCTGAGTAGAGAAGACGTCTAGGTCGATGTCCAAAATGAAAGGCTGATTGAGGAGCACACACACGATATCTGTGCACACTTTGCACAGAGTGTTGGTTTCATGAACTGAGGCAACCGTCAGACCAAATTTTACCCGAGTGTTCATATCCTCCTCTGAACAGAATACTCCATCATCATAGAAATAAGATTCGGGAATGTCGAGTCTGTGCGAAAAAAGCAAGTGACAAGTAGTTGCGAAGCCATCGGGAAACCGGACTGGCAGCATAAGAATGCTTCAAGAAACCACGATCGGTGTCAGAGATCACAGCTAGTATGGATTATCTCCTTAAAAGAATGTAAATTAAAATTTAGCCCCTCCCAATCAAAAAATCTCAGGCTAGAATCTCTTGAATCCAAATATGGCGTCATTTTCGATTGAGAACCGTGGAAGTTGCCTTGGGAAGAATGCCAGATTTACCGTAACTTTGCATCAACTGGCACTTTGTACATGTACTCCAAAACAAATTGTGAGGAGATGCAACTTATCAACGCCGACTTCTAAACACAGTGCAGGGAAGCCCATTGGAGCCAACAGGTGAGTTTAGGGTTGACGGGCCATTCAAGCATACAGCGGCTTGCAAATGAAAGTAAAAAATTAGTCCTCAGGCCCGTCTGTTCACAAAAGTAACTGCTTCCAAATTGTCCACTGGAACAGTGCTTTAGTCCAGATGGGTGAGTTCCACTACACTGAATCATAAACCCAGTTCATCATCATCACCATCATCATCATCATCAAGGACAGCAACATTAGTGTTGCCACTGATGCTTCACTGCCGTACAACCATGAGGTTTGTCTAGTTATCTATGTATATACGTATATGTATATGTGTATGTATATATATATATATCACCATCATCCATCAAGGACAGCAACATTAGTGTTGCCACTGATGCTTCACTGCCGTACAACCATGAGGTTTGTCTAGTTATCTATGTATTGTATAATATGTATATGTGTATGTATATATATATATATAATAGTATTAAAAGCCCTACAGTGAAGAGAAGAGAAGATAAAAAGAGTGGGTGAGGGAGGGGACCCAGTGCTGGCCTATGTCAAGCATACTGAGGTGCCTACACCTCCAACCGCTCAATCAGACAATCTGGAAAGAAACTGACAGCACGAAC
>NW_008751671.1:2805975-2855300 GCF_000715545.1 Opisthorchis viverrini
CGGTCAGCCCTAGAGCTGGGACCTGCGGAGAAAGTATTCGAATTTAGGTGGGGGAGGGTGAAAAAAGGAAAACGTGAAAGTGTAAGAAGGGAGGCATCAGCAGTAGCATGTTTTCGCTTAACCGCCCTGCTGTATGCAGCAAGTAAGGTGACCCGGCTGATGTCACCACGCGACGGCCGATGTGGCATGAGTTTTTTTGTGTATGTGCAGTTCATGGTTGTACGTGGGCTGGGATACTGCCAGGGCGCCCACACACACTAGACAGGAGGGCGATTAGGGTCCCCATCCAAAGCCTTTGGCTCAAAAGCCTAACCCCAAGGCAGCGGTGTTCGGCTGGGAATGCAAGTACATTACCATTTTTTTACGGAACACGTCGCCATATATGTTCCAACCCCCAACCTGGAGGGCCAGGAGACTGTGTTCGTCGGACTTCTACCCATGGGCCAACCTGGTATGAGAGACTCTGTGAGCATCGTGCGGACATTCCCCAGTATAGCTCAATGGGTCGCCGAGGTACACAAACCGCCACACCACGGTAAGGTCCAGTCTCTTCGAGATTAGGTAGCATCTCGGCGAGATTGTGCGATGCGAGCCCTATGGCAAAAGTACCTGACAGTTGGGTTGTTAATGAGAAAGCCTACATCAGTTTCAAGCTTTAGGTGAATAAATATCAGATATTTTGAAAATCGTTGAGCTAAAGCACACTTCTCGGCGCCTAACTGCAATGCCACCAGAAGGAAGCACGAGGGCTGGCATACTGCAAGATTGACAAGCCTGGACAGGAGGAGTCGAGAAGAGGAGGTCGGGTTCGAAACACGGATGCTGCGGTTTGTAAATTCGCGCTCTAACCACTGAGCCGTCTCGTCCCTCAGTTATTTAGAATAATTTTGCCTTCTGCGTGCCCCAAATACATCATGAAGGCCTTGGATGGAAGGTTCGAGACTAGTCAGGTAGGCGTTTGTAATGTTCTGTCCTAATGTGGAACGGATACATCGATTAAATATGCACTGTAGTCAGTGCATTCGTTCTTGAGTACGAAAACTCCATACAGTATTGGTTAGTGACATAGCACTGTGAGCTTGAACCTGGAAAGCGACTGCAGCACCCATGCTGAGTGGAGGTGAGTGGATAAGTGCAGCTTAATGAACTGAGACAATAGCTAGCATATGCATAATATGTGACTTCAGAAACTCAATTTGGAGGGTTTGCCGTTTAGCGACAACTTTGCTTGTTTTTTCTTATGAAGCCTGTGACCCATCAAAACACTCGTCTCCGTACATTTTTGCTGCGCGTACATTTTTCTGCGGAAAAATGCCAAACGAATCCACTTGTATGATAGGGGTGGTCGTATTTTACACAAAAGAACACCTCGACACCTACGACTGTCTCAATCACGCAGTCATATCAGACAGGGAGTTGTTAGGGGGAAGATCTTAGGCCGGAACCGGTAGTGAATAGGTTGATATTAACATCCGTTCCGTCTTCCAAGGAGTAAGGAACCCTAATGGCATAAACAGTCAAGGGAGCAAAAGTAAGATTAAAGATATTTTTGCTCACGAATCCAATTCAGTCCAACTACTCAACAGGTTAAGCATCATGTAATGTGCTCTATTATTCAGTGATACTTTGGTATCTTGGTAGAGCCCGCATTACTTCCGAATATTTATTTTCAGACTGAGCCCAAGGATCTTAGTTTTGTGAAAAGATGAATTTGTAAAACTTTCCGGTAGAGATGAGAATGGACAACAAAATTCCTATGGGGAATGCCTTGGATTTTCTGCCAGGTGGCCGTCAAGTGTCATCTGGGGACTACGATCGGTTTGTGATCGTTCAGCTGTGGCGACCTTTCGACGCACGACGGTTCATATACTGTTACTTGGCCCAAGGCTAGACAGAAGCAATCGAAGGGCCGAGTTGAGTTACACCTCGGACATTCCGGTCAGTGAATTCGAGCCTTAACGGCTGAGACACAAGGCTGGGAAGAATCATCTATCCGGTCTATCCTTGTAGTCACACTTAAGATGAACAAGCAAGGAACCAATCTCTTCATCAGCTATGAACCGTGTGCCATAAACACATTGGTTCTAGGTACTATAGTTTCGAGAACCAAAAAGTGGGACTTTGTGACATACAGCCAAGCAACGGAGGCGACGGCACGTTTGATTAGTTCGGGAACTGGGTAGCTACGCATGGAGTGCGATAGCTTTGATACACGAGCGCCACTGAATGCGCGATTGGTCCATTTCTGACTGTCATTAACCATTGGTTAGTTGAGCCCCGAGCTCCCCATTCAGGGAGGCGGCAGTTGTCAGTTTGGGTTAGGTCCCACTCAGTATTGTGGCAGCACTACACTTTTCAGATGTAGAGCGCATGCCAAACACTGCAGATTTATTTATGTTATCTAAGATAGTTTGCATTTTCGAACGATCTGAACCCAGAAGAGCAATGTTGTCCGGATACTCAATGTCTGTGAGCAAATGACACGGAGCATTTCAACCTCATAGGTTCCCATAAGTTAGTGGGAAAGGAAAGAGGAAAGAGAACAGCCTTGTCTTACATCACTGGACATGGCAAACTCAGGCAAAAGATTGTCGTATGCTCGTACTCGCCCACAGGAGTTCACATACAGTGCCCTTATAAGGGATAGGAATTCGGAAGGGGCACTGATCACCAGACACGGCAAAAGTTTCTGAAAATCGACAGAGTCAAAAGCAGACTACAGATCAAGAAAAACTACCAAAGTGGTACGTTTGAAGGATTGGCGATGTTCAAGAACTTGTCTCAAGGTAAATATGTGGTTGATGCATCCTAGGGCAGGGCGAAACCAAGTTTGATTCTCATGAATCAAGGTGTCATTTCCGATGATCGACCAACCTGGGCAAAATAATGCCAGAGAGCATATTAGATACAAAGGATACCAGACTGGTGCCACGTTGAATTCCGCGTGAGATTTTTGCGCTCTTTTTGATGACTGGCATGATGGTCTAGGAGCGCCACCTTCTTTAAAGATGGTGAGATGCAAACCATCCAGGTCAGGTGTCTTGTCGCGTTGCAGGATTGATATCTCACGCTGGATTTTGGTTGTTGACGGCAGGCTGGTGTAGATGTTTCGTTCAGACCCACGTGTCTTGTCCGTTGCAGGATTGATATCTCACGCTGGATTTTGGTTGTTGACGGCAGGCTGGTGTAGATGTTTCGTTCAGACCCACTGGTTTCATTCAGCAGTTGTGTTTAAGGAGTCCAGCTGAATTATTCTTTGAAGTGCTCAGCCCCTAGATCAAGACGACGATCGAAGGAGTGAATTTCCGTCCATCCTTTTCGCATATCCTTTCACTTACACTTATCTTCTTTCTACAGGTTGATTGAATCAACTGAAATAGGGTGCGGTTGTTGCCCATGGCGAGGGACGTATCTCCTGAGCCTTAGAAATCTGCCAGCGTTCTGTCATTCAAGTTCCTGATTATCCGGTGTTTGTTGGACCCGCGCGCGCTATCACAGTCGCCAGTTGATGGTATGATCCTTCCGGCGGCTATAAGACTTGCTGACCCAGCGTTCATTTAACTGATTAAAATGGCTTGGACAAATATTTCCGAAAACTGAGAGCAGGGCTCCTCTAACTCGCCTCCATTTAACCTTCATACTATCTTCGTCATCCGCCTGACTTTGCGTTTGCAGCAGCTTTCTAGCCAGGTCAGCTAGATAATGTTGAGCGTAGCACATGACCAAGCCACCGCAACTGATGGTGCTGGATGCTTTTCGCGATTGAATTACCTGCTGCACAACCAAATACCCGTTTCCTGATCACCCCGTCACTAACCTGTTGAAGCCACGTTTCTGAGGCATCGGTGGTCACAAATCTGAAGAACCTTCACTTCAGCTGCCTGCAGAGGCCACGGCTCACAACCATATAACAAAGCAGCCCTGACTGTAGCCTGGTACACGTGACCCTTAAGACCAAGTGATATGCCTTTTGACCCTATAACTGACGCAAATTAGAAAAAGTGAGTCCAGCCTTTGAGATTCTCGCACTGACTTCACCGTCAGAGGTAATACAACTACCGAGGTTTGTAAAATCCTCCATAACTTTCAGTGATTCTCCTTGAATTGTAATGAGGCATGACTTAGCACTTTGAAAGTGCTGGGGTCGTGACGACCATCATCCTCATCATCAATGTCAGCTGTTCTAACCACGTGCTTGTTGCACAGTGGTTGTAGTTGCGACAGTTTCGCTCACCGATGGTTTGGGGAGGTGGGGTAGGTAGCTACGCGTTGGAGGCGGGAACTGATAAATTAATGCATAAATACAGCACCGTCAGTGGACTGTTAAATGGGGGGTTGGGAAGGGAGCTATGAATTAAAGGATTTAGCTTGGATGAATGAGGGCCCACTGGGCCACGTTTGACAATGTCTCAACCCATTGATGTGGCCCGTCTCGGTGTTTTTATCCAGGAAGACGTCAATGACCAGCGCAACAGAGTTTGCTGGTAATGGCCTTTATACTTCGCTACCAAATCATTGTTTGACCACCTCTGGCTTGTTTCCACCCTGCATGTTGTTGTACGAAAAGAGTCCTTCAAGGAAGTCGGTCGACTAGGATATGCAGCACGTGTCCAAGCCAGTGTGCCGAAAAGTGGTATGACGGTGGTACATACATTCAACAGTAGTTTCCGTCCCTTGGTCTTCAACGATGAAGAAAATGTCGCTTGAATACTCCAGTTCGACGAGGTTCTCACCAACGACGAGTTTTGAAGACCTCCCGGTGTTCACTTTATCATCTAACCAATGACGAATTTGAACAAGAATGGAGATAATGCACATCACTGTCAGACAACACTTTTTGTAGGAGGCTTTTTGTGAGCTCACCATACACTCTCACACGTTCAATAGAACGTGAATATAAGAACCGCCCTATTTTCAAAAGCTTCTGTGGCATATCCAGTTGAGCAAATGTGATTAACAGAACTGACCGATTGAGAGAATCAAACACACCCCTGAAGTCAAACACGAACAATGTGGATCGTCTGTATATGTGGCGGTTTTCTAACACCAGACGGATTGTAAAAATGTCATTAACGCAGCATCTATCCGGTAGAAATTCTGCTTGGTGCTCACGGATCAACGATTCATATATCACCCTAAGACGCCGAAGGATCAGTAACGCCAGAAGCCTTACTAAAATTGGAGTCAAACCAACACAACTGTGGTTACCACATTCACCTTGAGTACCCATTATGAATATGAACACTATTATTGACCTATATGATTGTCTGGAATGGTTTATTTCTTCGAGATTAACAGTAATGGACGAAATAGGTGCTGACTGAGAATTCACTGTCATCCTTCAATAGCGCAGGTGGAAGGCCCCCAGGACCAGGAGCAGGATGATGCCTAATTAGAGGTATGTAATCGGACAGTTCTGAGGCTAACGAGTCCTCCATGTTCACAGTCCACCTTTCAATTGACGGCCATGATTCAGGATTGGAAGTAGCAAGTGGCCACCTGAATTGCTGTTCAAACTACGGTGACCAGCGGTCCAAACGATCCTCTTTGTTGAATTTCAGGGAGCCATTTTGGTCCCTGGTAATTCCACTAACAAGAGGCTTCGGAGGACCAGTCCAACGAATTAAATGGAACACCTGACGTACGTCCACAGTGTTCTTTGCCTTTTCCATTTCGTCGGCCTTTCGTGTCCACCAAGTTTCTCGGTCTGTACGGACACTGTTTTACCTGGCGTCGGATGGCATCCGGTTGAGTTGTGGTTTCTGGGACTCCAGCAGTCTTATCAGAGATCCAATGTTTGGATGGGGTTGGCTGGATTGTTCCGGCTTTGAGTAGCGCTTTGAATATGCTTTCTCAGTGGTCGTTCACGTCCGACATCGGACCGTCTGGAAGGCGTTCGGAAAGCCAGTTTTAAAAGTTTCGTTTGGTTTCTTGGTCCAGTAGCTTCTCAACCGCTAAGCCAGGTGCGAGTGTTTTGCGTAGAATTGAAGAGCAGGAGCGTACAAGTGCATATTCGGAGTCTACGCTGCTGCTCCAGGAGCGGTAAGCGGTTATCGATGCTCCCCGATAACTGACGGCTATGTGGTTCATTCGGTTTCGGGACTGGTCTTTTGGTGGGCACAACGACTTCAAGCTGATACTGCGAATAAACAGACTGTGGCCGGTAGTAGATGATTTCCGTTTTCCATTTGTCTGGTATCCAACCCAAGATGACAACCTACCACGCCTCAACAGCGCTTTATCCACCTATCTGGATGTTCATATCACCATCAACCACAATGATGTCTCAGCTTTTAGCCGGTGAAAGAACACCTACAGCCTCATAGAAAGTCATTGGACGATTCAGATCTACAGTGGGGCGTGAGCAGATACAATTAGCAGAGTGCGATGGACCTCAATTTCTCTAGAATCTCTGACAGGAGTTACCACACGAACCGCGCAGAGGAGATTATCAAAGGTATCCAATCGAGTGGAGACGCTTCCTCTGAGGCGGTCAATATAATTCACACACAGGCATATCCAGCTGCAGCGTCCCCTGCATCACCAGAGGTGCACTAGCGGAACCTGGAAGAGAGCGCGGGGCAGTCAGTTGAATCGCAGTACTTGGGTCCTGTGTTCTTGTTTCTGACAGACAGTATAAATCAATGCAGATGGAGTTCAGTGTACGAGTAAGAGCCACCTGTTGTCCTGATTGCTTCAATGTGGGAACTTTAAATGTGGCTAAGTCGAACAGTTTTCGGTCGAAAGCAAATTTCGAAGTGTTCAGGACTGTTACTGAAGTCGGACGTACAAAAGCTGTATCTGAGTGTGATGCACGAAGAGCAAAACGGTCAGTCCTAGAGCTGGAACCTGAATAGAGGGTAGTAAATTTGAGTAAGGTAAGGTAGAAGAGGGAAAGCTTGAAAGTGTAAAAACGGAGGTATTTCGAATATGGACATTATTATTGTTCTATATGGTTGCCTGGAATGGTTTGTTCCTCCCAGATTGAAAGCAGATAAGGCGATCCGGCTGGTGACAACACGCGACGGCCGATGTGGCCGATGTAGTGTTAGCAAAACGGCAGTCCTAGAGCTGGAACCTGAATAGAGGGTAGTAAATTTGAGTAAGGTAAGGTAGAAGAGGGAAAGCTTGAAAGTGTAAAAACGGAGGTATTTCGAATATGGACATTATTATTGTTCTATATGGTTGCCTGGAATGGTTTGTTCCTCCCAGATTGAAAGCAGATAAGGCGATCCGGCTGGTGACAACACGCGACGGCCGATGTGGCCGATGTAGTGTTAGCTGTAAGTGCCACGATTGCATGTGGGCTAGGATACTGCCGGAACTTCCAGACCCAGACAGGGGGACGATTATGGTCCTCGACCAAAGACTTTGGCTCAGAAGCCAGACCACATGGCAGCGGTGTATGGTGAGAAAAAATATATAACCGTTCAGCTGTAACATCCTCTCGGTGCCTTGCTGCCATGCCACCTGAAGGAAGCACGAGGGCAGGGATACCGCCCGGTTGCCCAAACCTAGACAGGGAAGTTGTAAGGCAAAGGTCGGGTTCGAACCATGGACCTTCCGATCAGTATATTCGCGCTCTAACCACTGAGCCATCTCGCCCCCTGAGCACCCTGGTGGGAAATGCAAGTGCATTGCCTTTTTATCGGACAAGTCACCACACATGGTCTAACCTATACCCTGGAAGACCAGGAGACTGTGTTGGCCAGACCTCTAACCACAGGTCAACTTGGTATGAGAGACTGTGAGTGTCTCACTAACATTACACACTATGGCTCATTGGGTTGCCGAAGCACACAAACCGTCACACCACGGTAAAGTCCAATCTATTCGTGACGACTGGCACGCATAAGGCTGATGGACAGTGACGTGTTAACCACCCTGGCAAGATGGCATGATTAGTGTCAAGTTGCGCATCTCAGAAGAATCAGGAATTATTAACTGGGGCTCTCCATCGGTAACTGGTAGCCACACAATTCAACTGAGTCCATGATTTTCTTGCTGTTGATGGCCATAATGTGAGCTTTGGCTTGGACGTTTGCACTAGCCAAGGGCAGACCATGATCAACATACAAATGAAGTAGTCGCTCCACATTATCCGTACGCCTAGAATCGAGTCCAGCTTTACCACTTGACTGTGCTTCTTCGGGACTTGGTCTTCCAACGTGGACGTTCATATCACCCGCCAGGATTACTATATCTGAAGTAGTCGCGACGCGGAGCAGACTTTTAGAGGCTGGCAAATGATTATTGTGGTTTATTCTTCTGGGCCATGGTTTAGACATGGAACAATGGCTATGAAACTGGCAGATGAATTATTCGCACTATCATTGGGTGGGGGGGTGGGGAGATGGTGGGAGGGATGGTCGATGAGCGAAGAGCTATAAGTGCGAGTGATTAATCCCAGTCGCTTACGCCGAAGAAAGAGGTTCGGTTAAGCTACCTCACCTAAAACCTTTGACCTAAACGTCTGACCACAACGCAAGCGGGAAGATATGTGGTTTTGTCTGGAGACCTTGCCCCTAACTTCTGATAAGGTTCTGGACCGCGAGGTAGAGGTTGTTAGGGTTCCCTTGGGAGGCCCTTCCCAGTGCCAATGACTCAATGGTCTGACCCACTTAGCTACAAGGGGCGGCCTGGCCCGGCGACGCAGGGAGCAAGGCATTATTGTCTCACTCCTAGTGCATCTGCGCACAGTAGGTACCTTTTGAGCAGCATGGGACTCTTTGGCTTTAAAAGTACTCCGACCGTATTGAACAATGTACCAGCGGTCACGGTTGACCATTGGGCGATCAGAGTGTGAGCTTTTTAGGGTCGACCTATCCTTCTTCAGGGGATGAGCTCACTCCTAATCTGCGCACAGTAGGTACCTTTTGAGCAGCATGGGACTCTTTGGCTTTAAAAGTACTCCGACCGTATTGAACAATGTACCAGCGGTCACGGTTGACCATTGGGCGATCAGAGTGTGAGCTTTTTAGGGTCGACCTATCCTTCTTCAGGGGATGAGCGCATCACTACCTGCATAAATATGAGAATGCTGGTAGCCTGGGTGAAATACCCTACTACATTCATACTCCTGTCACACAGGACAGTGCGACTTTACCTCCAAACCGCCCCGTAATAGGATTACTCACAGTACGAAGACTCGCTGTTCGTCAGACTGCTTCCCGTTGGCCTTCCTGACATGGTTGAAACCTTAGGAACTGTGTTCCAGCTAGTATAGCCCGCAGGATCATTGCATCACAGAGGGCTGGCCATCATGACAAGGTGGCAGCTTTAGGTTGGGTCTAAGATTAACAACACTGTACAGTCATCCATAGTGTGTCTGCAGAAGGACCATCACATATTGCACATACCGCACATATTGCATGCGAGCTAACGCTCCTCTCTCGCCTCCTCTCTCCAGAATGTCCAGGACACTTATTAAAATGTAGTAATCCTCTTCTATATGGCCATATCAATATAGTACAATGAAATATATCTTGGATTCGTTGACTTCTGAGAGACTACCCACTGGTAAAAAACTAACCTTTTGTCCACGAATACAAATTCCTCTCCCTAAAAATATGATAGTAAAAAAAATGCGTCGGTTTTTCTTCCCACCAAAAAGCTTGCCCTCCAGGCGGCTTTGAGCTAGCAGTCCACTCATTTGGACCTACGCCGCAACAAATTCAGTACTTTCAGTGTGTATGCACGCCAAACCCTACAGAGGACGCTATTATGTGCTGTCTACGTAGAACAAATTATTTAGGAGGCACCAAAATCACGGACTGTGTGGAGAGTGGGAATTATGTAACTTCAGTGGAAATACAGGTTTGAGTTAGACAACCATGCAGCGTCAAAAAGCGATTTCACTCCACATCAGTGGCCCCACGTCCCTATATTTGTAAGCAATATCATTGGGTCGAAGTGTGCTGCGGTGTGGTATTATAGGCCAACGTGAGGTAACGGAAAAGAGGTTACTATAAACAAAACATTCTAGAAGGATTGTTTCATCAGAGGAAGCCCTTCCAGTGTTGGAAACAAATACGGCAATAAACATGGTAATGATGTTGTACATAAACTTCTTTCAATATAAAGGTGATATTTGTTATTCTTGAAGGGGACAAATTTACCTTTCACGACTGTAGTTCTTACTGACTGGCAATTATTGTCACGCCAGCTTCAACTGCAGCACAAGTCAAGGTTTATTTAAACCAACTTATAGTAGTTTTCAGAAGGCGGCGAATTTGTGGTTGGTAGTTATTCAGGAAGCGTCCCTTCAAGGTAGAGTTCCAGACTTGGGTTTTGGGCAGATGACTACCAGAACCAAGCACATCAAGACAGCCGTTTGACTTATGCCTGAATCGTTGGTTAGCGCTCAGTGTCCGTTACTTTAATACCGTCCGTAAGCGATACCAGCCAAAACTCTTGATAAATCAAAAATAAAATGATGTGAAGTCACACCCTAAATGATCCTATCGGATTCCTCGATCCGAGAACAATTGGACTGAGGTTGTAACCAACGCTCTAGCTTAGTTCTGGGCGTAACTCACCGGTTTTTCAAACTTTCTCAGACCCCACAGAAATGTGGTAGGTACTGAAGTTATATCTTCAAACAAGTGTTGTCAAATAGGTCGGTCGAACATCTTCCTGTGACGTCCTTACACTGGTGCATTACTGATCCTATCTTGGATATTTTCTATACAACAAAACCAGATCGAAAAAAGCGGCTGTCGAATGAAGACTACCCTCTGATAGAGATCCTTGCAGTGTACTATAAGTAACAGACTTAGAGACGAAAAATAACCTATGTGTCAAGCAAAATGAAGGCGAAAAAAGGACAATTTTTAAACGTTGTCGAACAAAAAATCCAGCAAAGATCACCACTGGAAAGATAAAAGACACTAATGTGAATTCTTGATATTCTATCGAAAAATATGCAGAAAAGGATCAGTTCAGTAGAACTGTATGAGTCTGATGGAATTGCATGGAATTTTCACTGATTTTACGTTCGTTGGCATTAGCAAACCATACACACATTAGGTTAACCAGATTAAATCGGCTGCCGATAAACTAAAATCATATACGTTCAACTTACCCGAGCCTTTTGGTTTCTTTATCCTCGCCCACCGTGTAACAGGTGGGTCGACGATTGCACAATTGATTGGACCAGTGAGGATGTAGCCAAATCACGTGATCAACGTGACCGGCATAAATCATGGGGATAATCCAATCTTCTATACTGGTTTTGCTGCAACACAAGGACGGATGGAGTAGAGCTGGGACGAGTGAACACATACTGAACCAAATCATGAGGATTTTGGCGGATTTCACACGCTTTCAGTGCAGGTGAACCCATATCCGGATGGGAGTCAAAATGAAGCAATTTGATACCAGAGAAAGGGATCCTTTTAGCACCGATCAAACGGTATATGTATGACAGGACCTGAAGTTGCGTCACGTGTGAAAGATGACATGCAATTACCTCATTATGTGCATCCACAACGATAACCGGAATACGTTTGTGAGACATCTGTGGGAAGAGAGCTAAAACATGATACATGAGTTAAACGTCAGCGTTAACAGAATCGTGGCGGGGCAGTTTGAACACCTAATGAACCTCGGTAACTGTCGAGTGAAGTTTACCATTGCGACACCATTGCGGCACAAAAAAGATATTTTCATGGATTGCTTCTGAATGCTTAACGTTGCCGAGAAGATTTTCCGAAGCTGCCACTGGTTCCCCCTTATGGTTCCACCCAATTGGCAGCACAATGGTTGCGAGCAGGAGCGGCTGGAAAGAACTCTGTACGAAGTGACCGGTATAACCGAACAGAAAACGAAGGACCGTAAGAAAACAGTGCGTCACATAAGCCCGTGCCACTCACATGACGTTCAAAGAACAAAGCGCGGGAAGGAATACGGCTAAGTTTAGCCTCTAGTGTATTCGAATAACTCGACGCATTCAGACACTGAACCAAAGAAATGGAATGCACAACAAACGTGAGTGAGGTGAGTTTATTCTCAATCTGTAACCCTTTTCTGGAGCTCATGCGAAACACTGACAGCTTCAAATAATGGATTAGGATGCTGCAAGGATCAGATAGCTAAATGTATGGCTGGTTGCTAATGAGATGGAAATCATGGGAAGATACACAATCCTGAACCCGACCTGTGCCTCGCAACTTCCCGTCAAGGCTTGGGCAAACCGGTAGTATCCCAGCACTCGTGCTTCCTTCTGGTGGCGTCGCAGCTTGGCACCGAAAGGGTGCTACAACTGGTCGATATTTTTTACACCAGCTGGTGTTCAGGCTAGCCTGAACAACCGTTTGAGTCAACGATGCTGCTACTCTACAACGATGATTCCGGGGTGCATATCATCGTTATCAATAGCATGGCATCAGTGTTCAAAACCGATGCTTCACTGCCGTACCGAGGTACATACACCCCTAGACACTCATTCAGGCAATCGGGATGGAAACTGACAGCAAGAACGCCACTGACACACATTGGCAGCCATATTTTGCAGCTTCGCCGACAAAGTGCAGCGAAGATTGAGCGGCCCGCATGTTCAAAGGCAACCAGAATTTTCGCCATCTTTTTCATACCCCGTTGCCTCGTCAAGGGTTGACCACCTACCTGCTTGAGCCACTCTGAATTAGGAGCAGAAAGCAGCACTCTCTTCGGCATACGAGGCACACGAGCACAGCTTCTGGTGCTAGGCACATTCTCCAATGGAAATCGTTGTTGTAGAACCCACTTGTTAGCTGGAAATCCACGCGGATCCCCCTTTACCGCTCGCAGTCAGGTGCTGCTACGGTTGAGGAGTCCATCCCAGGCAAGATTGGCCAAAAATTCGGGACGCTTGCTGGTCTGGCATCAAGCCAAGATCTGATTGGTCGAAAGTCTAGACGCAACAGCCAATCATGACCCAGTGTTGGGTGACGATCTCCAGTGATTCTCCTTGAATTGTAAAGGATATGTTCACAAGCACGCCAAAAGATTATATGATGGCAGCCAGTTTATTCAACAGGGTTTGTGCTTCTCTTTGGTCTTCAAGGATGAGGGCGATGTCATCTACGTCCCCCAACTCGACAAGACAACGATTTGAACGCCGAGGTTTTAAAGACTGTCCAGTGTTCGCCTCATTATTTCATCGATGACGAAGTTAAACAAGAATGGGGAGAGTGGACATCCTTGTCTGACACCACTTTTTGTAGGCAAGCTTTAGGGGAGCTCACCGTACATACTGTAGGGTGAGATTATATTTATGGGGCATACCCTGTTGAGCAAGTGTATTAACAACAGCGGTAAACCGACATAATTAAACGCACCCTCGAGGATTTTGGGTCGTCTGCACTATTGGTGTGTGTGAAGATGTAGTCAACGCAGTAAATACCCGGTGAAAATCATGCTTGATTCTCTGAGTCAACGCTCCGCGTACCACAGTAAGACGACGAAGAATCAATGAAGCCTTGTCACAACAGGCGTCAAATTAACACCGCTTTGGTCACCACATTCACTCCAAAGTGCCCTTTTTGAAAATGGGCACTACTATCGACTCAGCCCAGTTGTCTGGAATGGTCTCTTCCTACCAGATAGGGTCGAACAGGCTAGACAGGAATTGGCTGGGGAGTCCACCGCCATCCTTTAAAAGAGCAGGTGAAAGGTCATCGGGACCAGCAGCACATGACGCTTGGGTACAGAAATGCATTCGGACACATCTGAGGCTGAAGGTAGATCCATAGTTACGGTCCACCCTTTTTGTTGGATGCCAGGATTCTGGATTGGACGTAGCAACTGGTCACCTGAATTGATGCCCGAAGCACTGCGCCCAGCGGTTCAAACGGTCTGCCTTGCTGCTTGTCAGAGAACCAGTTTGGTACCTGATTATTTCGCTGGCAAGAGGTTTCCGAGGATAAGCAAAATGAATCAAGCAGAACAGCTTAAACACGTTTCCAGCATTCTTTGCATCTTCTGTTTATTTGGCACTTCAGGTCCACCAAACTTCTCTGTCCGGGCGGACACTCAGTTTCACCTGACGTCGGATGACGCGCCGAGCGCAGTTGGGATGGTGGCCAGGGGATTTTGTCGCCAAGTTTCCAGGGAACACAGTCCCATCAGAAATTTACTGCTTCGGTGAGATCGGCTGTATTGTACAGCCAAAACACATTCTGACTTTGAATGGCGCCTCGGATATCTTTCGTCAATGGCCGTTTACATTCGACACCGTACCACACGGCAGGCATTCGAGGAGCTGTTTCTAATAGTTTCGTTCGAATTCTGTGTCCACTAGCTTCTTAACGGCTTAGTGAGGTGTGCACTACTTGTGGTGAAAAGCAGCAGCGTACATGTGCGTAGTCATTGTCCATGCTGATGTTCCAGAAGGTGCGGCAGACAGTGATCGGCCCTCTCCACCGATAACTGACGGCGATGTGGTCTGTTTGGATTCGGCGCTAGTTTGATGGTGAGTAGCACACTGTCAAGCAATTTCCGTTGTTCCGGAAATTCGTACTGCAAAGGAACGGTCTGCGATCGGCACACATATTAAGTAAGCGATCTCCGTTTTCCGTGCATCTCGTGTCCAAACCAAGAGGACAACCCAATCGAGCCTCAGCTGCACTTAGTTTACCTACCTGAGCGTCCATATCATCAGTTACCACAACGATATCTTAGCATTTAGCCTACTGTAGAAGGGCACGTATAGCGCCATAGAAACTGTCCGTGGCAGATTCAGAGATAGTTATTTCGGGCTTGAGCAAACATAATAAAAAATGTTCGATCAAACTCACTTCCTCTAGATTCTCTCACAGATGTTACCAAACGTACCGCGCAGGGACGACTACCAAATATACGCAACGAGATCAGCGAGGCGCTGACTTAGGACTTGGCCGCCATTTTTTAACAATGCGGTCATGAGGCCATTCGTGCCAGGAACTCGGCGGCACTCGAAGGAACTACTGTGGTCATAAGCCTCCCAAACCTTATGGAGACAGAGGTTCAGCGTCCATGGGCCATAAACTATAGATGAGTGGCAGTGTGTGTCTACAATAATTGTTGTGGGATGTATTCGGCCAAGCATTTGGGGCTTTCTCCATTCAGGATCGTAGCACTAATTTTACGCCCGACGGTTCCGCTCACCGGTGTTTTCGGACGGCCAAATCAACTGAAATGAGCTCCGGCCGTTCCTCTGTTTTCGGGCCCAGCCCATTACCTTTGTCTTCACTATCCTTCGTGCTTTATATTTGGTGACCTTAACCTCTGTTAATTCGCCAGAACCAAATGGTTTGGATCGATGGAAATCGTTCCTCAATATTCAAGCGGTGCGAATGTTTTGTCTGATATGCGGATATGGTGGTACTTTGCTTCAGGAAAACCATCAGCATGTGCAGAGATGTGGCGTTCCGGCATGTATTCATATCTGACGGTGGAGCAATTGGGGTAAACACCAGAAGACGATTCCATTAAATTCGTCTGGCATACGGATATTTCAGCCTCCCATTTGGTAAGCGATTTATTTCCACTTTACGTGGCTCTGTAAGACTAAAGTAGAAAAGACTTCAGACGAGCGCGTTGTTGGAATCCACAGACGAGTTCTGAAAGGAGCGGCAGTCAGTTATTGGTCGCGCCATCGGTAACTGATGACAAATTAATCGGTTTGGGTTCCCCAAAGCACACCATGTATAGTCAGACCATTCGGGCAATATCAAAAATCTGTACTGTACTGTATAAAAATAGCTTGTGACCAGCACATCGCTGAAACCATCGACCGCCATTACCCCTAACAATCCAATCTATGCTGACCACCTAATAAATTCCCATGCGGCCTAGGTCTACCCACTTTTGCATTTGGGTCTTCGGTAAACGTAATGATATCAAAGCTTCTGGATCGCCACAGCTGGTCACTCACACAACTTGACAGGACGAATAGACAGTGATCTACTTCCTGCTTCTAAGGATCCTTCACGCATGTTGCCAAATCAACGTCATGGAGGCGAATATAAACCGGTGTCCAGTTGACCTAAGATCCTCTATCCAGTGACCTGGGACGACGCCCGCCCTTGCACGTCCTGTTGCTGAAGCCTCTGAATCGCCAGAGGTGTGCGGTCGGAACAGAGTGGAGTGCAACGGGGCAATTAAAATTGAAAGGATTTTGCATCTCCTATCAAACGCTGATGCCTTGCGGTCAGGCTCTTGAGCCAAAGGCTTTGGTTCAGGACCATAATCAACCTCATCTTTAGACCCGGGCACCCTGGCTGTATCCCCACCCGCGTACAGCCATGATGCATACAAATAATACTCTCATGGGGCATTTAGATCAACCACTGTCTTTGTATCTGATCAACCGAAGCTGAAGTGTTATGGAGTAATTCCGTCGATCACTTTGGATGAATTCTCGCTCGTGCCTAGAAACTTCGCAGTCGCTTTTGGCGTCCGGTCAATTTTTCGGGCACTTATCATTCGTCGCAACTATCACCGTTCTCCGCAGTTTTCCTGGAGATTTTCCTGGAAAATAAAATTTACCTCGCAAGTAAGGGCTTTGTTAAGCACGAAGCAGACAATTTACGCACGTGACATGTATCGCTGTTGACAGTTTGGAGAGTATGTAGTACTCCTAAAAGGCAAACCATCCAAAGCAAAGGATTCCTTTGATGAACTTTCATGCAATGAAGAGCCATAGCTTTTCATAGCTTTGCATTTGATCCTAGGAGAGCAGAATCATGAAAAAACGATCTTGCCTTGAGATATGTTTTCTTCATATTTCTTAGTTTATCCCGTATCAAACATCCTGTCATTCAGCACTGCCAGTCACTCACCGCCGTCACTTAAGACAAGTTTTTTGGATAGCAATGATGCATCTAAAGTTCGACGTTAGCTTCACAGTCATGACTGGTCCTATGGCAAATTTAGGGAGCACACACCACGAATGGACATCCGGCCGCACACCGTGTTAAATTTCTCTCATTATAGACCGAGTAAAGAGAAAACAAAACGCGTCCAGTGCTAGTCTATTTGGTGAGATTTTGAGAACCTCTTGTTCACTGTTGGACTTTAAGTTAGGATTTTGAAACCGGCTGTTATTCACTTTTGCCCCTGTAAAATTAACTGGGCGAGAGGAGCTGTCATCTGCCGACAGCTCGACCATCACGACCATCGAGTCTGGTCAGCTTGGTGACTGCCAGCAAATTAGGTGAGAACGTGGCAGCAGTCATCGCTTCCCAACACCATTCTTACCACGTCGTTCTTCTCACATTCTATTGTCTAATCAAACGTGGGGCTATCAGTGCACAGTGATGATAACCATAATACAAATCAGACGGTGTATGCACTAATAAAAGTTTTTAGTATAGTTGCGATACGTACAAAAATAAATACAGTGCGAAATTGCAACGAGTCAAAAAGGGAACTTATCATATGCGGGAGTCCCTTGGTGAAAGTCCGGACGGCGGGAACGTGTTTTCTTCGCAGTATAGCTGCTACACGTGTTCCATGATTGTCCGTGGACTTAAAGGGCTTGGCTGACTCCTTGCTCCCTGCGCGCGCGTGAGTTTATGTGTCCTGACTGGGTTCGGTTTCCCTTTATGTAGGTCCCAGTGCGAGTATGTGGGCGCGTCGGCACATGAGTGGTTGATACGCTGACTAGGCGGTGAAGACAATCGATGTCTAATGAGTCAGCGTAATGCGACGTGTTTGTGAGTATGAGAAAAAAGACAAGCCTCGCGATTCAATGAGCGGCTGTGAGCTGAAAAGTTAAGTATGTGGGTGACTGGTTGCTACGGGGCCAAGCTCCATGACGCATTTTGTGCGTCTCTTTGCCTCACCTAAGCAGAAACTTGAAATTTCTCCTTCGCCTTTCTGTGACGCAATTTATCCGTCGCCGCTCGCCTTGATCAACTGAGTACGGATTGCCGGAACTTTTCGATAGCTATCGAACTGTCGACAGCATTCCCTATTGCCCAATCCTCTAACAGAACGTCTGCACGAAGCTATCAGCCACAGATGGCTCGATTCTTTTAAGTGCAGCTTAAATCGTATTTTTTATTATATTTTTATGTACCGTAACTGTTTCTTCTACGTTTGGTTGGTCGGGCACTTACCGTCAGGTACCAGGAACAAACAGAATCACCAGCGTTTGTATGTTGTGGTAAAACATTGCAATTTTCGCGGATCCCCACAAAAAGCCATCATTAATTTTCTTGGACATATCAACGGATGTGGAATCGCCCTGTATTTTTGCAAAACCGGAGCTAATTTTCCTGGTACGTTGCTTGCGTTCCAGAGCGACCACCGAATCCCCCATGGTCTGCTCTACCGGTCCCTTCTACCTATATTAAAACCCGTCTTTTCGTGATTCCTCGTTAATCGGTCGTAGCAACTCTGCTTTTCAAGATTTAATTCATCGTATAAGATTAAACTATGTGAGTGGCAAGCGCATTTGGGTTTGAACACGACGTACTCCCGCGACGAGCTCCATGTTCTTGTGGTTTCGCGCATCTCTTTAGGTGAAGTGATACGTCGTAAAAAACCGCAAGGTAACGCGACATTCAAATTTTTTCATATGAACCGAATGGTTTTTCAAAGCTTATTAAATATCGAGGGTTGTTAACTTCATGAGGATTCGTTATCATCTCTGATATTATTACTTACACGCATATACCACATTGACTGTTAGTGATTGTGCCGTAAGCGCTTGGTGTGTACAAGTTGTTTCACAAGAAGTTACAAGGCATGGATTGATTTGCACAAACTACTATGCCCGCCTCGGATCTTGTCAAGCGCAGACTTCATTTCAAGGAAAGCCACCGCTTCCCAAGATCCATTTGTTTGGAAGCAGGCTGACCAGTGCAGGGTTTCACAAAAAGAGATATTTGGAACTTATTTCATTTAGGTCCTGGATTCAGTTTCATAACTGCCGAAGGAAGCTACTTCAGGCACCAATCAACTAAAATGAAAAACGTCGTTGTCATACAAAGTTGCACAAGCTTGTCATGTTATCGAGTAACTTCCAGATATTGGTTGATTCAACGTCAAAAGACTGCCCCACCAAACCTGCGCAAGTACCACACCCGCGACGACAGTGCGTGGCGTGCTGGGACGTGTTTCTATGTCAGCAGATTCATGGCCTGCAAAAGTCGTGACAAACTTGGTGGGCCAATGCGATGAGCGGTACATCCTCCCTAGCCCGACAGTTTACTCACAATATAATTGATTTTTCGAATGCTACGACATTTTCATGGTTACCGCTTCATTATGCAGAACGTCTATGCATGATGAATTATTATGCCGATTATCTACGTTGGTGATTTGTTTGAGTTAGTGAATCTTTAAGGTCAATACACACCACCGACTGTGGATACGCAGACCAATGAAATGAGAAATCACGAATTGCGGAAAAAGGTGACTCGCCAACAATGGACGGGACGTTCAGATAATTTACAGCAGAAATACTTCACTGAACGTTCTAAGATCTGCATGGCCCCTGTGGGAGGAAACTTTGCGGTCGTGCCGCTCCTGTAAATAATAATGTTAATAATAATAATAATACTGCCTATTCCCAGCTAGTGGGTGGCATGTCATCGAGCATGATCATGTTACATTCAAAATAAAAGCATGACTGGTGTGGTCCATGTGTACACAGGACTGCGAGGAAAATGGACAGGCAATGTACGATGTAGAGACCATAATTTGAAGGCGGGGGCAAAACAGAAGGCACCGTGCCTGACATGTGGCAAAAAACTGCAAATTGCGAAAAATGAGGAATCATATTAATGACTCTGGTGAAGCAGCAGAGCAAGAAGCTTCAGATGGTTATTTCAAACGAAATATTGAAAGCGATGCTCAAGCCTCGTGGCCTGTGACTGTTAGGTTTTTCCCAGAGCCAAAAATGCGTAAGCACGGCTGATCAAGCGGAGGGATTTGCAGTGTGGATATACAGTAAAAGGAATATCACGATCATGCTGTATAATGAACTGTATAGATTCACCGATGACATCAATATAGTGGCGCCGGGTGTAAAAGTTCCTTATAAGAGTGAGTTGGTGACAAATCGCAGGCCGGAAAGCAATCTGGACACAGAATAATTGACTGCGTGGGGAGCACAGACTAAAAGTCCACCGAAATCGCTAAATTCGAGCACCACCGCACTGCGAAGAATGTTCACCAGATAAATGGTCGACGTGGTCCGTCGCACAAACCAGTGGTCACTGAAAGTAGTCGGCCGGTCGCAGAACACACAGAAGCACACGTCTGTATCCATAGACAGCCATCCGGGTCGAGATGCAGTATTCCCAAACACTGACGGCAGGCCTTTAGTTGCAGACTTAAGCCGTGACGCAGCAGAACTTGCCCCAGAACAATCACTTGCTTAATGGTGATTGTGGCCCTGCTGGGTTCTAGCCAACGAAGCTAATCCACCACTCCGTTCAGTTGTTTACGCAGGCCATCCAAAGCTGATAGTGATGGCTTTGGATACAGTGTAAGGAGTACACCCTCTCCGGTAGGTTGAAATCCGACAGCCACTGTTGGTGGATAGGGAAGCAACCTAAGAAAAATTTATGGAGAATAATCCTCACTGCTTGAAATCAACGCTTCTCTAGATACAGAGAACAATTGTATGCAGCGACCCACATCGGAGTGACAGAGCGACAACGCACAGGGCTACGACAAATAATTGAAGCCGTTGGCATTTGGCCACCTGCATAGTTCGGGCCTCAGGCATGGATGACCATAGCTACGGGCCTAGTACTTATTATAAGTGACTAGTGTGGGTGACTGTGAACAGTCATGAGTATGAGAATCGGACGACGGCTGTAGCGTCGGGGCATCATTTATATTTGAGGTTCCGCAATCTGCAGTACAGAGACACGGGTCTGGCAGTTACAACAAGGCAAAAGCGCATGTGGTTTTCAAGATATCTTCATTTTCCGGCGTTGTTCCTAAAATTTATGATGAAATACGGACTGATGAAGTCATGCTTCTGGGCATGAGCGAGAATTCATCGGGATGTTGGTACTTCACATGCAGACATCATACAAAGCCACGTTATCCTGTTACCAGTTCGTATACCTGAGAACAAGAATCATCCACAGAGATGCACGCTCACACCAGCACTGCATAATGCATCAAGTTGTTTCTTGTTATTATGCCAAACGCAAAGTGACTTTCTCAATAGCAGTGTTGTCATGCAGTTAGGTGGACAAACACATCTAATTCATTACATTCGTCCAGTACAACGCATACAAACGTTATTGACACAACCGGCAGGTTGGAATTTACATCGGAAATTCTTAAGATGTTATACCCTAATTGAAGAACACCACAGAGTCAATATGTGCTAAGATTTCATTTTGTGCTCTATCTCGTGAACTGGTAATTACATGCGGACCGGCCGCGATAGCCGGCCGTGAAAGTTTGCTCATGTGTGAAACGTTATGAGTGATGTATCACTGAAAGTTGTACCCGGATTTGAATAACTCTGCGTAAGCTTCACAACCTGGAGAGCTCCATAGTTTCGGCGAACTGAATTTCAGTTAAGTTCTGGTGACCGAATAGGACTGAATGAAATCAGCGTTCCCAGTCACTCGTTATTCGCGAAATGAATTCCAGTTCTCGAAAAATTAGGGGCTCCCAAGGTTACCACTTCATAGTAGAGAATATCTACGTCCAATGAATTGTTCTGCAACCTGTCTGCATAGGGGTGTTTTTTAAATGAGCGCACATTCAAATCAACCATTCACCTCCGATCAGGAAGTCGTTGCCCACCGTAATAAGTATATCAATGATTGCGGTAAAAAGTGGATGGCTTATAATGGACAAAGTTTGCAGGCTTTTTACGCTCTGCTCCAGGAAATATCCGGATGTCACTCCGGTGAATAACTCTAGCTATGTTTATCCTCCGTGACCAGAAGAATACCGAATTCTATGTTCTGGAAGCTCAAAAAGTGCTATTCCGAATTACCATCGCAGGAGAGGTTCATTAGTTTTGGTCAATTCAAGCGAGGGTCGAATGTTCATTACTTATGCCCGTCGGTAAAGTTTGGTGATAAACGCCAACAATATCTCTTTTTTAACTGATAAAACATGCCAAGACGATCACGTCGTTAATCATACCGGACAACTGAATTAGTCTATCCAACGCACACGAGTAGCATGCGGCCGAAGGGACACGATGCTTAATTAACTAGCTAGATGTTTTCGAAGTCGATCATAGCCAGACGAGTGATGGGCCTCAAAAAATTCGAGACTAATCGAAAATGCAAGACGAATCGTTAAAGAACAAACCATAACTGGTGGTCTTTACAAGCGCTGCACCAACTGACCACCCTTTGTTTTCCCAAACTGGTGCTTTGCAGGGCTGTTAATAACAAATCATGGATGTCGATAAGCTACTTTGTGAAACAGAAAATGTTGAGGCAGACAGGATTCTGGGGCGCACTGTCCTGGGTATCTGTGCCCTGGTCCAAGATGATATTATAACTTGCCTTTATTTCGAAACGTTTAGTAACGTGTCAGTGCGTTCTCTTGATTACGCAGGTGCTTGGCAGAAAAAAATAAATTAATCATACACCCACACAACTTAGTGACAATTCTGAAGATCGCCACCACACCGCGGGTAACGATGACCATCACAACAATCGGTGTGATGTGATACGCGCTCCGTTGCATACTAGCGGTCACTGCCACTGGTCAGAAGGCTACAAATCCCGCGGAGACACAACTTATGTCCCTGGCCCACCACCCGGCTAGGGGTGTTGAATCCTCGACCGTTGACGGTAGGCCACCAGTAACAGACGTCACAACATTTTTTCAGTATCATTTGCCCTGGGCAATTCATTGTTTGCTGACGGGTTGGGCTTCCGGTTCCAAAGACCTGCTGGTGATTCGCCACTCGAGTAAGTTGCTTACACAGGCTGTCGAATATTGGGGCGGTGGTTTGCGAAAACGTGAAAGAGGTTTCCCTTGTTTTACTGGGGCTACCGCCGTTAGTAGATAGGCAACTCAGAAAATTACGCTTTGAACAATATTTCTTACTACTTGTATCAGTCGGCCTCTGAAGACGATAAACATGGATAAAAAGGGTGCCAGATTCCCTAATAGAAGGGGCATGTGCATTTACCAGCACCGGTGTCATACCTCTGGGAGTGCTGAGGTGTTTTTCAAGGTACAATAGGTAAATATGCCTCAACTTCCTAGTTACGAGGTTATGGTAGGTGCAGACTTGAAGGTCGCGGCCCGAAAGTGAGGAAAGACGTCTGCGTCGATGTTCGGTAGACAACACCTAAAACGTATCCGTCGCCTTAAAACAGATTTTTTCAGGCAAAATGATGCAATGAATTCCCGCATGGGTGAGTGGTGTAGTGCTCTGGCTACCCAATAAGTTAGTTTAAAAGGAGTGTGTGGCAAAGAAATAAAAATAATTACGCTAGGTTGGGTATACAAAAATAAAGAAGTCAGATGGAACAGACTCACTAATAATTGTTCTCTTTAAAATAGTTCGTCGTTGGCCCAGGTCAAGAATAAACAATAATCCAATTCTGTTGGTCCAGAGGTCTCCTTCTGAAAAGTTCCCACATATAATAGATTCCGAAGATGTCTGAAAAGTTTTGGTACCAGAGTTAGTACATAAGACTCGCGAATGACCGCTGCAAGCGCGAGCGAAATAAGAAGAGGGTCGAAACACGTGACCACGCTTGTATTATGTGAAACTGTGCAAGTGTGCGGCTTTTGTAGTTTTTCGTATTTAGGCAAAAAATGATTATGCAATTGATGAAATACGTGGTGTTATAATGAAAGTAAAATAAAGGTACAAAAACAACAGTGGGCAATCACCGTGCCGGGACACTTTCTGTGTGACGTATCCAAGCATATCTGCATGGTTCAACGGCCTTTTCAGGTGATGATTAGACGCATTGCCAAAATGAAAATCCCGGAATGTGTGCGCATGGCCCATTTGTATGTGATGTCCGGCCAGTGTACAGTGGGAACAGAGACGAACGTGTGTCGGTTCGGCGCAGATATTGTAGGTCTTGTCAAAATATGACTAGAAACCCGCTGTACGGCATTCTCCAAGCGACCCATACGGCTCAAGGAGTGTCCGCCACCAAAAAACGTGTATAATAAACGATACGAACTTCTGGAGGGTCTGCTAATGTGTAGGCAGCATAACTTAATAATGGCTTTATCAACAAACTTGTAGGATGTATACAAATCGGGGCATGATCAACTGATACAACGTAAACAAAGCGAACAAGGGAGCAAGAAGAAAAGGCTTGATAAATGATAAGTAACTGTAGATCGTGGAAAAACAGAAGGATGGGCGTAAGATGTGCCTAGTCTAGTGCTGAAGCCGGTTGATCGAGCTGAAA
Source organism: Opisthorchis viverrini (assembly GCF_000715545.1). Taxonomy (NCBI): domain Eukaryota; kingdom Metazoa; phylum Platyhelminthes; class Trematoda; order Opisthorchiida; family Opisthorchiidae; genus Opisthorchis; species Opisthorchis viverrini. The sequence continues at coordinate 2,830,326 of NW_008751671.1, forward strand.
ATGAAAAAGGTTGCTGCCTTGAGTGAGTTTGGTCGGTTGGGTAAGTGGGCAGGATCAAGAAAAGAACAAGTGAAAATGAAGAGATTAGAAAAAGAAGTTGAGTTAAACGTCCAAATTCGTCCAAAATATGGTACATATCAAAACTGGTGTCATCATCGAAGGGAGTTCAGGCGTAAAAGTTATTTGCGAGGGAAAGGTGTTGCCATTGCATCGGGAAAACAGGTGTCCTAAGTGGAATCGCTGAGTAGGCGAAACATGGATGATAATTTTCGGATAATGGATTCAATAAGCTAGGTCGAACTCCTCCCGCAGGCGGCTGGCGCCAGGTAAATAATTTGTTCGTACTTGCAGGCAGAGGAACGTGCGGGTGAGGGATCAGAAGCAAGAGTGCGAAGGGAACAACTGCAGACGTACCATCAAATTGGCATTGCAGTGCCGTTCTATCAATGCACTGATATACTTCGGCTTCTGGATAGCCCCGAAACGGACGTCACTTTTGAGATGATCGGATGAGGGGTGCTCAGTTTTGTGGACGGCAGGATTTCTCGTTAATGTACGGCGGTGCCAGTTAAGTGACAACTCTGGAAAAGTCCAAACCAGCAGCAGCAGACAGAAAACAAGTTTTCTATGGATTTTCTGAACATCAGGCTCAGAACCACCGGCTACGCGCAATGCACTCTTGTCACACCAGGAATACGAATACACCATGGTGCAATCTAGAGAGGTGACCCTTCTGCGGATGTACCCAAGCACCACAGGGGGCTTTAAAGCCTCGTACATGTAACAGGTCTGCATGTTGGAAAGCCAAGAAGCAGTCATAATTGCAACTTGCGCATCAATTGGGTATCACTGCTACCAAAATTTTTCCGGTCTAATGTACTGGCGAGGCAAATGAAAAAGTAGCTACCAATGGAAAGATGGGAATAGAATGTAGAGATCCAGAGCAAGTGCACAGCGGCTGAATGGTGACAGTGTTGGTGTGAGTTTCCGTGTCAAGCAGAGGCGCAACTAGGTGTCGTATGTGCTTTTAGCGGGCTGTAAAGACGTACAAGAGTTTCATTCTTTGCGCACCATCATACGGACAATTTTGGGCGTATGATGCACCTTGGTAATTAAGAGAACGCTGGATTCGGTGTGGTTAATATTGCGGCCGAACACGACTCTGGCTGCCGGCGATTGTGGGGCCAATTTATCTACGACAAAAATCTTTGCTTGATACTGCTCTCACATTTCTTTGATAAGGCAAACTGATTGTGCATGGGGCGTGCTGTTCGCTTTCCACAAGGGCATCTGTGATAAGCAGGGCGCAAAGCTTGTATCCACAGATCAGATATTGGTTGCTTTATGAGGAATCATACAAAGTTGTTCGTTGCTTGTGACCCATCAACATTGACTGCACCCAAAAAATCATCGAAGCAGAGATTTCTGCTATCATCTGGAGAAACATCCTTGGCTTTGACGACCTTCCTCTGACTGCGGCAAAAGCACGCATCCAGACTCTTGAAGTTTTGCCAGGACCGATATCATATCATCAACCACGAATCTCAACAGAGATGGACTACATTTCTAGCAACAATGGGGCACGTCTTAAATGATGATGACCTTACCGAGTTATTTGGCTACGATTAGTCGCACTTCACATGATGGCGTTCCATACTTGAGAAGATCCCTGCAGGTCCCAAACTCCTCTTCGGTTAGCCGTCAATTTATCAAAGGCCTATCGTACGAAAGCTTGGTCACCTTATGATTACGTTCGAAATAATGAGAGGTGACTGTCTGATGGCTCTCGTGTTTGCTTAAATAAAAACACACATGACAGGCGGTACTTCATGTAATGTCTTTTTTATTGGCAAATGCACTAAACCTTCGGATTCCTCGACTTCCCGTTGGTTTTATCGGCTGCCTGTTGCACTTGTATTGCACCCGTCGCAAAGCAAAACAGGATTGGTGCTTCGATTACTAGATACACGAACAAATATCGCATAGTTATCCGTTATGTACCCCTTCAACGGCTTCTCCAATGCCATACAGAGCGAATAGCCAACAATCCTCTATTTCCCGGCAACATATCTGAAGCCACTCCCGAGGCCGTTGAACATGCAGTATACGGTGTCCGTCAGTTTGATTGATTTATATGTAAGTATTGGTGATGTACAACCTTGCTTACTAGGCTTTGGCTCATGAGTTTTGTTTCTGTTTTCCATCCACAGAAATTGTCGTGAACGCCTGCCTTCGGAGACTTACTGTCCCCTGATGCTTCCATAGTGTGCATGTTACACACAGCAAGTCCGAAACCGGATGCCTGTCAATAATTAAGGAGGGAGATTGGTAAAAAAAACATGACAAAATGAAGTTAGGTTATGTTGATTCTCGGTTTTAGCATGCACAAAACAAATTACAACACTTTTACGTAAAAATTTTCATCCCACTCTCACAGGTTTCACACCAAATAGGATTTTCCAGCCAAGGATCGGCCTCTTCAAGTATCGCGCCGCCTTATCTCAAAAAATGAAAATAAACTCGTCTAAATGTTCCAGAGTAACAATTCTCTCGATCTAAGAGACGTGAACACGAGGGTTGTGAAAACCTAATGTCTGCCTATCATCCCACCAATAGCGAGCTTCAACGAAAATGTGGAAGGTGGAGAACCTATCGGGCACCATTGCCTGAAGGAAGGTTACTAAGAACACACCATATTAATTAACGCGTCCGAAATCGCGAGAACACATACAGCGCGTGACATTCATTAACGTATGGAGCTTACTATGTTGTCTGAATGGACTGGCCGGTCATCAGAATCTGGCACAACAGTGGAGGCAAGGAATACGAAGATTACAAGGCGCTTATACGAATGTCGAGGCCTTGGCACTTGACGGGCTGTAAGGGTCCCCCTCGACTAAAGTTCTGCCTGCATTTTTGGAGTCTCGTCCTCATGCACTTTCTTCGAGAGATGCAGTGCATGTGGTGCAAAGTCTGTAGTGGTTAACGGCCCTAAGTAGTCCCTAGAGAACAGGATACATGAACTATGTAAGCCAGCTACAAAGTCACAAGGAGAAAAATCCAAGTAACTCTTGACTGACAGTCCAAAATAGGACATTCCGTAGTTCCGTATTCCGTTCAACCACCACACCACCAAGAAAAGTTCCACCTTCCTGATATTCCAATTCCCCGGTGATCGCAATAATAATCCACAGGCATGAATATATTAGTCTAGTGTTTGTAGCTAAGATCTTTGTTCACGTTTAGAATTGGTAGCACCCAATTATCGCCAACCGGCAGTCACAACAACAGTCACTCAGCAAAAGTCTCAAAGTCACGTTGGACCCAAGAAGCTGGAGGTTGTATTTCAGCAAAACAAACTTTCGTACAGTGATGTTACTGATATTAATAGGGAAAACGAAGATGATACTGTGCATGAAAGATAGCAGTTTACAAGCGCTACAAGTCTGGTTCCAATCTCAATCCATCTATGATTACGGCACTCACCGCGAGCACACTCTTCGAAAATGGACACCTTTAACTGACCTCCAGTTGACGCATATTCCCAGAGTTTTTCCTCTACCCATCATGATGTACTAAACTTCTCGGTCCGCCGTGGTTTTGCTTTTCACGTGAGTCCTGGCATTTCGTCGAGTGGTACATTGGAGTACACTTGCACTCGGACAAGTGGAGTACATCGGGATTAGTAGTTTGGTGACACTTGAGAGACGGACGGCGTTCGTTTGATTCCAACATTCTTGGGAGTTCCATGCTCAGGGTTGGGCTGTAGGCCAGACAACATTGATAACTAGAAAGGGGCTGATTTCTGAATCTTGCTAGCGAGAATACAATTTATTTGTCCATCCATCGCCTCCTTTTAGGCTCAGTTTTGTACATCGGGGGGCACGTTAAGTTTAGACAAAGAAAGGATTATAACGACTGTGCTTATCGGGTTATCACGGTATTTCTCACAGGTTTACTTTAGGATCTCCGCGATTCGCCCGGAAGCGCCTAGGTGAAAGTTCGATCCTGATTGGCTGACACTCAAATCAACCGGCGCACGCCCTCTTAGGGTGCTTTCCGGCTCGCACACCATCCATCCCACAGAAATAGTTTCCGTTTATTCAGAGTGGCTCCCCTCGGATAGGTTGAATCGTTATTGAGTTGCCAACCCAGAGATCTAGACGGTACTTCATTCAGGGCCAAGCTAGTCGTCAGTGACCATGGCGAAATATATTTCGAATACTGTAGGCCTCTTTTGGTCTTTTGCGCCAATCAGCTGGAATAGTTGATACATATTCCCAGAGGTCCTCCTCTCCTGTATTTCCTCAGACATCATGATGTACTAAACTTCTCGATTCATTGTCGTTCTCTTGTTCACGTGAAACTTGGCATTTCGTCGAGTGGTATTTTACTCTAGGGTACTCTAGAGTACTACTCTAGCACTTGGATAACTTTCATTTCGACTCGCGCCCGATCAGCCACACCAAATACTGTGATAGGCCATGTATTGCGCACGCTAAATCATTTTTCGAAGACAATTCTTTGTGCCAAGTTCACAGTAGCGCAGGGAAGTGACCGACTTTTGACCAACAGAAATAGCATACGAAGAGTCTGGGCGCTGCCGGTACGACCCATCCCTCAGGATGAGAGTCCGCGTGTACCCCACTTTGCCTGGTTACAGACGCTGCAAGATAGGGTTGCTAATCAATTTCAATAGCGTTCTTGTCAGTTTCTACCTGCATTGCTCGGTGGACTCTCTGGTGGTGTAGGCACCTTGAAATATTTACGTTAGGTTAGCACCAAGCCCTCCACCCACTGTTCTTTTCTTGACAGTTAGGTTTTCAAATGAATTGCGGTTGTACAGCAGCAAGGCATGGGGGTTGAACAATGATGTCCTCCTGTCCATAGCGGTCGTCATTGACACATCATCAATGATTTGTGGAACCCGTGTGGGATTTTTCCAAATGTCCTACTCAACCTAACAAGTACACCCAAGAAAGCACTGACAGGTACTGAATTCGGACATTTTTTCCAGCCAGGAATGCAAAACCGTTCCCTTTGGAGTCGTAGCTTTCGTGGATACAACGGAGTTGGTCCAAGCGTATTCGAGCTACCCGTTCAATAATAGCTGACAGGACTTCAGTCCGTTGGCTGGTGACGATCACCGTTGTTTCCCGTGTAAATACCCAATGAGCAATGTTTGTTTTCCCCATTTATTTTGACTGCGCATGAGTAGCATGGAGATTTTATCCTGTAGGTGAAGTCAGTCTACGGTGACGAGCCCAGAAACATCCGTATTGGAAATATTCAGCAGACTGCCATGGAGTTCCGAACCCGACATCTTCCGGCCAGTGGTTAACATTTGACTGCTCGGCCATAAGCTGCTGATCAGTGGTATGATTAGTTTACACCATGCAGACTACGCAAGCTACTTGGATAAGGGTTTCAAAATGGGTTCTACTCAGATTGAAATCCGTGGCTTGTATTTCGAAGAAGATGGAAAGGGGAATTCCCTTGGCTCCAACGGCGACTATTGGTCATACACAGATATCCCGGTACCGTAGTTACGTCACTATCTTCACAAGGGTCTCTAGATAACACTAAGTGGAGAGATCCCGAGAGGTTTCTTCGACTTGTTTGGTACGGGTACCGCACCCTCCGACAGTATTATTGCTTCACTTGTGGGTAATGAATGCCGAAGAATATGATTACACACTGGTTGATTCCGGGTTCCTGACCTACCAAGAATCGACACAAAGGCAGACCCTGCACTGATAACGCTCACTGAGATAGCACAAGAAATTAGCACAACCCTGACCACAAGGTGCATAGCATGTCTATTGAAGTCTAACGAAGCTTAGGGGACATGTACGAACCTAGATGCAGTAAAAAGGTACACATCCTGAACTGAAAAGTGAATAGAAATTGACTCGATCCAGATGCCTACTCGTCGTGGATTCCGGTGTCTGGATAACCGATATATTAGGAGCGATTCAAGGACGAGCATGGTTTTTTTTGTGGTCCTGTTTTTCCAGGTAATTCGCTGTTGGTCAGTGTGCTAGCAGGGTTTTATCAACATTCCTAATCGGCAAACTAAACTTGGATATCCACGTTCACTGAAAGTGGTCACAGATTCCGACGAGACCCTTTGTCGTCTCAATCGGATCAGCAACGCGAGGTATCGGATCCTGAAGGAATTACTTCTGGAAGATCGTGTAAAGGAAAAAGTTGTGTTGCAGGACTCGGCACCGCAAAACGGGTAGGAGGGATTAACCTGTGTACTTGAATGTGTATCTTGAGTCGTTCAGGGAAGAACCAGAGTGTGGTGGCGGTCCACTCTTTTCGTATACCTTAGACTCATGGGATGACTTAGCGTTAGGGCTGAGCCTCTCCACTACCATTGGTGTTGTCTACCGAAGTCCATCGACCTCTGGTGATCTGATGCCGGATAAGTTAAACCTTCATACATTCAGAGGAAAGCATCTCATTCTGGACAGTTTCAACGCGCCATTCATTAACTGGCGTTTGTTTCACACTGAGATACCTGTCCAAGTACTTCACTCTAAATTATTGGATGCGGTCTTGGATTTGAACTGTGTCCAATATGTAGGCGAACCGATAATATGCCAACCTTACCAGACAGGGGATCTCTTAGATCTTGTCCTGACTCCTATGATGTGTGACAGTAATAAATAGCAACCTCAAAATTCATGGGCTTTAGTGGTCATTCAGCCTCTCACTTTCAGTGGATGAGAATCTGGGTTGGGTTCTGCCCCATTCTTACAAGACGCCATCTGTAGCATTTCAACACTAACAGTATTCTAGCCAAAGCACATTCCGTGTGGTAATAGTTTCACAATGAGTCTCGAAATGAAGATAAGTCTTCTGTTCAGAGCCAGGATGGTCATAATCATCATCGGCATATTGTATTAGTCTTATGCCTTATTATTTCTTATGCCTCACCGCTGTAGAACCACAATTTATTTGAAAGCCTCATTGTCAAGAAAATAATAAAAGCGGATGGGGGGGCTTGGTGCTAGCCTAACGTAACTATTCCAAGGTGTCTACACCACCAGAGACTCAACCAAGCAATCCAGATGGAAACTGACGACAATCATCGACAGCATAAGATCAGTGTTCAACACCGATGCTTCACTACCGTGCAGTTGTAAACGTCATGGTTGTACGTGGGCTAGGATGCTGTCATGGCGCCCGCATCTGACCAGGAGGACGATTAGAGCCCTCAATCAAAGCCTTTGGCTCAAAAGCCTAACTGCAAGGCAGCGGTGTTTGCCGGGAAATGCAACTGAATTACAGTTTCTAAGAAACAAGTCGCCACATGTTCGCCTACCTGGAGGGCCAAGGGACTGTGTTTGTCAGACCTCTAACCATTGACCAACCTGGTATGCGAGAATGAGTCGCGGGGACACCCTTTCCCAGTATAGCTCAATGGGTCGCTGAGGTGCGCAAACCGTCACATCATGGTAAGGTTCAGTCTCCAGGTAGCAGAAACTGGCAACAAGAACGACATTGGGAACAGTAGAGATCATGTGGACCTCATCCTGAGATATGGGTCACACCGACAGCTCCCAGACTCTTCGGGAGTTATTTTGTACCCCTCTTCCAGGTTAAAGGTTGACCACCTCTTTGTTTGCATCATTTGGAATCTGGCGCGAAGAAAGCATTCTTTCCGGAAAGCGATGATTCGTCATGCACAGTACGTAGTCTAATCAAAACAACTTCTAGTGGCGGCTACATTCTCACTGTGGAGCCTGTCGCACAACCAAATACCGTATCCTTGTGGACTCGCCAACACCAGCCTACCCGAGCTACGGTCTCGATAACAGTTGTCAAACACTTGAAAACAACTCATTTCAGCTGCTTGCAAACGCCTCGTTTCAGTCTTCTAACAAAATAGCCCGTACTGCAGCCTCATACGCACGTCCCTTGAGATTAGGGATGTATCGCTTTGCCAACATTGGTGCCTCAACTTGGCGAACATGACCGGAGCTTTGCAGATCCGCACACTATAATAGGACCTAATACAACTTCCAAGATACTTAAAATGCTCCACAACGATGAGTGTCTCCTTGGATTGTAAGTGGTTTGTTCGGTGATTACATGTCCAGGAGCATAACTTTACACTTTGTGGGGTATTTCATTCAAAGAGATCTGCGCCTTCATCTCCTCTTCAAAGATTAGATTTGATGGCACCACTTTGGTCCTGTCAGGGCGCGCCCAGACAGAATAAAAAGTACATGTGCAGAGAGTGACGCATCCCCAAGGTTATCATCGGTTCGACACGTCCGGAAAGTAGGTGAGTTGGCGGCTCTCACCAAACGGCTTAGCAACACACGACCAGCGTAGTGGGCCTGAGAATGTTCACGACCGGAACACCACCATTGGCTGTACGGAGCGAACAAGTGAACGAGCATATTTGGCCAATTAGTCATCCTATATATTTACGCAGACGCTCTGTACGTTTTGTGCAGGCAATGCAGCCGTGTCCCCAGCTCTCTGTCTTCTCCTTATCGCGTAGTCTGGCAGGCTCAGTGCAGGCGTAACCAGGCTCGGCCACCGCACGATACAACAGATCCCCGAATGTCTCGCTCACAAGCGGTTTTCGATCGCGCGCATAAACTGGAGTAATCTTCAGGCGTTCTCGGCCATTTGGCTTGCTTCCATTTTTTAACCTTCTGTGTCCACCGACTCCAGGTCGGTGCGCGCTGTCAGTTTTACTTAACCTCTGATAATCCGTGCGGACAAATTGTTCGGGGACCGTGGGATTATTTCCTCGAGATTCAAATAGCGCCACTCTTCGGTCTGATATCCAGCACTTGAGTGGGTCCGATAGTTCCGTGCAACCGGTGCAACTCCCAGCACTATGCAAAGATGTGATCTCGCTCCAGAATGAATTCGTACCTGATGGTGGAACGGTTGGAAGAGTCTCCAGAAGGCGACTGGTGAATTCGTCTGGCATCCGGATCTGACATCCCCTCAGTTCCTAGGCGATTTATTCTTAACTTACACGGCACTAGAAAGCGAAGGGAGAGCGCGTGGTTGGAATTGGGATGTATTCCAGAACGAGCGGTAGTCGGTTATTGATCCTCGTCATCGGTACCTCATGGCGATGTGATCAGTTTGGATCCATGGCTGGCGTGCTGTTGAAGGACACCATATGGTCAGACGACTTTGATTATTTCAGAAATTAGTACTGCATGAAACAGCATGTCATCACACAGCTGAAGCATCCGTTCCATGCGTACCGAGCTCAATCCAAGTCGGTCACCCACTGGCACCAGAGATGCGTTGAGTCTGCGAACTTGTGCATTCACAACAACCACAACAATATCTGAGTCTAGCCCGTCCCCGACCCAAAGCTGTCATTTTGTCGTGATGGTCAGGCTTCTGTACTGCACTGATCCTGCGGGCTGTACTGGCTAAAACTCAGTTCCTAAAGGTTCAACCATGCCAGGAAGGCTGATGGGGTGCAGCCCAATGAAGAACAATGAGTCTCTGTACTGCGAGTAATCGTATTACGTGAGAGTCTGGAGGTAAAGTCGTACTGTCCTTTGTGATAAGAGTGTGAAGGCAGTAAGGCGTATACCCAAGATAACCAGCATGTCCATATTTATGAAAGCAGTGATGCTGCCTTCCCATGCGGAAGGACGGGTTAAAAAAGGTCGGCCCCAAACACCGCACACTCCGATCGCCTAATGGTTGACCGTGACCGCCGGCGCATTATTCATCACGGTCGAAGTGCTTTTAAGACCAAAGAGCCCGGTGCTACTCAAAAGGCACCTGCTGTACACAGCTGTATCAGGAGTGAGACAGTAAGGCCCTCCTCCCTGCGCTGTCGGGCCACGCCGGCCCCCTTACAGCCAAGTAAGTCAAAGTATTGAGTCACTGGCCCCGGGAAGGGTCACCCAAGAAAACCCTAACAACCGCTGTCCCTTTGTCCAGACTTTTGAGTCAGAGGCTAAGGGTGGGGTCTTCGAACAAAACCCCTACTGCGGGTCAGACTTTTGAGTCAAAGGCTCGTAGTGGGGTACCTCAACTAAACCCCCTCCTTCGGCCTGGGCAACCGGGAAGTATCATTTATTCTTCGCTCAGAGGCCTTCCTTTTCATCTCCTCCCAACCCATTGTACTATGCAGTGCGATCAACCCATCTGCCAACTCCCTAACCACTCTTCCGTGTCTCAACCATCGCCCAGATGTCTATGTCAATTTATATCTCCATATAAATTTGGGCAACATGCATCCCTTGCCGAAACCTTACTTTCCCTCTCTATCGATGTATGTTGTGTCTCCGAAACACGCATACAAGACTCCACCTCGGTCGTGCTCCTCAATCCCTTTAGGACGAGCCCAGACGTTCCACATTTCACTTTTCGGTCATCCGGTGATCCTGACGCAATAGTTTGTGGTATCTACCGTGTGGGAGTTGCACTTAGCACCAAGGCTAAAAGCGCCTCACTGGACTGGATTCCAATAAACAGGCCACTTTTCGCTGTGCGGTTGGTTGGCTCAATTAAGATTAACGCAGGTCGATGCAATAAACGGTGTTTGTTTGTCGTATCCGCATGCGCCCCAACAGATAGCAGTCCTGAGACTGAGGAGGACGAGTTTTACCAAGGTCTGTCACAACTCCTACGGTCAGCAAGAAGGACGGATAAAGTAATCCTGGCAGGTGATGTAACTGCCCAAGTTGAGCGACTAATTCCAGAAGAAGCACAGTTAGGTAGTCGATTTGGAGTCGATGCCGAACGTACAGATAATGGAGAGTGGCTTCTTCAGTTGTGTGTAGGTCATTGTTTGGCCAGTAGGAACTTCCAACACAAACGCACACACCGAGTTACTTGGAGGCCACTCACTAAAAGATAGTCCTAGACTCAGTTGGACCATATCTATCAGTTACCGATGGGGACCCTCAGTTTTGGATTGTCGTTTTTTCTGGGGTACGCAAATTAACTCTAATCAGGCTATCGTGAGAGCCCGCTTAGCACTTCGCTTTTCGCTAGCACTACGCGTGCCAAAAGAGAGCAGCTCCGCTCATCAACTTTAACAAGTTTCGGTAGCTGAAGAGTATCGAGCTGATCTAGCTAGAAAGCTACTGGAAACGCGCAATAATGTGGACGACGAAAATTGCTTGGAGGGTGAATGGAGGCGAGTTAAAGAAGCAATGCTGTCAGCCTTCAAAACTGTTTGTCCAGCTCATCTGACTTGACCCAATGAACACTGGATGTCTTCGAGATTGGCAAATCTTATTGCTGCCAGAAAGGTCAGTAATGTTCATGGTTTCAGTCTCTTTCCAGATTGTCTAGTTAAGCGCTTGGAAGTGTAGGCATCACAGAAAGCTTGCGACAGTTCAACATATGGGTCCCCTCCCTCACCCACACTCTCCTTTTCATTCTAAGGCAGTGTCATGACTATATAACCCATACCTTTAAGCGCTTGTGTAGGCATCACAGAAAGCTTGCGACAGTTCAACATATGGGTCCCCTCCCTCACCCACACTCTCCTTTTCATTCTAAGGCAGGCAGTTGACTATATAACCCATACCTTTGCTTATCCTTTACCAAGACTCGACCAAATGATTGAAACCATCGCACGCTACACCGTCTCCAGAGTGCATATCATCAGGTTCCAATAATCGAGTCAGACAAGCCATTCACAGCGTCCGAAGCTGGGGGGAACCTATACCAGTTTCAGCGCATTCCTTTTGGAGTGACAAACGGGGTCGCGTGTTTTCAGCGAACGCTGAACAATATAATCAAAGCCGAACAGGTAAAAGACACATTCGCTTATGTCGATAACGTCACTATATGCGGCAAAACGAGAGATGAACATGACCGTAATCTTAGGCATTTTCTCGATGTCGCAAAAACATACAATATTACTTTGAACGATACGAAAAGCAGCTTCGCAACTGAAGAGATTACTCTCTTAGGTTACAAGGTCTCCAAAGGTATTATAAGACCTGACCCAGAACGCATGCGCCCCATAAGAGAACTCCCACTTCCAGAGAACGGGAAATCGCAGCAAAGAGCCGTTGGTTTGTTTGCCTACTATTCACAGTGGATACCGGCGTTCTCTGACAAAATTCATCCATTGGTTAAAAACAAAATATTTCCGCTCCCGGAGAATGCCCGAACAGCATTTGAGAACCTTAAACACGAACTAGAAAATGCGATGGTAGTTACTGTCGACTACAATATTCCTCTCGTTGTTGAAACTGATGCGTCCGACATCGCTATTGGTGCATCCCTGAGCCAGGGTAGCCGGCCGGTCGCCTTTTTCTCCAGAACCTTGACTGCAAGCGAGAAAAATCATTCTGCTGTTGAAAAAGAAGCATATGCTATAGTTGAAGCGATCCGCAAATGGCGCCACTATCTCCTCGGGAGACATTTTAAATTGATTACGGATCAACGTTCGGTAGCCTTTATGTATGGGAACCAACAGAAAAGTAAAATAAAGAACGACAAGATTGAACGGTGGAAAATCGAGTTGGCAGGGTACAACTACGACGTCGTCTATAGACCTGGAACAGATAACCGCGTTGCTGATACCCTATCTCGTAACCTTTGTGCCAACATTACTGGGACGGAAAAACTTGAAGAGCTTCACAACATATTATGCCATCCCGGGGTCACGAGATTTGCACATTTTGTTCGTTCTAAGAATCTTCCTTTTTCAGTCAGCGATATCCGACGTGTGGTGTCCAACTGTTCCACTTGCTCCGAGCTCAAACCAAAATTTTGTGACACCTTTCGTGGCCAGCTTATCAAAGCCACACAACCGTTCGAACGCCTTAGTATCGACTTTAAAGGCCCACTTCCCTCAAACACTCGTAATAAGTACCTCTTAACAATCGTTGACGAGTATTCTCGATTCCCTTTTGCTTATCCCTGCGCCGATACGTCCTCTTCCACTGTAATTCGTTGTTTGAGTCAACTGTTTTCACTGTTTGGTATGCCTGCTTATATTCACTCAGATCGCGGTTCTGCATTCATATCAACTGAACTCAAACAATTTTTGTTCGATAAAGGCGTTGCCAGTAGTCACACCGCTGCATATAATCCACAATGTAATGGTCAGGTTGAACGACTTAATGGTACCCTTTGGAAGACCATCTGCCTGGCTCTAAAATCGCGCGGCTTGCCTGTCACACATTGGGAGGCTGTCCTCCTTGATGCTCTTCACTGTATCAGATCCCTGTTATGTACTAGTATCAACTGTACCCCACACGAACGTTTTATGCCGTTCACACGACGATCAGCCAACGGTGCCTCCCTACCTACCTGGCTTACTGTCCCTGGGCCAATCCTTTTAAAACGCAATGATCGAGTCTCTAAATATGACCCTCTGGTAGAGGAAGTGGAACTCGTCTCTTGTAATCCACAGTACGCCCACATAGTTCGTCCAGATGGCAAACACGAAACCGTATCCTTGCGCCGCTTGGCTCCCAAAGGCAACGACATGACATCCGACACATAACAGGAACCAATACATATAGCCGAACAAGGGGAGCCTCACACAACACCAGATCCGGGAAATCACTTGGACATTCTTATCCGACAGCAGCAACAGAGAGGCGTAAACGACTCCATGTAACTATTACAGCCTTTCATTTTTTACATTCTTTCTCCTCAAAGTACACACTTATTCCAAGGCGGGGAGAATGTCATGACTATATAACCCATACCTTTGCATAACCCATTAGCTCGTGATTCTCACTCTATTTTCAGCTCATGTACTACAGTTACTAGACGATTAAAGCGTACATTACGTCTTCCTATTCTGTCTCCCTTCTAATCCCGTCCTGGAACTACTCGACTCTCGCAACAGGCAGTCAATCATCATTGTCGACACTGATGTCTCTGGTGAAGTGGCTTCTGGATCCCCAGGAATGCGCATCCTCGAGCGATTAGAGAGTGGTGGTTGTCTCAACCAAAATAGCTGCATCTCGAATTCTTGTTTCTGATTCACAGAACACATCGATATCAAGCGAGTCCAGTGTGATAGCAAAAGCAGTCTGTCGTCTTGGTTAATTTAGCTACAGATGAAATCGGCTAGACCGACACTGGCTGAGGAGTCCACCGCCATCCTTGAAAAGAGCAGGTGGAAGATCGTCGGGACCAGCAGCATGATGATGCTTGAGTAGGGTAGTACATTCCGACACTCCTGAGACTGACGGTGGATCCATGCCTACGGCCCACCTTTCTATCGAAGGCCAGGATTCTGGATTGGAGGCAGCAGGTGACCAGCTGAATTGCTGTTCGTCGTGCTTTGAAGATTGTTTTCGAAGTGCTTGCGGCTGACGCACAGATGTTTTGGCTAAAACCGATGCAAGACGAACGAGTTCGTTGGCCCTAACAAATGACCGTACAGTGAGAGAGTTAATAATAGGTAGAGGAAGGGGAGGAAGATGCGCGTGAACAAGAACGAAGGGAGGTTTCATCGGCAGCCTGTTTTTCGCTCACCCGCCTTGCTGATTGGAGTGAGTGAGTTGACCTGGCTACTGACTCCACGTGACGGTCGATGTGGCATGACATTAATGTTTGTTGTAGAAATCGTTATTGTATGCGGGCTGTGATCTTGTCAAGACGCTCAGAGTTAGGCCGAATGATGGTTAGTGTCCTGTACCACAGCTTTGGCTCAAACGTCTGACTGCAAGTGGGTGAGAATCCCGGTGCGTTACATTTTTTTGGAGAAGTTGCCAAGCATTTCCCAACCTATAGGCTGTGTCGGCCATATCTTTAAACATTGACCTTTCTATCGCCAGGATTCTGGATTGGAGGCAGCAGGTGACCAGCTGAATTGCTGTTCGTCGTGCTTTGAAGATTGTTTTCGAAGTGCTTGCGGCTGACGCACAGATGTTTTGGCTAAAACCGATGCAAGACGAACGAGTTCGTTGGCCCTAACAAATGACCGTACAGTGAGAGAGTTAATAATAGGTAGAGGAAGGGGAGGAAGATGCGCGTGAACAAGAACGAAGGGAGGTTTCATCGGCAGCCTGTTTTTCGCTCACCCGCCTTGCTGATTGGAGTGAGTGAGTTGACCTGGCTACTGACTCCACGTGACGGTCGATGTGGCATGACATTAATGTTTGTTGTAGAAATCGTTATTGTATGCGGGCTGTGATCTTGTCAAGACGCTCAGAGTTAGGCCGAATGATGGTTAGTGTCCTGTACCACAGCTTTGGCTCAAACGTCTGACTGCAAGTGGGTGAGAATCCCGGTGCGTTACATTTTTTTGGAGAAGTTGCCAAGCATTTCCCAACCTATAGGCTGTGTCGGCCATATCTTTAAACATTGAGCAACCTGGTATCAGAAAGCTCAAATGCAACATAGCTCGGCTGGTAATAGAGATGAACAAAACGTCACCATGCGGTCAGGTTGAGCCTCATCGTGACGTGTGGCTGATATTAGAAATATTTACTCTATGGAATCTATGTGGGCACCGGAGGTGACGTGAATGCGGATTTTCTAAATGAAACTGAATTGTTATCATCCATAAAAGGTAACGAATTTCTTCATTCGCTCTGTGCTGCATTTTCTCGGGAGGCACTTGCGGCCGGCTGCCTTTTCTCCTTCAGCCCAAATGAGAGATGCATTGGGGATGGCACGGCGCTGGAGTAGAAGCTTCTAAGTGGGAGATCTGTGATCCGAGTCCAGCGTTCAACATCCTCCTAACAACTGACTATGCTCCTGGAAACGGAATTCTTTGACCTTTTCATTCTATGGATTGAATGACAGTTGTGCACTTGAAGGGCCCGCTGGACCACTTACGAACCAACTGTTGTTATCTTGGGTAGCATGGAATACTTATGAACTATCAAATGGGTACCTTCAAGAAAAACGCCCTACACCATTTTCGTACCATCCTACTCATACTTAGTTTCGCATGGGTTACATGCCGGGGAGTGAATCAGCTCCAAAGCTTTGTCTAAGGATGTAGTCGTGCAGCTGGCGATTGGTAGAAGATTAGTTTCCAAGACCGAGAAGTACTCTAATTACATTCAGCCATCCAGTTTATACAAGCTGGGTTTTTATTTCGCTTTTCCCAGCCGATCGGACGGTCGTAACAGTACAATCACTGTGGTCGGCAGGTTTGATCATGAAGTGTTGTGGGCTATGCTACGAATGATGTTCATAATTCTGTTCGACTTATATTCAGGGGTGCACCCCTAGCCCTTTGCGGTCTGATGTAACCTGCTGGACAGTGGGAAAGGTGCGAAGTACGACTGTACAATACTTCGTCGTAAATGGTTGTAATCTATCAGTAACCGTGAGCCTTGCCAACAAGTAGTTGCTTTTTTGGAGGTTATCTCGTCAAGGAAACAAATGGTCCATAAGCGAAGATTTTCATGCTTTAACTTTTTTCTTCGATTCTCTCCGTGACAGCTTACTTGAATAATGGATGGACGTTTGGTATAATTGCCAGTCCTACAGTGATTCTCCTCTGCTCATTTAATCCCAGAATCTCTCACTGTCATTTGCACAATGCGACCCAATGTTGATTCCCTCTCGAGAGTCTCAAAAGAAGAGT
Organism: Opisthorchis viverrini; assembly: GCF_000715545.1. Lineage (NCBI taxonomy): Eukaryota > Metazoa > Platyhelminthes > Trematoda > Opisthorchiida > Opisthorchiidae > Opisthorchis > Opisthorchis viverrini. The sequence continues at coordinate 2,846,860 of NW_008751671.1, forward strand.
TGTACGGATTTGTCTGTCCTGATTGCATGGTTTCTCTGGAATCACCAGATGCACTTCTACAGCACTTCGAGTCCACACATGATGGAACCAAAGCAAGTTTATTCATATAACTTGCAGGTGTTGGATAGAAAATGATAGGATGACAAATTTTACTGTTGGTGTAACTTACGGTTGTGGTTTTTTCCTCCAATTCTTTACTGCACAGGAGTCCAGGTATGTGTCCAGATAGCCTTTTTGCGACGCTGGCTGTCGTGCAGAGCTTGTGTCCTTCAACTATATCGGTATTTAACTGCCATGGCACCAGAGGGAGGCACGTGGGCTGGGATACTACCAGGTTGCCCAAGCCTAGACAGGCGAAGTCGAGGGGCAGAAGGTCGGGTTGAAACACGGACCTTCCGGTCAGTAAATTCACACTGAGCCATCCCCCAATGTGAAGCCAGTAAGGATCTTATTTATTCTTTTGGTGGATTTTTGGTGTCGGTTAACGGGCAGAAGGAAGCGGCAGAACGACAGTCAAACGAAATCACACCACGAATTCGTAGTAGGAGAAGGTCTTTGAGAGTCTCTTCTGCTTTCTGAAGTACGATCAGTCTATGGGAGTGCGTTTGTTATTAAAGTGAGATGATTTGGTCGCGCACATGATACGGCGGGTAACGTCGTCTGAAACTTTCGTCATAGACTTTTCACGTGTGTTACATTGATTTCTTGCAATAGAGTCCAGATAATACCGTTGCTGAGCCCCTTTTGAAGTCGCACAGCCAGAACCTAATCGTTTTATTTAGTACCAGTAAAGTGCACAATATGACACCGTGACTAAGACATCTACGATGCACTAGTAACTTTGACCTATCTGAAAGCTAAGAGGGGTTCAAGACACTTAGTTAATGGACCAGTTGAGCCATTCACCTAGGCTACTTCAATGGCTTCAGATGGGACAAAGAAAGGAAATAACACGGCATCAGCTCATATGGTTGCTGCCTACCGATGGGCGCTCAGTTTATACGAGTGATCGAAATGTCACAGAATGTTTCGTTGACAAAAGTCAGTGTTACTGATAAGAATTGATAGTATCCATTTGGTAACTGCAGCTATGTACGGTTTCTGAAGTGTCTTTGGAGAAAAGTAGTTTTGATTCGGTTTATGCCACACCAGAACGGTCAAAAAGCAGTACCTTTGGTGTTTTAGGTTCCAGTCACTTCACAAATAACAGCGACATAGACAGCTGCGTCAAAACTGGTTTGATCCACAAACTGCTGCGGGTCATATCTTCTAAGATCAGTATACGCTCATCGAAAAAGTAGTGGCTGAGCAGCCTCCAGGAGAACAGACGAAGGGGCGATCGAATGTTGCTCCACTTCGTGTTTCAGTCCTGATCTGCAAGTCGAGTGCCAACAATCGATGACTCCGCCCAAGAGTGAACATAAATTGAGCGGATTCCTGATGGGCTGGGTAGCTGCTCGATAGATTCTTCAAGCCGCACTTAGGGAAGGCGATATTGTTTATTTTATTAGAGCGGTCCACTGTACTTCACTTTATTAGTCGGACTTCATTGCACCTCGGTCTATATCGACTATATCCTCTGATGTGCCACTCCTATTAGTCATTTCGCCATGTACCAAGTGCATGGTTTCGTTGTACTACAATACAACAAAATACGTAGTGTCTTGTCATTCAGTCAAAACTTGATCATTTATTTTGAACCGTGACAAGTTGTCCGTTTGTTGTTTGCTTATTGTTTATTCAAACAACCTGTCAGTTTAATCGTGACTCGCAAACTGCGCTTCCAAACCATTAGTGCAGTCAATAGCAGTATTCTACGTAGGAATTTGTACCTTAACATCTTTTCCGCTCTCACCCGTATGAATTTCTTGTTGCCATCGAACAAGTAAACGAAGTCGCCCCCACGTACACACACTACATCTTTCTTGAGCAATCGATTCGTCAATTTCCACGGTTATTTTTCTGCGATCTGTGTTAATTATGCAGATCAATACCTTGATTAGGCTACAACGAGGGTATGATTGTCAGTTTGTAGCCGTCGACTCTGCAAACCGGCTCCGGATAAGTAAACCAGTAAATCACATACTGGCTTCTTTGGTATGATAGCCTGCCCCCGTAAGATACATCTTGGTTTCACGCTGCACCCAAACTGATCAGTTTATTGAAATACTATGGTGTCACGAAAGTCCCGACCGGTAAATTCAAACACAAACTGAGTACACGATTAATATTTAAAAAAGCCGAATAGGTGGTTAGGGCTTCAGTTCAGGGTTTCCAAATGCCCTGCAAACTTCGTCGGCGGGACGACGCGGTGTCTGTCTAAGAACCACTGAGTGCATTCCCTCACGCAGTGGAACCAGAAAGAAAGCACGCAGCGAGTGAGACTGAGGCTCACATGCTCAATGCGGTTTGTTTTGTGAGTTGGGTTGAGTCGTTGGGCGTGATGAATAAAGTGTAGCAGTCCATTCCAAGGTCATTAGACAAGGTGCGTTCACCTCAGCAGAGTTGCTTGCTACTCGATTTCACCAACCACTTTTGTTGCACAAGATGTTAACCGCGGACCAACCGCTGCTGTGAGTTGACTTGATTTATTGGCCCTCTTCGGTAAACCATAGATTTGCTGTGGTGTCCGGTCAGTGTATAACGGTGCCTGCCGAAAACAACTGTTCGCAGTACAAGCTTATATAGATAAGGCTGTGAATGTAATTAATAAGAAAAAAGCAGCAAAATTCAGACACTTCAGCACGATATAACACACAAGTGGAGCCTCACGCACCGGAATTTCTGTGGTGTAGGTATTTGTGGAAGCATGAGTGTAAATCTGTATTTTTGGATACACTTTCAAAATCAAATCCGATAGCGATCAGTTATCTAGAACGTGGCTTGGGAAGCTGTTTTAGGGAGTCCGAGAACGGAGCTGCTACCAGATGAAAATATCTTACGAAAAGGTGGATGTATACGGATGCATTTAAAGGGGATTTTTCTGCAGTTGTGCGGTACCGACTTTCATTGAGGTCGTGGCTGTAGGTGTCTATTGTTTGCGTACCGTTGTAACAAATCTGCAGATCCAGTACAGGATGTACTCATGAGGTCAGCCCTTTTTTCCTGCAGCATCTTAGTCACTCTTCAAGACAGGATTACGGTTCCCCAAACGAACATGTTTCGCTAACTGATTTGCGTGCACGAGGAGACCAAAGGTGTTTCCAAGATAATTATTAAGTCTTTGTGGTCTCTGACTGATCTAGTGTTTGTGAGACATGAGGAGGATGGAATCCATCGCTTACGAGAAGTTTGTTAAGCAAACATAAATAGTGAAAAGCACAATGCATGCGAATATTGATCGACACACAGAGATAGCATCATTTGGAATGACGGGTGGAGGGCCGCTATCATAACAAACTAAAGGTCATTTTGTTCTTCTCTAGGGGGATTAATTGGTCCCCTAAAGCATATATTGCATTTTAGAACTTATGTGCTTGGGCAACAAACCACTTTTGAAGCATACTTTTGTCGAATTCTGGCTGAGAACAGTCCGCATGACGCGTTGCTGACGCCCACAGGGATGTTCACCAACTAACTTGCTTAACAGACATTTCTGGGTAATTTCAGACAAATGAGTGGTTACTTCAAGGAAGAATGCTTCCTTTTAACTGAAACACAGAACGGTCTTTGTGCAGCACATTCAGTTGAAGTGTACCATAGACGTGGGATTCAGTTAAGCATCTCGTTAACAGCAAAGTAATTTGCAGGTGAGTGCATTTCGTCACTTCCGTATAATTTGGTGTTCAAGTGGAGCAAAAGGTTGATGGAAACTCGGGGAATACCGCTGTTTGATGAATCCCAGGTAGGACGAAACCGATAGTGAATTGTCGTTTTTTCAGCAACTTTGGGAATAGTTCGTTTCTAAAAAAACGGACAAATACTCGTCTTATATGATTATAGAGGTTAATCCGTAACTCAGCCAAAAGCACTCGTGGCTATCTTGTGTTGATAGGATGTTCTTATGACTTTTCAACAGGACGCGGAAATAATTTACCTTTACCTTCAAGTTCTTCAAACTTTCGCCACCACCCTAAGGTTACGGTTTTGGATTATTTGGGTGTACGTTTTAGTGATTAGGACGATGTGCTTGGTTCGCGTTGACTGTCATGGGCGGACGAGCTCCACTCGCTTGAATATTGAGACAACTTCGAATGTGTGTATCTGTAAACTACACGACCTTGAAAGAAGTAGATATATCGCGCGTGATAGCGACCAATTTCGCTCTCATGACTGTTTTTTCCCAAGTATTTTCCACTCGATCCCTATTAGCGCCATCTTCGGAGAACCCTCAGTTGTTCTCTTGCTGACCTCTTCAGGGAGCACAGCTGTGTTTTGGTTCCCCGTGAACAAGGGGAAACCCACAAGCAGTTGTGCGATGGCTTAACGGCTCAAAAACAGTTCTGGACGATTAGTCCATCTTTTCGTTTATGCTACAGTAAGACGATGCTGGATAAGAGAGATATTCTTCAGCCTGCGTAGTTTTCAGCTAAAAGATAAAAATAGAAAAAATAGCGGTGTCAGGTACACAGTGGTTTGTACCGGGGGTTATGATCTTTTACGTCTGAGGTGGTTGATGTGAGTGCTGAATTTTCTACGTAGTGTGGTCACTAGTGATGGTTCATCAAAGTAAAATTTTGTCGAAGGCGATTTTCACTGGAGACGAATTTAGCGTCGCGTTTATTTTTCGGTTATTTAGGAGGAGAAAAAAAACCCAGCCTGAAGTAGCACCACCTTTCTGTTGTATCTATGTCATCCGTTTGTAATGGTTATCCGTAAAGGTCAAGAATTGGAATTGTGTTTGCATATTCAGTTAACTCAACAGGACAAATTCGTTTTCCGTGACCACGTAATCTGAATCCGGATTACCGTGATTCACGTTAAACAATAATGATGGAGAGTAATATTAGAGGCCCCACTTTTAATAACTAGCCATTTTTCTTCGACATTTCGTTGTTCGCTCCAAAACTGATCACTCTTTCTGTGCTATCTCTTAACTGCCTGTTTACAGAAACTAGCAGACAAGTCGGAAAGCCAGTCACCGTAAGTATTTTCGAGCGCCCCACCAATTTCTTTTGCATTCAAAGGGGAACCGTTCCTTCTAATAGGACAACACTGGGAATCCCACATGGTGTGGTATGTGCTATTTCAACAACCTCTCAGTATACACTCTGTTCAGGTCCCCACAGTAACAGATACAGATCATCCTGATGGCCAACAGAGTGGGTCTGCTTGTTCATCACCATTTATCGATTTTTCGCTACTTGTTTCCTGAAGGGCAACGACACGACTTGTTGGAAGAAATGTCCAAACTTAATAATACGCTTATTCAGAGAATCGCTTCAGACGGCAACCGGACATCTGAACTTGTAAGTGATGCTAGATAACTATGGTGTGGCCTGTTCATCTCAAGTTTCACGATATATTAGTGATGCCATTCCATAAAAGCCGGAGACACTGGAATAGAGACGTTTGCTGAGGGTTTTTCAACCTCCATATTCAGGCCAAGCTGTGTGTCATGTCGATTTCAGTTCATCAGCCATACACCATGTACTAGGAGTACATTGGTTCCAGCTACCACTGTTTCCGTTACCAGAATATGGGAGAGTGTAGGAGACATAGTTACTGAAGGCGATGGCCTGATCGATTAGTTCGCGGAAAATGGGCAGCTACGCATTGAAGGTGATAGCTTTGATGTACGGGAGCCACTGATCGCATGACTCAGCCATGTCTGCCACTTTCATGGGCATTGATGTGTTGAATTCCGGGAGAGAGAGATGCATCAGTCGCTCCCCCCTGACTGCGCTTATTGGTCCGTGTTTTCGTACTTCGCTGCCAGGTCATATGCTGTCCACTTCTCGCTCGCTTCCAATCAGCACGGTGCTGGGCAAAAACCTTTACGAAGCAGACGGTCCTCTAGCATGTGGAGCACGCACCTTAGCCAGCGTAATCTATGAAGTTTGAGTAGCTCATCCATCGCGGTAGGTTTTCTGTCCCTAAAATTATAGGGCCTAGCACACCATTGTTACTCCGATGTTCCCACCAGAACCCGCCAATACTTCGGGGATACCGATGTTCGTATGTCGTAGAGGTCACATTTCTGGTCTGTAAAGCAGCATTAAACGAACCGCTGCAGTGTACTTAAATGTTTTCAGTTCATTCTGCTCACTGCAAATCGTCTGAATTCGCTTATTGGTCGGCTTGCTGACGACTTAATACTACACGTTCTATTCAGGTGTTGCCATAATTCCGATTATTGTTAACAGGAACAGGGTATAAACTCAGCAGGCCTTTCCTCCATTCAAATTTTGCGTACTGCCTTCGTGCGCAACTTCTTCCGTCAGAACACTCTTCACCGACGGAGTGTGTTCCAATTAAGGCTAGACTGAAGGCATAAATTTCGATACATATCTTTGCCACTGATAGAGTATCAAGAATACGTTGCCACCACTCCCGAAACGAACGCTAGATGCGTGTGACTGATGTGGGCTGGGTTCATGTGCTGAAATCTCAGGGGTTGGAAGAGGACTTTGAACTCCAGTTAACCCCCTGGTGAGACCTGGACTTTCTCTTATTGTGCAGGAATTTGGTGTTTCATAAACTATTGATTCGTCTAAAGCAAGTGTCTTGTTAGGTAGTTGTCGTATTTCATAGTTGCAGTGACCTAAGACCTCGAGTATTTTGGTTTGAGCTTGAACAGTCTAGCGGGATTCTAATCCACATGCCTCTTTCGCGATGTATGGTAACTATGCGTTGAAAGTCCGGTTAATGTTAGGTTGACTGTGATTCCACCGCGATGGGACTGGACATATCGTGGGTCGACGGTAGACGTACCTTAGTAACCCATTGAGCTATACTGGAGGATGCGCGCAGCATACCCAAAGTCATGCCAGGTTGGTCAACGGATAGAAGTCTGACGGTCTACCGTCCAGGCTGGGGGTTAGAGCAAGCGCGACAATTTGTTCTCAAATACTCGGAAGTCAACCGCCGGTGCTTTGCGGTCAGGATTTTGAGCCAAAGGCTTTGACTGGGGACCCTAATCATCTCCTATCTAGGTTTAGGGACCCTGACAATATCTCAACCCACATGCAACCACGAACTTTACATGTTAGAGTATCTTCGTGTTAGATCGGCTTTCGCTTGGTGCTATCAGCCTGGTCGTCTTGTTAGCCGCGTACAGCTTGGTGGATAAGCGAAAACTGGTGGCTGCTGACACCTCTCATTTTTTTCGTCGTTATTTCTTAACTCCCATCCTGTCCTGTTTGACATTTGCTCTCATGTAGACTTCAGCCGTAAGCATTTCAGTCAGCCATCTATGAAATTGACACATGCACTTCGCGTCCGCTATTCAGGCCCCGTTCTTCGGTTTTGTGGCAGTTAAGCAGCAGTGTGTATTACTTGTGTGTTGATGTCAGTGATAATTATGACGACTGCAGATGGAGGTAACGTTTGAATCATCTTGGTTTCGTAGGGCTTGTCTGTGTTATTTTATCTCACCGAAGTATCATCACTTTTTTATTGCGTAGCTAGTTCACAGCACAATTGTCCACTACTATCTGGAAACTCATATTTGCGCTACTTTCCAGTCAATAATCTTCACGCTTCTTCCGTATTCACAACCCTAGGAGCGCATTCTTGAACTGCTGCTCGACGGAACTCCACTCCCATCTTCTTTCACATTTAGGTACGTTTTCATTGTGTTTGTTCCCGTTTACTTGACCTGTATATGCCTCCATTTGTCTCCAGAATCAGCTTCCTACATGTTTGCTTAGAAGAAAATTACCAATATGAAAAAAATGACTGCTAGCTTATTACAAACTATTTACTGTCAAACTACCCCGGTCCACCACGAACCCTTTCAAAAGGCTGCACGGACAAAAGTACCCAGGGCGTAGTGTCACATTTTAAGCAGCTCCAAACAGAGGTTAAAACAATGCTATGTGTAGGAATGCGCTTCCAGTGAATGCAGAAACATTCGGCCATCATATTTCTTTAATTCTTCTGCTTGGAGGCCCGTCAAGCATGTTACCATACGTGGCTTCATGGTTAGCTCACATTTGTGCTTTAGGACCCCATTACTAGAACAAGCAAGCAAATGAAGTCATCACCATCATCATTGTCAGCTGTAATAACCGGGTACTCGTCGTACAGTGGTTGTAGCTGCCGCAGTTTTGTTCACCGATGATTTGGGGGGGGGGGTAGCTAGCTGCGCATTGCAGGCGGGAGCTGATAAACTGATGCATAAGTCCAGTATTGTAGGTGGGCTGTCAATTGACTGGGGGTTGGAAAAGGGCTATGCATTGAAGGGTGGTTGTGCAAAAGAGCTCTTCGAGGAAGTCGGTCGACAACACGTGGCCAAGCCAGCGCAACCTATGAAGAGTGATCAGTTCATCTATCCGAGG
>NW_008751671.1:2856284-2893127 GCF_000715545.1 Opisthorchis viverrini
CCAGAGAGCACCTTCGATGCCACAGCTAACAGGCTGATGCCACAGTGGTTTTCGCATAGCGTCCGTGTACCCTTTTTGAAGATGGGGATAACCGTCGATATGCCCCATTCTGCAGGCACTTACTCTTCGTCCCATATAGTACCAATAAGCTTTGTCAGGTGGCTTACCAGGAATTTTCCGCCTTCTCTGAAGAGGGCTGGATACAGACCGTCCGGTCCTGGTGCCTTCTCACGTTTCAGTGCGGCTATTTCGTACCTTCTTTCGTCTTCCGAAGGGCGATCAAGGCTTACATTCCATTCGCCCGTATGCATCATCTCCACTGGCTGTGTTGCAGGAGGCCAGCTGAACTGCTCTTCGAAGTGTTCGGCCCATCTCTCCAGTCGACGTTCTTGCGAGTGAATTAATAAGTCATCTTTTCACTCATCGTTTCGCTGACCGTTGCTCTCCTAGGGCCAGTCGATCGTATCAGTTGGTATAGGGCACAGCTGTTTCCCGTAGCAAAAGCCTTCTCCATCTCCCGAGCTTTCGATGTCCACCAGAGCTCTCGTTCTTTCCTTATACTCTCCACTATTTGGCGTTTAAGGGATTTGCGTGCACCGTCGTACTCGTTGCCTGCTGGTATGGCTTTCCTGGCATCAATCATGGATAACGACCTCGACGATATCCAGTGGTCTTGGGTTGAATTGGAGAAGTCGGGCAGGCGGCGCTAAACGCCGCTAGTATAGCTCCTTTCACATTCGCCACGCTTCGTCCACGTTCTCACTGCCACCACAGTATTGTTTTACTGTGGAAAGTTGTTGGGCTAGCTCAGATGAATGAAGTGTCGTACAGACGCAACACACTATTCATTAGGTTGCTAAAAACTCTTTGACAGCCCACTGCCGAGATTGGAGAACCTGAATGGAAGGTTGGCACCCTAGTAGGAATCCTCTCATTTCCTGGTGGACTTATTCAGCCAAATGCACAGCACTTGAGGACCGTTATTACATTTTATAACCAGTGATGTCTTAGAATCAATAACCTGGAACGAGCAGAATCCCTTACTTCGGAGAGATTTCTATATTTGGGGTTAAAAGTACGTCTCTCCAATAGGAAAGAATCGGGCCGGTGCTACCTAGGTGGTTTGGCGCTTCATAGTTATGCTTTTGGGAATTTCCACTGTAGTTCACTTCCAACAGGAAGATTACGTTATCGTGTATGGAACGACACCTGGATCATACGCTCTGACAGAACTCGTATTGTCTGGTAAAAACGCTGGGACAGTCTTGTGCCGGTGGGTTCGTTCTCATCTGACTACCATCCGCATAGCAGGTGTGTGTATTGACTTTACAATGGCGACTTGCGTCTTCCGTGCGCGTTTCGATTCTGTCTTGATTCACTATACCAAAGTAAACAAGATGAAAATGTGGACCACATTGGTTGACTTGTTTCTACTCCTTAAATTCTGTGAAGATTAAAGCTTTTCAATCGCTGGAACTATACGTTATCTTTATTCGGGGATCACGTAGCGGCCCGAATGAAATCAATGAGTAGCCTTTGTGAATCGAATCCGTTCGGGTGCACATCACGGTGCTTTCCGTTGGGTTATTTCATCATCCCGCAACGATACTTTTCCATCGATAGGAAACCAAAAATCTACTGCATAACTCCGTTAGTCGAGAATATGGAATCTCAGTACAAAAATTTCCCATCGGACACACATCAAAGCATTTGATCGCTACAAAATCGACCGGAAAATGACATTTTGTGTGTTAATAATTCTGTCCGTTGTGCAAATGTGGTACGGCCAATTTGATTTTACTCTCGACTTACTCTGTTCTCCATGTCGCATTTTCTGACTAAATAGAACGCATTGTGCATGATAACTCACTGGTTTGCCGTAGTACATCGAGTTATTATCAATTGCACGAGGGGACGATATCTACCTGTTTCGTCGCCGTTGTTGTGCCTCAGTCGTCAGCTCCGAGGAGTTCGGGCACTTCTTTTTGCCAGCGTTGTAGCATCTATCTGGAGTGCATTTTTTCTGCAGAGTCCTGTACGCTTCGCCGATTGTTGCATGTTCACATGTAAAATTGGAGAGGTTTACTTCAGTAAGAGACACCGAAAACTCCCCACCAGGCAGTTTTCGACCCGAGTTGATTCTCTACTCTAAAAAGGTCAGTGTTCGAACTTCTCGTGCTAAATTGTCGAACTAAATAACTTCACTTGTGTGTTTGTAGTTTTTCCAGCTTCCTCACATGACTGCAACGTGGGGTAGAACTACGAAAAGTCAATTCGTGGTAGTCATTCAGTTGTCCACGTGTATCTTTTTATAGCTTCCTCTAATTCTAGAACACGTGGTTTTGTTGAGTTTCAACGGATTTCAATCTTTTTGGAAAGTTTTGACCAAGCCATAACATTTAAAACTTGTCCCAAACGGATGTTGCTGCTTGCCTTTCTACAGTTTTCAAAATGTCAAGTGAAGAAACGTCTTCCTCACGACGATGTCCGGTCATTGGACTCTCTATGACATGTGCCGTGCAACCTGGTCAGCGAATCCTGCAGACTCGTTCAGCTGTAGTACCCTTTCGGTGCCTAACTGCCATGCCACCTGAAGGAAGCACGAGGGCTGGAATACTGTCAGGTTGCCTAGAACTGTTCAGCTGTAACACCCTTACGGTGGCTAGCTGCCATGCACCCCGAAGGAGGCACGAGGGCTGGGATACTGCTAGGTTGCCCAAGCCTAGACAGGGGAAGTCGAGATGCAGAGGTCGGGTTGGAACCACGGACCATCCGGTCAGTAAATTCGCGCCCCAACCACTTGAGCCATCTCGCCCCCCAGGTTGCCTAAGTCTAGGCAGCGGAAGTCGAGAGGTCGAGTTCAAGCGACGAACCTTCGGGTTAGTAAATTAGCGCTCTAATCACTGAACCATCTCGCTCCAGTCCTGAAAATTGCATTTTTTTCGAAAAGTGCCAAGCACGCCAACGCCTTCAGAACTATATTTCCCTTTTTGTTCGCCATGAAGCCCGGCGTGTTAGCCAGAGAAAACTACATTCTGGTTACACGTCTTATTGATCATACAATTGCTCGTACCGAACAGTACCGCCAGTGGTAATATTGGCGTGAATCTCGTGAGTCTTCGTGAATCTCTTGAATCTGTTTTACCTTGATATCTACTTCAACATAATCTGATCTATTTTAAAAGAGACGAGAGTGAAGTATCCGCAAGGATTATTCCGAAGGTTTTCATAGTAACTTCATTACTCGTCACTGACTGCCTTCTTGTCTCTTGAGATTAAGTGCTTATGTTTCGTCGCATCGCGTCACTTCTAGGCGGATGTGTTTACGCAACTGAATGAGAAATATGACAAATGCACTCATTTGCATAGCAATTCGATGTCCATTGGAGACTCACCTGAAACCCAGCTGATTCGCTTACGATATCGTTCTCCAACTGAATGTGCTGTACCAGGGCGCCTGATGTTTCAGTTGGTACGATATTCGAGACATCACATTACATTGTGTAGACTACTAGTAAAGTTGCTGGAAACTCTTCGACTTGTTCCACCCTTCTTTGGGCTCATAACGTAGAACTGGTGCAGCACATTCAGTTGAAGGACATTATAAACGAGTGATTCACCTGGATTTCAGATGAGTCTCACTTAAAAAAAGAAATTGGTGTGTAATGAGTGTAGTTGCAGAAGTTCGTGCAGTTTGGGTTCATGCAGACCAATAGGTTGACGGAAACTCAGGATTGTGTGTACTTTATGGGTCCCAGGAAGGGTGGAACTAGTCGTGTGCTGTCGGAGAATTTTCAGCGACCTTATGAGTAGGTTTTTAAATCTATGAAAGTAATGTGTTTTTCACTTGCTAAGGAACCACCGACTTTGTTCACTTCACAATGTAGTTGTTTATCATTCTGTTGTGGTTTTCCCGTTCCGTAGCCGTCTAGTGATTTTTTTCAGTCCAGGACGTTAGGCAAGTGTCGTTACCCTGTGATTGAATGCTCACCAGCCACGCCAACCTGAAGCTTTCTAGTTCCCCTTAGGTAGACTATTAATCTTCAGTCATTTCCTATCAGAATAAATAAATATTAGTCGTTCAGCTGTAGCATCCTTTTGGTGCGTAGCTGCTGTGCCAACGGAAAGAAGGCAGGGATGCAGCCAGGCTGCTCAAACCTAGACAGGAGCGGTCGGGATGCTGAGGTCGGTTTGGAACCACGGACTTTTTATTTCGCAAGCTGGCGTCTTAACCATTGAGCTATCTCGACGCCTTTCCTGTCATAAGGGGCGATTACCGCTCCACTAGTAATGCTGATGGAGGACTCACTTCAGTTTGCCATCGTTAAACCATGCGCTGTACCGATATCAGACTGGTGTAGAAAGTGATATTTGGTAACAAAAATCTGCATCATTATCAAGAACCATTTGCAGACCGTAGATTTTCTTTTTCAACCATATTTACGTGGCTGTTGTTCTTTTGTGTAACGGTGCAGTTTCATGTGCGTGGTCGATGAACATTTCCTAATAATTCAGCCGGTGTTCTGTGTTCTGTCTCCGACGGGCACATGGCTTCCATGTGTGGCAGAGAACGAGTTCACTTACACCATCCCAAATTGTCAATCCCGAGTGTCTTTTTGTCGTATTTTATTTACATATGTCATGCACTATCGGGGGTCTAAGAATCTCTAATTAACTCCGTTCACAGCGACCAGTTAATGAAAACCAAGGTCGAACGTTTTCTAGAAAAACAGCTCATTGGAGCCACAACGGAATCGGCGCTTCAGGTAATATTTCTTCGTCTGTTCTAAGCTCGTTCCCACTTTCTCGGACATATATTTTAGCACGTGAAACACCATTTCTGCTCCCCTTGAGTTTCAGATAAAATTAACCCCATTCACCAAAAGCAAACCCCATAAAAATCCTTCCCAAACAAAAGGACTTGTCAACTTAGCTCGCTGTTTAGTGGAGGATCAGGATTTACCGGAACCAACTAGCTGAAACGTCACTCTACGCACATTGCCATGGGCATTGAGTCTTTGAGCAGTTTTTAATAGCATAATCGATTTGAAACTGATAAGTCATTATCAGGAGTAGGTCAAAATTCAACCGCATGATCTGTGTTCCACATTAGGTTTCGGTGGTCTGGTGCTCCGATGGCACTGAACTAACTCGCACCATCTCAGCTCGCTGTCACGGTTGTTGTCAGAAGGCCATTTTGGTCTGCCGTGGACCGAGGCTGCTTCAGAACACTAGAGTTGGGTGCAACAGAATATTTGTGCTCCAATTTAATCTCTCAGCTTAGCCAATCTTTAAAAAAAATGCTCCTGTTGTGTTGAAATCTTATGAATGCCTTGGGGTTGGTTAACCTTAGTTTGAGAAGACTCTAAATCACAAGCATTTGGTCATTGCTGTTGCTGTGGTTTCGGGGCTGGTAATACACCTCGCGTCGTAAACATATGATCACTCCTTTACTCGTAGTTGAAATGAAATGGCTTTATTGGACTACTATCAGGAATTAAGCTGTTGAACGTCGTGAATGTGTCTTGGATGGGTTGGTTCAAAACCAACAAGTACATCAAAATTATGGAGTCATCGTCTTGACGACGTCTTCCAGCCATGTTTACTCGAAACCCCCATAAATTGCTTTGGTACGCTCCGAACACTTGGTTGAATGACATTTAGACCAATGTGTCCCTTCACAATAACCACCAGCTAGGGTTTTGTGCACGTTTTGTTTCTTCAGCAAATTAGAATTTTTTTGAGAACGATAGGTCTATGAGTTAAACAAGGCGAAACCGAAGTCAGTTCCTGATAAGCCTGTGCCACTAGGTCGTCTCATTCATATCTCCCGTTTCCCTGTTTGCTCGTGTCAGTGAATTGCAGCAAGTATTCTTGGAATGTCCGGAGATACGTACTATGATGTTCTCTGGCTGTGGACTCCGTAGGTCACATCTGTGCCCACAAGGCTATCAGTATGGATGCAAAACGCTAGCATTTTTGACAAAATCTTAGGCCGCTAATCCTCTTCGGCTTCAAAGTGCAGGAAACACTCCCGAATAAGATGCGCATACTTGATCTCGGTGACTGGATGACCTGATTTGCACATAAATGATAATCCGTGCCTCACGATTCTCTTTACAGGATTCAAACGCACAGCTAAAAGAAAAGGAGGAGGAGATTGCAGTTCTGCAATCGCAGTTGGTATCAGTAAGTCAGGTGTCAAAAAACTGCGTCATGAATTCACATGTTCAACTTATCCTTCTGGATAGTCTGTAACGGTTTCCTATTTGCCCGGAAAGTAATCGCGGTTTCCAGTCAGGTCTGTGGATTCTGGTTACTTTGTGGGCTTAACGGTTCAAGGGGTTCAACCTATCGAGTAAAGCTGCACATCGACAGGCCATGGTGTGACAGTCCTAACCTGTCAAAGCCCAACCTAACCGTCGTTTGAACTGTCGCCAGTATGGCTGAATCTGGAAACCGGTGACGCGTTTACCCACTCGCACTTCTTCCCTTCGACCTCCTTGTTTCCTTTTCAGTGCCTTTAATATAAGGCATTTAGTGTGCAAAGGGTCGAAGTCTGTGACGGCCAAAGCCATCGTACCCACACACACAAATTTCGCATTTGTAAAACAGAAAATTCAACCCACACCGGCGGAAATCCATACAACCGCCTTTCCACTGCTTTGTTTAGGCAAATCTCCCTGTGTATAGTACTTTTAATGATAGGGTGTTATTCTTTAGCTGTGAGTGGGTCCCAAAATTAATGATAGGGATCGGTTTTTGGTCGCTTGCCTCCGTTTGCATTTTGTGTCAGCATGTAGATTACTTAATTCTAATAAAACTCATAGTAGTAAATTCCTCATAGCATTTTCTACCAGTTCACGTTGCATCAACGCCTAATTGTTTGAGTTGGTCAGCTGGACCTTGATTTAAGGTTATCCTGATATTTGAATGATTCCTATTCTACTCTTCTCACTACAGAAAGCAACCAAAGACTTCAGCAGTCAAACGGACGCAAGGTTGTCGGAGGACGTAGCCGTTCAAACTGCGCAAAGTGACTTAGACCAGAACTTTCTGCAGGTACAATGCGCACCTCTCTCCTCACTATTTCCCACTTACAGACCGAGCTGCAGCGGTTGCGAAACGAAAATAACAATATTAATGAGGAGGTATCAATTTGTCGAACACAATGCTCCGAGTTGGAAAGAAAACTGGAGGTTTGTTGTGTGACTGCGACAGAGTGTGCGGCTTCTGTGGTGAGTGCTTTAACAGCAGGTTGTCCAGCTAACCTTGTGTCTCGGTATTTTTTTTGTTAATATATTTATTGCATCACTTGCGCTTGGTACTAATTACGAATGATTTGGCGAGTCAAGAGTGCATTCTTGCTGACTTGGTCAGTATGTTGAGACTTTCATGCGAGGAGTGCTTTCCCAACTGTTGTCGCTTTTCAGGCCTCGAGTGAATTTCGGGACCTTCTGTGATCAAAATCCCTCGCAGGAGAAAGTCACTCATGCAACCTGTCCGACGCACGAAAATGTCTGTTCTCTCCCTTCAGATCAACCTTCCCCGTTAATGCTGTAGGACCGCATTAATCGGTTTTTTCCTATACACTCGCGTTCGAGGTTTTGCGTCAAAAGCGAAACGTTGCCCAGCAATAAATCCACCGATTGTTTACCAAACCTCTCTGAAACAGATAATAACATGTTTTTTGTCGTAATCCAACCTAACTGTTTGTAAACTGCATAGCATTCCAAGTTTTACCGGAACCAAACCATTTTGTATTAGAGCGTAGACGAATGGTTGTATCTCAATCAAGATAAAGTCGCCCCCAGATTCTACCGTGTTCTAATATTACACGGTATCAAACGATAATAAAAACATACCTACAATGTAGATTCTAAAAAACGGCGCTCGCGACAGACATTCAACGATGGGATTGACACAAGGAAACGCCAGACAGTGCCGTGAACGACAGCAAAGCAATATTGGAGGACGATAGGTTCACTGATTAGAATGTAGAATGAGATGTTTGCGCTAGTTCATTGACTCAACGGTCCAGTAAAGTTATGAGGCAAGTTTGTCGATCTCGTCGACGCAGTTTTTAGCTTAAAGCCAAGGAGCTAAATTTCGTCACAACTGAGAAGGGGTGGCGACAATAGGCATCACCAGAATAGGGCGCGAGATGTCTAGGTGATTAGAGCGCGAATTTACTGATCGGAAGGCCCATATAACCAACCCAACCTCTACCTCTCGACTCCCCCTGTCTAGGCTTGGGCAACCTGGCAGTATCCCAACCCTCGTGCTTCCTTCGGGTGGCATGGCATCTAGTCACCGAAAGGGTGTTACAGGTAGATGATTATTTCTGATTATTTTTTAGTGGCGATGGTGGTGGACGAATTGAGAGAATTTTCCTCCTGTGAATGTTACTGTTTCTATTAAATGAACTTTTCTCGTTTTTTCTGCATTTTTGATCTTCTTTCAGAACAGATTTGACTTGGTCAATTTCTTTCAGGTCGTCTCTCCAGAAGCAGCTATTTTCCTTTTTTCCTCCGCACAGGTACCAACAGATGACAATCAATTGATTGACACTGGCGTTAAAAATGCTGCGGTTGAGGAACTTATGTCTCAAGTTCAACTTCTCCAACAACGGCTGGGCCAAAGCGAATCCCTGCGAAATTCTGAACGCAGTGCCTCAATAGTAAGGATCATTTTTTCGTGGTGTATAGCCTTCTACTCATCATGCACAGAACTTGATTGCGGAGCTCAGTCAATCTGCATACATCTCACAACCGGATATTCGAAACTTTTAGGCTGCAACTGTGATTCCCGATGATTCTACAGCTACATTCAGTTAATACCTAGTTATATTTTCACATCTATTCATTCAAACGTCGTTTTCGTAACAGGTTCAAAAATTAATTCATATGGTTGCGAACAAATGGACCGCCTTGTGTGCAACTTGATGGTTTCACTTACTCTGATAGATGAAGCTTTAGCAACCACAAAGTAGTTAAACTTTTTTACGGTTGTTCGCAAACAAACGGTACGTAGATAGACATTGACACTTTTACTGTTCATGTACATGTATCTCCAAAGTAAGGATTTCATCCAGTTCATCAAATGCCCATTCGGAGGATTTGTGATACACATGATCGCTGAATGAGAACAAGCACTGATAAGCCGTTCGTCACTTCTCTTTTCTCAGCATAGCTTTATCTGTTTACCATCGGTTAGGGTATTTAGCTAGAGAAAGTTTTTTTTTTCGACGACGGAGATCAACTGTCTGTCACTTACTGGGAAGTGTGTTGTTTATCGCTCCTTTAAGTGTTTCTTTGTACGCTTGTTCGGTGAGCCCTTCAAGTACAGTGTCTAAAGTGGATTGAACAATAATATAGCTTTCATAGAGGAAACTACTCATAAGGTTGCTGAAAACTCTTCGACAGCCCACGACCGGTTTCGCCCTTCTTGGAGCTCATCAGGTAGGCACAGTCCTCGAGTTTCCGTCAACCTCCTATTCTACTTACACCCAAATTGCACTGTTTTTGAAAAATACACTCATTTGCAAATCAGTATAGCTTGTCGGTGATTGGGATATTCCGAAATGGAAGGAGACTGGGTGGTATTGACTTTGTTCGATTTGTTCGTTGATCACTTTTCTGTGCAGTGCTTTGCCGGTCCGATCAAATCTCTTATGGGTAACCTAGCCCTCAGAAACTTCCGAGATGGGGTTCTACGTTACACGTGCGAAGACTACCTGATGGATGAATTCACTGTAAAAGTGTAACCGCTGCGAGTTCCTTCCTGATTACCGTTTTGACTCGCAGATAAGTTGTGCGGTCTGTGCAGCATATATGTCGAATTTTGGATGCATCATGCAGCTGCTTTGGCTAGGAAACTTGCGACGTGCTTCAAGCCGACGCCTACACGTCGAATAATTGGTCTGAGTATATCCTCATAATTTTTGTACTTTGGGCTAGTTTTCTTTCGGAATGACGTTGAGATAACCCGTAATCAAAACACTTGAGTGGAGAGTAATCCAAATGAGAGACAGGATCCCCCACTTATTTTCTGTATGAATAACTGTGCTTGTTCAATATCAGGCTCAGTTGGATGCCATCAATTCATCTATGCTGGAAGCCAAATTGCGGGCTGAAGAAGCTGAACGTACTACTTCGAAACTGCGTGCTGATCTTGAGAGGAAAGGCGATGAACTAACTCAACAAGCTCTGGCAATTGTAACTTTGCAAAAGGATTTGGCACAGTTGCATCACACGCACCAAACAACGGTGGACCAGCTCTCGCAAAGTTGCACAGCTGTCCAGACACTAGAATTTCAAATGGCCGAGCTGAAGCGGAAACACGAATCTGAAATGGAGACGCAAATGGCCAAAATGGTAAGTCCTGTGACCTTTAACGGTGACCCATCTGTAATTAATATGGTTTGAGCCGCTTTTTATCGTTCAAGCTATACAATTCCCATAATGTATGCATGAACTTATCGTGTTCACTTTGTACCATGTGCCACGGTGAGACAATGATTTTGTTAGCCTTAATAGAGTGGCCAATCGTCCAGGCTCTCGGGTTCGATTTTGTGTAGCCCAGCTATTTCCTTCCTTGAAACAAATTTGTTTCATGCTCCATAGAGCAAAGTTCGTTTAGAATTAGGGATTAGTTGGTAGGTAATCTTTATCGCTTTGAATGACAGTCACGAAAGAAGTATTTACACGCAGTTCATTAGTTTATCTCATCACTCTGCCGAATTTTAACTGCACTCCAGGCGCATGAAAAACAATAGAAGCCAACTGAAACCAGCTCTCCAAAACACTGACTCGTCCTGTTTCCCAACCCGTTTATATTGTCACTTTTATGCGTCGATAGCTGATATCTGCTTTACACAACAAATAGGCTTCTGCTTCTTTCCAGTCACGTTCTGTGATCTACGTTTGTTTAACATTGTAGGCCCCGCGTTATTTCGGCACTCATATCTCAACGGTTCTTTGTGGCTACTCTCTACCACTTGGCCATGTAAGATGAACACTTTGTGCCACATGCGGTATCATTGAAGGCTAGGCTTGAAGATGATTATTCAGCGTAGCATGCCCGTATTTCGTTTGCTACCTCCTTCATATGAATCGCCGTTTTCGTCCTTCAAAAGTGGCTCACCACAGTGGTTCTCAACCTTTTTCGCGCCCTGCCTTCTATGAGGACAGAATGAAGAATCAAGGTTTTCTATAACTTAAAAACCAGATATTTCGGTCAATACACATTGTGCACACGTGTACTAATTACTAACAACGCCTAACAAAGACAGTCGGGCGAGACAGGTACCTTCAGTGGGAAAATTTTATTCGTTTTGAAGTATCTGTCAATTAATAGGACACTTTCGAGTCTCTCTGCGTCTAGTTCCATGAAACAGAGAACAAGTGCAATTTATGCCCTTATTTTGCGTCCTTTTGTTTACTCTGTGACTGATATGAAAATGAAACTCACTACGGTGCATTGATACAATTAAGAGTGAAACATCTTTTCTGACTTACACACAAAGGGTCGAAATTCCAAATTTCACCACGCAAACCACAAGGTCCTCAAGAAGCCTGATGGTATGCGAATGGAATTCATCAAAATACGGTGGGCATGACATGACAGCTAGAGTCACTACATCTTTTGTATGCGATAATGATCGGGCCAGTTCACACTACCGTAAGATGGTGACAGCTACTGCTTCCTTAAAATCGAAAACGATAATAGTGTTGACATGTGGTTCTCTCTACCTAACAGTAGCTGACCAATTTACGTGGTGATTAAGCTCCATCACTGCAATGATCTTGTGGACAACGACGCTTAGAAATTGAAAGAACGGTAGTCACACAAAGTCGTGTTGCCCCCTATGATGGTAAAAGGGCGACTAATAATTCCGTATTATGCAAGCGGAACGGGTTGATCCTAAAAACCATACAATGCTAGTTGGTCAACACTTGACTGTGATCGCCAGCGCATCGTTCTATATGTCAAAATGTTAAAAACCAAAAGTCCGGTACGGCCCCGAAATCACCCACTGTTCAGTAACTTAAGTGTCGGGCAGTTATGCCCTACTCCCTGTGCCGTCAGGCTAAGTCAGGTCTCCGTTGTCAAATGGGTAGACTACTGAGTCCTTACCTCGAGCCAAGACCCGTAGAACATCTCTACTTCTATCTTTGCCAATACGACACCCTGTGTTTGTAACTCCATAAATTAAGCTTCTGTTTTGTGGCCTTTGGATTGAGGAATACAAGTTAGAAATGCTCTACCAACATCAAGGAATCTGATCAACGTAGCTGCGTTTGATGTCTCCACTGTTCGGTGAACAGATCCTTGGAACTCCCTTGTTCATAAACCCCTTACTCTTTGAAATTCGATGTCTGCTTTCCCCGTATACAAGTCGCTACCGCGTTGATGCATCTAAACACGATCCAAGATAGATCAGTTTTTTCACGGCTTACTTTTGCGGGTGTTTGATGATTCAGTATCGGCACTCCACAGTCTCAGTGGTATGGTATTGCGTTGAACGGGAGAGCAGAAAACATCCTGTCTGATTCCCGTGAATAGCCTAATAGATGCAGTCGGACTGGCCGGGTCTGTTAGAATCTCGACTCATCCAATCTCTACATGTGGTTCAACAAAATACAGCAAACGACATTGTCAAAGACATCTTTTCTAAACTTCTTCGGATGACAGCCTACACATACAGCGCTATTCTACCTGGCTATTTAAATGCCTAACTGAAAAAGATCAATAGATTTGAGAACCGTTCTAGAGATAGATTCTGTGTAGAGGCTCTAAGAACGAACAAAGACATTTGATTCATTCAATGCGAGCACAAATTTCCGAAGTAAACGTCGACATCATGTGACGTGATGTCTTTCCGACCATAATCACTCGCACACTCAGGTTGACCGTATAACAATCGTCTCTCGATGATGGTCATGCGTTCAACATAGCTAGTGTCCGCCTCTACTTTGTGAATTAGATACGGTCGGCGGATTTCAATTACGCTTTTTGTCTCATTGGAATGTCAAAGCTGGGAACAGTTCGGAGCTTACACGTTTACACCGGTTTGATGTGCAAAAACGTTACAACTGAAGAAAATTTTGTTCCAATTACCAGCCTGTGCTCGATGAAGCAGAATCTTCTGGCTACCTGCTCACCGTCTGGAAGATTCGCCAAGATATAAAAACGAACTGCTCTGCATAGTACGTATTGACTATAGGTGTTGTGTACCAGCCACAAATACTGGTAACATGTGGAATAAACATTTCATGAACCGGTAGGCTGGAAACGGGTGCTTGATGCGTGGGAAAGAAGAAACTAGAGGATAAGGACTTAGGAGAAAACGCCGGGGGGGTAGGTGTCCACATTTCCATAACCATTGAAGTCGTCATATCCGAACACTATGTCAAACTAAAATGCTATCAAGATCCATCTTTCGCGGACCTCATCTGGCACAAGCTCAGCACACGACGAAGAACAAGTGTTGGCTAAGCACTCCGGTTAGGAAGTGACGGATAGACTGCCTCCGTGTCCTATGGGGTTTCCAACCAAGCGCAAAAAGAATCATGTGGACTCCACCAAAGAAGGCGCGGAGATCTCACACCCCTTGACTTAGCGGCTTACTGGCTGGATGGCCTTTGGAAACACACAGTCATCTGGATGATGACGATGGCTTGGAGGACTAATAGAAGAGGTTGGAAGAAGCCATGTTGTTAGTTTTTAGCACAATCAATGCAAGGCCGACTCGGTTAAATGAATGTTGGATTTCGCCAAGCCCGGCAGATATGGTTGCTGTGGTCAGCAACCGCACCATGCTTCAGCTGACTCGAGCAACTGGCCAAAATAAGACTGTTGTCAGTGGAGTTGCTAAAAGATGAAACATAATTCATTCACAGAATCTTCGTCTGGAATGATGGACTGAACAGTTCAACAACATGTTCTCAGGGAGAATCCAACGCGATCAGGCAACTGAACATAATGGCTTGCACTCTGCACTTTCCAAAGCGGGTAGTGAAGCCATGGTGAGTAGTCTGATGACCCTACTCCAATAAGTTTAAATGAAAATAGTACCGGTGGAATGAAGCGCTTCAACCCGTGATACCTTTCGTCACAAAGAGGACAGGTAGATCGTCATCGGTCTGGTAGCCGTAGCATCCGAGGTGCTCTCTAGTATTACTTTGTGCAGGTTGATCGCAGTAGAGACCGATTTGTGAGAATCATGAAGCAAGCAAGAATCATTCAACGATGGCTGTTGATTTGAAGGCTGCTATTGATCCTGTTAGTCGTCGGGATTAGCCTTATTGCCGGGCGATCATTTCTCAATTGTTGCGAATCAATGCTTCACAGTGAGGTCCCGTTTTGCCGATCAACCACCACATATGTCATCTTTATTTCCAGTTTGCTTTCTTGCCTGCTCACTTTGTTTGTGAACTATTGTTTCTGTATTGTTCCACTACGATAAAATTTGTTCATGTTGGTATTCCTTCTTCGTCCTCGATCTCGCCCTTATGCTTAGGAGCGTCGTCTGTGCTTGTACATTTTCGTATGAGCTATTGAATTCGCTTAGCCAGCACTCTGCTTAATCTGCACGCGTTCGTTTCCCATCGTTCGTTCACGTTCTAGCAAGGTTTGTCGAATTCACTGTCGTCCATGCAAACTGAACGCGACTTGTTGCGAGCTCAATGTGACGAACTCGCGGGCCAGGTAACTCAGCATTTGGCTACTATTGAGAGTGCTGAAGCGAAACTTACTGAATCTCGCCAGCAACTGGAATTCGAATTGGAACAGGCACGTTGTGAGTTCCCCCATTTTTTATTTTTCTTGGGGTGTTTAAGACATCACAGACAATTTTTCGTTTTCAGATGGATGAATCCGTATCACTGTTCACTGCTAACCCCTGAAGTATCCACTCTTTATCTTCGTTTCAGCCCAACTGTCTGTGTCGAAGAAGGAGGCAGATTCACTCATGGAGCGGTCAGTGTTTCGCCTAATTTTCCGCGAGTTGTTTGTTGATTCGTATTTACGTTCCGAATCGTATTTACTGTGTTATCTATAGAAACTAGCTTTCCTCCATGGAATTGGTATCAACCGTGGGCACCGCTAGTCACGTAAAACAGTAAAGACTACCTTTAATGTTCTATTAACTCTTCCGCTTACATTGCTTTGATTCCAAGAATTTCACTCGGAGACAGGCCACAGAACCTAACGTGGGACCTCACTGTCCTCGCAGTACTTTATTCTCGTTACATGCGCTTCTTGTAATGTTTGTACAACCAGGAGCGTCGTGGTGAAATCAGGGAAGTCACCTATTGTCTTCAACTGCTGCACCCGTCTGTGACGCCGATGCACACAACCCTGTCAGCTTATTTCAAGACTATCTTGTTGAAAAAGAGAAGGGGTGTGGTAATGCCCATCATCCAATCAAACAATCGGCATAGGAAATGGACCTTAGGAATGCTACTGACATCTGTTCACGACTGTATATTATAACATAGCTAGCCAAGCTCAGGTAGACTACAACATTTCTCTCTAAAGTATCGCATCAGCAGTTTCAGACTTTTCGTAATAGTTTTTGTACTCACTGACTCATTTGCCCGAAAAGATGATGTAAACGGGGACCTGAACTGAAACTCTTTCGTCTCTGAAATGAACCTTTATTTCGATGCTCTTTATTCAAATATATGGTGCTAAGTTTTCCTTATACTTTAGTTGGACCGACAATCAAAACAAGAGTTGCAGCACAAACTTAGTTGACCAGAAGCATAGGTTGCTTAGGATTGATCGCTATGAGTGGCTTTCAGTGCAGCTTCTCATAAGCAACTGCTTTGGGAGGGAAACATAAAAAGCTTTCAAGTGGGTAGTTTGTTATTATAACACTGTCTGGAATGAGTGATCAAGTACACGGAAACTCTAGACGATGGACTTGAAATGAATTGCAAAAACGGAAGTTCCATTGAACCGAAATCATAAAAACCAGCTAAATCAATAAGTTCCGACTTGATTAACCCTGTAGGCAGACGAACGGCACCCAGACTCCATATGGAGAGTGAGTCAGTCTTTCAGATAATGTTATATTGTCATCACTTATATCTCATTGTTTTTTTAGCATCTGTCTCACAGTCTGTAGCGTCTACAACGTAACTTTTTAAGAACATTTCTTCTCAGTCGTACCAGTCTAACAGTCCAGATATATGTATTTTCTGGCACCTATGGAGAACCCTTCACTTTCCACTATACCGTGTGCATGTGAGGTTTAAATCAAGTGAACGAAAGTTCAAAGTATCTCCTCTTTTATCCATTCTGCTCGGGAACCATAATTTCGGAGCGTTATGTATCACTCATGACTTTGCCGCTCATTTGTCTTGCATCTAGTTTGATCAAATCGGAAGATCAAGTCACAACGCTGAGAGATGAACTCGGTAGGCAGGTGAACGAAGTCGAGTGTTTGAACAAGGCCATTTTTGAACTGGGAAGAGAAAACCAATCGCTCCAGGTTAGTTGTTTCCTGTGATCCGAGCATCCATCTTTCACGTTTTGTTTCAGATCTTGCGTGAACGGGTGACTAGCCGCCAGTGGACCAAAGATGATGACGCGCCTGCTTGCGCTAGTTGTAACCGTGAATTTTCCATCAGCAACCGACGCGTAAGCTAGTTTTTCTTTCCCTTCGAAATTCATACATGCACACTTTCCGTTTGAGTTGAAGGTGGGTTGGTAAATTTCTGGTACAGTATTCTATATGCGACCTGCTCACTACTGTGGTACATAAAATCGCTCGGCGTTGATCCATGTTCATTATCTGATTCCTTGGATGCTGATGAATTCCAAAGAACATTGATGAAGTTAGTGCATCTGAAAATTCTGTTGTGACAGCTCAGTGGGTGGGTGTTACTGTCCTTGTGCTTGACTTACACAGTCCGCCACTCAACATCTTGTGCAAGCCTGCAGGGGGTCCATGTTTGCAATTTTAGTTGAAAGCTGTACGCAGGCTTTGCTTCTATGCTATGAGGATCTAAGTCAGAAGAATCTAGGTTAAGATAGTTAATACACTGATGTGCAGGATGCCTGAGACCAGGCTCACTTCAGCTCATTTTATTAGCTATAAACCATGTGTCAAGGGTACGTGGTTCCAGCTGCCGCATTTTCGATTACTGGGAGTAGGTAGAGCGTGAAAAATATAGCCAAGATCTGGAGGCAACGGCTGATCATGTAGTTCCGAAGACTGAGCAGCTACGTATTGAATGCGATAAATTTGATGCACGAATCCCACTTACTGTGTGATTGAGCCGTGTTTGCTAGTTGAGCCCGGGGTTCTCATCCAGAGCCTCACTAATGTTTATTCATCCGTCTTCATAGCGAGGAATGAACAGTCTTATTTGATGATGGAATAACAGGTGTGGGGAGAACTGCACAGGGCTTTTCAGGTGGAATGATCCTTGGTTCAGGAACAGCTCCACGCTCATAATCTAGTGGTTTCTTCTTTGTTTTTCCCTATATCCTTCATCCATCACATCCAGCTTCAACTTGTGCATCTATGTACAAGGCGTGTTTGTGCCTAAGGTCTTGAGCTATCGCTTGAGGAATTGATTAGTTTGAGGTGAGGTCTCAATATGTTCAACCTTGCATGTGTTACTATATAGGGCGCTCACTGTGCAATATCTTACGGGCCGTTCTTTTCAGGTCAGCAAAATAGCAACAAAACACACAGTACTCTCTATGAAGGCAAAGTACACACGTTGGGTTTGTTAGACGTCCAAAGAAATAACGATAGGTAAAAAGTGAAACCAGACCACCACCGAAGCCCTTCCACGTCTTAGCAGCTGATTCACTCCGCTTAGAAGTCCCATCGGGGTTGTGTGTTAAACTCACTGGCATTCGTTCAATGACTTCAGCTGTCCTACTTGTGCGTGTTGTTTGAAACATCATGATTTCCAGTGCAACTCCGTAAAGACCGTCGGCGATGATCGGATTCTGTTGCCGTAAGATCTCCTGATTCCAATAGACTGTAGTCCTATTAAGAATCGCGGAAAAGTTTAGAAAAAAGTGACTCACTTTCATTCTTGCTTCCGTGGTGAGCAGTGTATATGTGATGTTTCATCTCTGAGAGTCCACCGCAAATGCATAAATAACAACCTACACCATTTAATTACTTCCTCCGGCGAGGGTGTTCATTCTCGGTAGGCTATGGTTTTCTAATCTTTGTCCAACCTTTTACAATCCTTTTCCTATTCATGACTTGTTTATTTTGTTTGTTTATTTTGTTCAAGCACCACTGTCGAAATTGTGGTGGAGTATTCTGTCATCCGTGCTCGTCAAACCGTGCATCCACTGCGGCCAGTAAGGATCCTGTTCGAGTTTGTAACCATTGCTACTCGGAGCTAACACGATGAATTCCCCTCCAAACACTCCACACACTTTAGTGGCCATTTTGACTGCGGTCCCATGTATGGACTCATCCAGTCACCAGATTTAAGATGTCTGTTTCCCTTATCCATACTCTTTCGCTTTTGTTTTTTATTTGCATTCGGCACTCATCATGTTCTTTCTGCGTCTGTTCTGCTTAATTCTCATTGGACTATCCTGTGCAAGGTAATTTTTTTCAACAAGGTCTTTTCTGAAGTTCGGGCGTGTTGTTGCTAGAATATAACATCCTTAATGCTGTCAAACTGCCCCCTTACATACGATAAGGTTATCCATGTGTTCAACAGCCTTCCGCTCAGCCTACAATACACTGCTTGATTGTATCGTGAATCGCTATATATGTGGATCCAGGTTGCGTCTGCTTGTCGAGATAACCATTGATGGATTTAGTGAAACTAGGTACATATTAATGAGCACGATCAGGGTAAGTAGCAAGTCCCAAGGGAATTCGTGTTAATGTATCAGGTGTTTGATACGTCGGGAGAGACACTTAGTACCGGCCTTGGTTCATTTTGATTAGAATATGCATTTGAGCTGAAGGAGACTATTGAAAGAAATTGAAAATGGAAACACAGCTGAAAGTGAGACTGAATCAAGTGCAGAATTGTGGTTTTTAAGTTTACAGTTGTATGTTGTCTAATAAAGTTGAAGATGACTTGGTTGTTCGGCATCCGTCTCAAAACTAGGTCGGTGGACATTCGCTAACAATGGGTATTGCCACGTACGGCTAACGCTGATCCGCATTCGCATCCACTTAAACACTTTCTACCTGGTCTAAACCGAGGGGTGGAGAAGAGGGAACATTTTGAAAATCATCGGTTTCCTGAAGTGGTGATTCAGTTATCAATTCAGCTGGATGCAGCTGAAAAGCTGAGCCACGTAGCACATGCGAACAGTCATCGGTAGACGTACCCTAGGTCCATATGACCAGCTAGTGCAAACCCCTATTTAACCAGGTCTAAACAACAATGATCACGGAAAATCCAAAGCAAATATCCATGATATTAAGGGCGGGACTTTTCTGACACAAGTGGAGCACCTCAGCCAGAGATGTTGCTTCGGGTAGACTGGAGGCTGCATCACTAATGCGAACCCAAAATGCATCGGCACGGCGCTTTACAGTTAGCCTCGTTTCGACTTAATTCCTCTTACACGGTGATGATCACTGAAAGCCACTTTGGCACCATTACGGGCTCAGGACACCGAGTTGCTCAGTACGTCAATGCGTTTTGACAGGTTTCGCTCTGTGCTCTGTCGCTTCTAACACAATAGCCTTAGCGATCTGATAACTTCAAAAATCTAAGGCAGTTCTGGTCCAAATTACTTTATCCACCGACGTATCACTATGTCAGCCACTCAAACAATCGCAGCTGCTGAAGATCTGGCCTGCTTGGTCTCCAGGTCGGACAGTTCCGATTACACCTTTGTGTCGTTTCTGGCTCGAATTTGGTGATCGTTCAACTGAGCAATTCAGGTTCGTATCGACTCCCCTACGGCGTCCCGTATTTTGCTTCTGCTTCCGACTATACGAGCTTTACTATGGTAGATTCAAACTTTCTACCGAACTATTCATATATCAAAGGTTTTTCTGTCAGCACTCCGTTTCTTCATATTTAGCCAGCTATGTGGAAGCTGCTTCAGAATCCGGTTCCTTTCCATTCTGTAACCCTGTCCCAATCACTGTCTGTATCCCGTCTGCATCCGGCACTTTTTCTGTCCGATGAATACTAATTGTTATCCTCGTCAAACAATGCATTTGAAAGCCGCGCCGGCACATGGTCAGTGTTTCTTAACCTTACAAGCAAACAGATAGATACATCGCTCTACAGATGTACCGTTTCGTCCTTATTCTCAGACTCTGGATCCAGCACATCCACGGATTATTTCGAGGCTAAATAGCAATAAACGTACGGCGGAAATCCAACCAGGGGTATTTGCTAACGATCCGACCCGTGGTCAGGCCCAGATACGGACCTGGATCCTTGGGTCGTGGGCGGTGGGCACTAAGATTTCGGTTTTGTAGAGATACAACAGGAAGGTTGGTCGCGTATTTTCCGGCGGCACGCTTGAAGAATCCAGTTTTCTGTGTTGGCGCAGCCGACCTACGTAGGTTAGGGGGTGGTGAATAGCGCGAAATTGTTGCAACCAATGGGTATATTTACGATAGCAAAATTTCTGACTGGGTTGGTCAACAGTGAGCTTAAAGTTTATCGATGAAACTACTGAGTTGGTCGGCAGCAAGGTTAGCGAAATTTTGGAGGCTTTCGCAAGGAATAGTTTGTTTCATATTTGAGCACGACAAATAAGCAAAAACTTGGATTACAGTGAGAACCGAGTGCAAAATAAGTGGATGGCGAGAAGACTCGTACGGACACCTGAGGGACCATTTTAAGAGATAACGAAACATTCCCGCGTAAAGCGGCTCGAAAATGAGTATGTTTGTCACCAACAACTGTTAAAGCGGTCTGCTAGTCGGCCTTTAATCACGTCGGAACAAGGCCCAGGATCCCTACCTCTCTGGCGTGTCCATATTCCAGCTTCTAATATGGAACCCATAGCTGCAACGAGATCCGTAGAATTCTACAAATAATTAGACACGTGTGATGATTGCTCCGCTTTAAGTTTTTTACTAAACATAACCCTTCTGTGAGTCACACGACCCGTCCTTTTTAGAGTGGTGAAGGCATTCCGATTACGAACTCGAAAAGCATTAGCACAGGAAGATTGCATGGCAGAAGTACTAAGACCGGGTGGCTCTAAACGAAATACACACAAGTGCAAGACGTATGGTTGTGGTATCCATGCTAAAATACCACTTATCCAATCCTTGAAATGATGTGGGTGCTTTTCAGTTTACTCCCAAAGCAGCCGACCAACAATCTTAATTTGAGACTTCCCGGCACTCATCTACTAGCATTCGCATGCCACTCTGTCGGAGACTGTTCAGGCGAGTATGAAACGTTGTTACTTGCTAAAGGCCGTTCCGTATCCGCACAATGGACTTGAGTTCTCGAATGCGACGAAACTCTCAGGATTGCCACCTTATGGGGTACAGTGTCTACTTATGACATATATGTTAATATATTATTGCAAATGATCCACATTGATGATTTTTTGAACGAGTGAATCTTCAAGGTCAGAAAACACCACTGACTCAATTCAATAAGAAATCGCGAATTTCGGAAAAAGGGTAATTCACTTACAATTGATGGAACTTCCAGATAATTTTACAGCTGAAATAATTCCCCGAACATTCTAGAGTTGACCTGTCGATGCCAAGTATGCGCAGGTGCCGCTCTTGTAGGTAGTTTTGCTCGATAATTGCTGTTACCAGTTTAAATCGCGTGGTAACCGTTGATTATTGGCCCGAAATCCTGCAAGTTTGTTGTTAAATACAATGGCGTCACGTTTTAGCTCGCGAATCATGCCAGAAATACGATGACGTCGATCGATTAACCAAGTGGGACCTACGTCGATCCTAGCAGGCAGCTGAACGAACCTAGCTGACGCACACTACCAAGATGCGGTTAGGGGTCCACGATACCTGGGCAACTAGTCACATGGAACCTACGTCGATCATGGTGCGCAGCTAAACGAACCTAGCTGACGCACATGTGGAGGTCGTCGATTCATTTATGGTACTCCCATTGGTAATGCAAAACAGCGTCGGTTCTTCGATTACTGGATGAACGCTTCATGTATTGATTTAAGACCTTTTCGAATATCGTGAAAGATGAAGAGGATACAGCCCCAAATTTCTTAACGAACGCGCCATTTCCGAAGCCAAGCCACGGGGCCGGTTAGCCACACAATGCTCTAAGCTGCAAAACCTTCAAGAGTGGAATAAAATTTTTGCGTCAGAATCTTGCATATTGTCGCATATGTGCTCAAACCAAAAAACATCCCAATCCAAAGTCATGTATTCGCAGTTCACCATATTTCATTGTCCACTGAAGCAGTCATACCCATGGCGGAAAAAGCAGTTGGCAGCTCAAAAGTTTGGACTGGTACCCTGTACTCAGCTGCCCGATTGGTTTAGTCCATCAGGAACAGGTTATTGATTTCGAAAATTCCATTCCACTGGGCGAATACTGGCCGCTGACTAGAAGCACATCCAAATTGTTTTTGTCGAAACTATAGGATTTTCGAAGTGGCGAATTTCACAGTGGGTCAGCATAATCTGTTTGCACTTTCCGGTGACATGTTGCTCATAGCTTTTTGTTTGAATGGACGGAGTTTCTAGGCCACGGACCATCACCAATTCGTATTTCCTTACCAGTTTACGCGACAAAAAAACACAATCTCGAGTTAGCGTATTTTGGTGTTCTTCGATGTTCTTTGAGAATAAAAAACATCTGAAGAACATATAATTCAAAGTTCAACCTGGAAGATCGGTCGTTGAAGATGGTTTACTTTACACTCCTCAGGTTTGACAAATGAGATGGCTTTGTTTGTCGAACCTGGTGACAACACATTTCCCATGGATCTCAACTTTTAAATCAAGGTAAATCAAGGTTATATTGGTCTAAAAAGCATTTTGCTTTACAATGACCAAAGGATATTGGTGTGTGTGTATGTATACAGATAAACGGAATGATATGACATATATGTTCTGTTGTTTGTAATATGCATCTCAAATGTTGATGAGGGAAGTTGGGTGAGATCTTATGTATTCGTCAAGCGAATGTCTGAAAGTCTCGAGGTTACCACAATCCACAACAGATGTTGGTAGTTTGTTCCACGTGAGGGATACGCGGACTGAAAAAAAGTAGCGCCGACAGTTAATGCGGGAACATGGAATGTCAACGGCCAATGGATTCCGTCGGGTCTGTCGGGCCAAATTAACTGTGAACAAATGTTTTAAAGGGTGATTAGGGGTGTTTATTATCTTGAACATCAGGATGAGGTCTCCTCGTATACGCCGATAAGTTAAATCAAACAAATCGAGTTTACGTAGCCTTTCACTGTAGGGAACGTTTCGGAGGCCAATGACCAGCTTGGTCGCGCGGTGGTAGATACGCTCTAGCAGTTGTGTATCCTTTTGCAGCCATGGAGACCAGGCTTGGATCGCGTATTCCATTGTCGGCCGGAGATATGTGTTCATGATAATAGGGAGAATTTCAGGCGTAAAACGATAAAATATTCTCCTAAGCATCCCGAGCAGTGCCGAGGTCTTGCGATATACTGATAGACAGTGTTTACTCGGCTTCAGGTTGCTAGAAATCCAGACGCCGAGGTCTTTTTCCTCAGCCACCCATTCCAGTTCATTGGATCCCAGTTTGTATGGGAAGTGGTAGCTCTTCCCCAGATTTATGAGTTTGCATTTCTGGAAATTCAGCGGCAGCCGGTTTTGGATGGACCATTCGTCGATTCTTTGCAGATCTTGCTGTAGCGCATCACAATCAGCCTTTCCATGAATTTCAGACCAGATTTTTATGTCATCAGCAAAAAGTACGGTTTTGCACTGCAGAAGTTTCGGCAGGTCATTCATGTATACCAGGAACAAAATTGGACCAAGAACCGAACCCTGAGGGACACCACTTGTGGCGGCAATTTTATCGGAAAACGCTCCATCGACACGAACTTGGACCGAACGGTCACTCAAATAGTCTTTCAGCCAGCTCAACAGATTTCCCGTCACGCCATACATTTCAAGTTTCCGAAGAAGGATACTGTGATCGACTCGATCAAAGGCTTTGGATATATCCAAGTAACAGGCATGTACAGTAACTCCCGCATCGACTGCTCGTGTCCAGTCATCGAGTGTCACGAGGAGATTGGATAAACAAGAACGATTCTGTCGAAATCCGTGTTGTTTATCGCTCAACAAGGAGTGAATTTCAAGGTGCGATTTCAGGGCTTCTGCTATAATTCGTTCCATTACTTTTGATATTACTGGGAGAAGAGTGACAGGTCTGTAGTTAGATGCACACGTTCTGATACCTCCTTTGAATATGGGGGCTATTATCCCGCATTTCCAATCCTCTGGTACCAACCCTTCTTCCAGAGAACTAGCGAACAGTTTAGCCAGAGGATAGCTAAGTGGTTCAGCGCAGTGGCGCAGAAGCAGTGGTGTAACGCCATCCCCACCAGGTGAAGTGTGTACCTGTAAGCCGCGAAGGTGTTTGACAATGTTAGCCCGATCAATATGCACGTCCGATAAAGTTTCGTCCGTTAGTACCTCCACAGTTTGTATAGGAGCGCGGGTATCTTCAGGAGAAAACACGGAAGCATAAAATGTGGCAAGGGCATTAGCTGTTTCAAACGCATTTGCAGTCATTCCCGATTCTGTCTTTATGGCAGATATACCTGGTTTAACTTTAGCCTGCGCATTCACGAATTGATACAATAGTTTGGGGTTTTTCTCCATCCTAGTCATCAATTTGAATTGCTGTTGTAGTTTGTCTTCCTTGATTAGTGACGTGACTTTATTCCGCAACTTTCGGTACGACTCCCAGTGTTCGTCGGTCCGGTTCGTTTTATATTGAAACCAAGCGATGTTACGTTCTGTAATCCATTTTCTTGTTCGACTCCTCACTGTGAACATCTGTACGCAGGTGGCTCGAGGCACCTCTGTCGAATTGTCTGCAATCAAGGTCTGCAGCTGGGCTATGAATGATTTCCATCGCCTATTAGTATTTTCGTGTTCGTCATCCAGCATATTTAGGTCCTGGAAGGCTGAGATTATCTCCCGAAAATTGGTCTTCAGAACATATTTATGTGGGTCGCTTAAACGTACGGAGGAGCAAGTGAAATCGAACAAGAGCACGAGATGGTCGCTCTTTCCCAGTGGTGGTCTATATATGATTTGTTCAACCATAAATGGCTCACTAGTTAGTATAAGGTCAAGTAACGAAGGTTGATCTGTTCCACGAAACCTCGTACATTCGTTAACATGGTTGAATAAAGGTACCAAATCTAACAGCTCCTGAAAGTGTGCTTCAACTGAGTTGAGCGAGTATGAAGCGACGAAAAGCTGGGGAAAATTGAAATCACCCATAATGAGAATGGGAATGGAGTAGTAAGAGCATACGCGACGGATTCGGTCACATATACTGAATGTGTGAGTGTCCATTGCGGTTGGAGAGCGGTAAATGACACCAATAATGCACGCATCTATCTTGTTTGACTTCAGCATACACCAGAGGGTATCTTCAAGGATGAGATTAGCGTCAGGTATTTCAGCACATTGAAGACTACTGTCATAATATAGTGCAACTCCACCGCCATGGGTGGCTCGATCGTGTCGTATAACACTCATGTTTGTAATTTCGATTTCCTTGTCCGATATTTCCGCTTGCAACCAAGTCTCAGTCACTGCCACCAAGTGAGGTTTGTATTGGTCGCAAAAGGCGTTTAATTCTGCCACTTTACTGGGCAGACATTGGGTATTTGTATAGAGGCACTTAAGGCTAGTCGTTGTGGTTAATTCTGCTGTGCTGCAACGCACGACTCCCGGGGAGCCAGCAGTGATTCGTTTTTTGGTAAATCGTTTTTTGACCCCAATTTTTCCATCATAGTCTGAATACCAACCGTGGTTTGTTGGTATTCATCAGTGATCGTTTGCGTTTGAATAGTTCCTATTTCGCCAGTCCGAATCGTATCAGCAGATGCGTTTGAGCGTTTAGGTGAGCTTATTCTCAGTTCCCTCGGAAGCAAATTACGGTGCCTTCGCCACTGAGCTTTCACCAAGTTGGCCATTTCGGCACGAAGAAATGTCAGCTTTAAGGGTCTAGGGCCGTTTCCCATGTATTTTTCCGATTTAGGAATTCTGAAAGCATCAACTACTGCCACCTCTTCCGTTTCGAGCGTACTACTCAGAAACTTCCACTGTAGAACGTCATGTGAAATGCGTGCCGTTTTATCGGAGGCATCGTCAATCTCAGGGACACCCAGAATGATCAAGCTCCGATCATCAGCACGATTATTAGTCGCTTGATTTTCGACATTACGAGATCGTTCTGTCCATGGTACGTCAGCATGAACTCGCGCGCTATTTTCCGAATCGCTCTGGAGTCGAAATGCTGACAACAGTATATTTTCTAATTCTTTTTCTGTCTTAACAGTTACTCTGAGAAGTCTGGGTTTGTCTTGATGATGCGATTTCGGCGGTCGGCTCAGGCGAGTCAGCGAGACTGGTTCGATGGGATCAAGCTGTATTCGATTGCACAGCTTTAACCATTCTTCCATATCGTGCTTATGCTTAGCCGATAATAGTGAGTCGCTTGGCTCCTTGATATTAGTGCATATTACGCTTAGTTTAGGTTTCGGTTTCAGTTTCCTAGTATGGTCGGTAACCTTCGATGCGGGGCAACCGACAATTCCCATGTTCTTGTGTATACTGTTGAGTTCCGCTGGCTCAGGTTCAGTAACATTCGTCTTTTTTGTCTTGGTGCTGTTTGGTCTGGTTTCCTCAACAGTCCTCGGAGTGCAAGCAGCGTCTGCCATTGACCTAGATGCCTTCGCTGATTTTACATCAGTTGTCTGGTTAACTAGGGGCAGCAGAAGCTCTCTGAGTTCTTGTATTTGTTTTTCCAAATGGGATATTTTATCCTCCGTCTCTCTGTTTGCTCTAAAGCCCATAGTGGTCGGTATATCTACTTGGCCAGTATCGACATTGGAGGCTCTACACATAGTGCATCGATAACAGATAGATGGATGCTTTGGGTCATTAATCATCTGAGC
The DNA here is from genome assembly GCF_000715545.1 of Opisthorchis viverrini. Taxonomy (NCBI): domain Eukaryota; kingdom Metazoa; phylum Platyhelminthes; class Trematoda; order Opisthorchiida; family Opisthorchiidae; genus Opisthorchis; species Opisthorchis viverrini. The sequence goes on from NW_008751671.1 coordinate 2,883,396, forward strand.
GCTCAGATCAGTCAGGGTATTGTCACAACGCGCATGCACCAGTAATTTGCAAAATGCACAATTAACTACGGTGGTGTCTCGACTTACCGGGCCTTGGCAAACAGCGCAATGACCGTGAGGTGATTGTTCCATGATTGGATGAGTCAAGGTCTCGGTCGGGTTTGGCACTGCCGTGTTCTTTGTGTGCGCGGCGGATCGCGTTGCGCGTTTGCACTTGTTGGTCGGTTGGTTCGACGTATGCGTGGGTGTGGACGCTTTGCGGTTCTTTGTCGGCCTGGTCGCCTGCATCGGGTGAGCGGATCGTGTGTGTGGTTTCGACACTGGCAGGGCAAGTGGAGTAGCACGTAGGACGAATTTCGGCGGATGTATGAAAGCTGGTAGCTGGCGTAATACTTCACCGATCTTAGTGAAATTTGCTGCACTAGATAGAACTCGTCGTCAGCTTTCTTCTAGTGTAGAAACGGGATAACGGCCAATAAAACTGGGTATACTTGTACGCGTGGATGTGGAGGCCGCGTACGTTGTAAATCCGTTAGTCGTGAACACCGTGAAAAAATTTTCACAGATGAATATAGATGGTATATTCCAATAGATCTCCCAAAGAGAAATCGAATGGTATGTCGGTGAGCGTTGTAGGACAAAGCAGATCCGAGAAAACTGTATCGGAGTCGGAGCGCCAAAAGATGCGACTGCACAGCAGGCTAACAGCGAAGTAAAACATTGTTAGACGATAGCACGAAATGTGCAGTGGTGATGCAAGGGCTATCTCTGTTGATGATCCTGTTTCCCAAATATGCATAACTAGCCTGTAGATAATACAGCATCATGATATAGCTGCAGGTGTCGTTCCTGTTATATGTATGACGCTCTGTGGGTGGTGACAACCATCAAGCCGTGGCCATGATTACGGTAGCCGTTGTCACTCACCTCAACTACTTACTGTTATGATTATTGTTATGACTATGAGACTTCACCTATGCACCGCAGCCTAATCCAATGACCAACGGTGGCCTTTCATACTCATAACTATGCGCGATGCCGCTTATCTTTCCTACTCATAGTAAACTCCAGGCAGGTACTCATGCGGCCGGTAAGACTAAGGCCTCAACTGTGCGTGGTAGCCTAATCTAACGGCCTGTCATAGTCAATGCTTTACTCGATGTCGCCTCACCTGGCTACTCGTTGCATCTGCTAGGTTCGTGTCCATGTGCGGCGTTGATTAACGGGTAACCTAATCCAACCTAATATGTCGTATTCGAAACTGAACGCGTTGTCGCTTATCTAAGTTGTTTGCGATAAACACCGGGCAAACGGATGAATACGATGCCTAAACTATACACACATACCCAGTCTTCTGGCGGATGACGGACCTCAAACTCATAACTGTACGTGATGCCGCCTACCGTGGCTACTCTCTGAAACTGCTTAGCCACTGCCTGTATGCGACGCTGGTTATTAGGCCTCAACTATGCGGAGTGTCTAGATCTAACCGCCAAAGACGGCCCATCATACCCGTAAATGTGCGTGCTCTCGCTTACGTCTGCTACCTATATTAAACACTAGGTCAGTATGTATGCGAGTCGATAAAAACGATGCCCAAACTATGTGTGATATCTCAACCTAACGGCCAACGACGGCCCGCCAGACTCAAAACCATAGTCGACATGGCCTACTTTAGCTACTTGTAATAATTGCTAGGTTGTGTCTATGTGCGACTCTGAGTATAAGGCCTCCACTATGCCCAGTAGCCCAGTCTAATGGCCAACGACGGTCCCTCGTACTCATAACTATGCTTGTTATCACGGGCCGAGGCTATTCATGGTAACTGCCGGTCCCATGCAATTGCTCATAGCTGACTACAATGCCCCAACTCTACATAATAGGCTAATCCAACGTCTAACGACTGTTCTTTATATCCCTTTATATTCTTCATATCCTTAGCATCCTTAAAACCACCTTCATCAAATCATGTTACTATTTGTTGGTTGCGTCGTTACAAACATAAAGTGTGGTCGATCCAGTTCTCAGTTATTTACTCGACTAGGTCTTTGATGTATATTACACCTACACCACTTCTTCTATATCATTTGAAACATACAATTAAACAAAGATATGTTGGCTATCTCAAAAAGTGCTAAACAAACCCCTTTGTTCACAATTCTCGATCAGTGTCCGCGCTGAACCTGGTGGATTACTGTTGTAGAGGTGAACTCAACTTGCTCCATTAGTCCAGTTGACGATGACAAAGAAGCTGTGTACGTCAAAGATTGGATAGAGGGACTCGACACTCATGCATTATTTGCCGCAGTGAAGTTGAGGCTAAAGAGGTGTGTATATTTGTCAGTTGAGACCAAGTGGTATGGACTTGAGCCTTAGGATCCAAGGGACACACGCGCTCCAGAAATGCACCCACGGATGCAGCCCCAGGGAAGATCTTGTGGATAAATGAGGGCCTGGTGTAAAATTGGCTCGTTCATAGCAAAAAATCCCAACTCCACTCGATTTCTGCTTTCTGATGCCGACAGCTCGGTCTTCTTCGTCGAAGCTCGCAACCATCGTATACTCAACCAAAGAAGTAATCTTACCAACAAGGAGCATCCTTCTGGATTTCATCCAACTCAACGTTCATGTCGAAGTATTGCAACACAACCTCACTTCTGAAATCATATCGACTATATCCGAATAAATGAGCTAGTAAAATATACAAGCCTGATGCGATCAAACTGTCCCCAATAACGATAATGGATTAGCTGGACCCACTTTCCAATGGAAGCCCCCATTACACAACCAAAAAATCGCTATCTAACTGTCACCTGATTTATTTGCCGACACCGACCCACACAAACTATGGTTTCGAGACAATCGTTGTCAAACACCTGAAAACGCCTCGCTTTCGCTTCTCAAACAGACCAGGTCTCACAGTCATAAAATAGAACAGCCCATACTGCAGCCTGATACACAAGTTGCTTGATACTCTCGGATATCCCGCCTTGACGTCATAGGTGTTTAAAATCAACAAACGCAACCCGAGCACAGAGGTTCGTGCACTGGCCTCATCTGTCACACTACACACTTCGGATGGATACAAAACGATCTACCACAATAACTTTCTGACGGGATCGAAAAAATATCTGAGAGTGGAGACACCCAGTGCACAACCAAAAATCACCTTCTAATGGTCACCTCACGAATATGCCCACACCAACCCATACGAGCCGTGGTTTTGTGACAGCCGTTGTCAAACACATGAAAACGCCTTGGTTCCTCTTCTCAAAAGGCCAGGTCGCGCATCCACTAGTAGAAGAGCCCGTACTGCGGCCCGATGCACACGTTACCTGATATCCACGGATACACCGCCCTAACATCATGGGTGTTTCAAGTCAGCAAACGTGACCCGAGCGTTGCAATTTCGTGCGATGACCTCATCTGTCACAGTGTGACCAAAGTTGATACAACACCAAATGTACATAAAATGCTGCACCGTAAAACGTTCTCGAACCGGATCAAAAGATACCTGCAATCTTGTACAAACATTGGTCTACCTCTAAGGATTTTCTCGGCCAACTTAAAATGTCACCCTCCTCGCAGAATTGCACATCCCGGTCAAATCATCTCAGAAACAACGTCCGTTACGGGACTGTCCCGAAACCGGAGTTTTTCAGAGCAATAATGGCATGAAACCGCCATACCCAGGCTGATAGCTTACCCGCAACTATGCCTTTCCTACTGTTGAACCTTCTCTTACCCTATCGCTCACTTGTTACATTAACTGCAACAACGGACAAACTCATGCTTTCTTCTAAGTGTAACCTGAGGATTATACCTGACGGTACTCCACCCACCTGTTGGGAATAAACATCGTTATGATAACATGACAGTTTGTGGGTACAAAATACACACCAATGGACAGACTGAATTTGGTCAGTTCATCCAAAATCACCTGCGCCTTTTCCTCCTCTTCGAATATGATAACGACTTCTGCGCACTTCAGATCGACAAGATTTTTCCAAGATATTAAAAAACCAGGTTCAGAAGATATTTCAGTGTTCAACTCATCATCTCGTTGATCACGAAGTTAATTAGGTATGGAGAGAGGGCGCCCCCGATGGACACCAGTTTTTTACGGGAGCTTTTGAAGCCTTCAATATGTTTCAATAACATATCCGCCTTTTATGCACCTTAAGTCCACTACGATCCAAAAGACTGCATGGTTTATAACTCTCAATTCAACTGCATGCCCTCTCCCCAAAATATGATCGTCCCGCATGTTGAACCTCATAATCCACCTCCCGAAATGATTGAAGGGGAAACTAGAATGGAAGCAACCTTTGTCGGACGCCTTTTCCGGTCTGAACTTGCCGTGGTTGTGGCATATATTTTGAGCATTCTAAATACGAGTCGAAAAATCCACCGATATAGGAAAAGACACTGAGAGGTCCACCAAATTCACGTGATGACGCCTCAGAGGCAACTGGTTCTGCAAAGCTCCATGCTTTTTTCAGACTGTAACAGCTCCATTCTGTGGCCAGCTCATCGTACAAATAAGTAACATCACCAGACATCTATGATTTTATGTCAATACAAGTCTTAACCTACCATATTTGCTCACAGTCTAGCCAATGCATGTCCCTCACATATTTGTCCAAACTAGTTCGCATCGACCGCATGCCCATCATCTGCACGCAGGTACAGATTACAGTTTTTGGAATCGAGCATTGTCGCCCCATTGAAACAGTCAGGAATTTTGATAACATTTGACTCTCTATTATTTAATGAGGCATTCTAACTCACATCAAAGTGCTTTCCGGCAAACCGTTCGGAAGCTTCCTTCTTTTGGGTCCCCAATGAAGATATGGCTGTCTTATTACCTCGTTTAAATGGCCGCAATGAGCCACTGTGAACCCTCGATGCATCCAAGAATGTCAGTACTACAAAAGATGTTCGTGTACAGAGACGTCATCAAACCGAAGTGCGGCGCCGTGATGACAGCACCGCGACTACCATATCCAGTCTCGTGGTTTGCCCGTGGTCCACAATATCTCTAGTATTTCCCAGACGGGCGTTTAAATGACACCGGCATTTCGGTCCGTTTTATTGGTGCAAGGACGTGAAAGCGGTGGCCATCTTATTGTGGCATTTGCTTGTTCTGCCCACAAACCCAATCGTTCATCCAACGGCACCATTGGTGGCCCAGTATATCAGTAAAGATAAACCCTTGCCCTAAGAGAGATATAACGCAAGCTGACCATAACAAAAACGAGTTATTAAGCTTTAGCGGGATGCTTTCCGCTACCAAAAAAGAATTTTTTCATGTCCAGGTAGGAAATGGCTGCTCCAATTTGAGTTCGCGCGGACGTGATGGGCGCGATTATCGCGTAGTCGTTTTGAGATTATTTCCAAACCTCATGCGTAAAAAACACGCGAAGAAACCAGCTCTCCACAAAATTTCTCGCCGTCTTTATAGGGACAATGCGCAAAGCCGCCGGCAGTCAATGAAATACACATCCCGCGCCCACAGTGGACTCCGGTTCGTTTAAACAAATTCTAAGGAACGCAGTTGCGTTGGAAGGTCTAAAGGGCTCGAATTATCACCTTCTGTGACAACTTCCTTAACTTCAGCGGGGCACAGGCCGCAACCATAGAAGAATTTTCATATTCAGGTCGCGAATGAATGCTCCAATTTGAAATTGCGCGAACGTAATGTTAGTGATGCATGTCTTAGTTAGCATCAGTATTCGCACAATAGAATTTTCGGAATCTGCCGCGCTGCCCCTGATGTACCAAAAATATTCAGGCCTTTCAGTTCAAAATGTCAGTCGAATTTTTCGAGCCCCATCAAAGTATCCCGGGATCGCAAAGCTTCTTGAAAAATAACCCACCAGAACTTTCCGCCAGGTTTTCGATTGCTTCGCTGGACAATAAAATTTGGTGAGTCGCGAAAGCATTAAAATAGCTTTGAGTTATTTCTGGTTTGCTTACATGTGTAACAAATGAAATATTTTGGAGTGAAAATATTTTATTCCGCTCGCAGAAGATTTCCAGCTAAAAGCATGATACGGACACGGAGTATCACATGCGATTGTCGTTTACTAGAAGTAAAGCGAAATCATTTACATCAAAACAATGTGGGTTTCGAAATTGTGAATTTCGCGAATAGTCAGAGCAATAAATTTGCATTTCAGTAATGTGTCCTTCATGGCACTTATAAGTGAGCGAAATCCTAAGGTCATTTACCAGCACTGATTCACGTCTTGTTTCTATTCTACGAGATAACGTGCGAAATAAAACTTTTGCGTATTTTACTTTTAGGCTGTGTTCTCCCACAGTGAGCCAGCATACCTGGAATATTATAATCAAATTACACTCAAGGAAATGGGTGAATAACTTGTATACTTTATACTCCTCCTACGCAACAAATGATATAAATTTATTCAGAGGCTCAGTACAACAAACTTTTGAGGAGCTCTTTTTCCCTTCGGTACGATAGTGAAAGATTATTTGATGTGTTGCGCTATAGAAATTCGAGTGGCTTCTCTGTGGATGATCCTGATTTCTAGATAATCACATCTACTTGGTAGATGTTGCAGCACCGTGTTAAATCTACATGTAAATAATCAACACAACGACATCTCTGCCATTGGAAATAATCGGGATTCTTAGCTGTAAGACGTCAAAAAGCCCAACTAGATTGATGTAACATAGGGCCAAACATTCAGGGTTATCTTTATCACTACACCCATCCTCGCCTACTTTGACTAATTATTGCAGTTGGCAGGCTCGTGTTTATGTGCGACACTGATTACCAGGTCTGAAATATACACGGTAACCTAATCCAGTAGCCGTACTTTTAACTGTGCGCGTTTCATCCTATCTTTACCGCCTATAATAAAAACCAGGCCAGTGACTATGCAGGCTGCTTAGTATGAGGCCTCAGGGTTGTGCGATAGTCTAATCCAACGGACAACGACGGCCCGTCATATTCATAATTCTAATCGTTGTCCCCCCTTGGCTGCCTGTAGTAACTGCCCCGCCCGTGCCCATTCAGAACGCAACGATACACAATAGCCTATGGTCCATACGGTCTGCACGCATACCAAGCTCATGCCCCAAAACTACACAGCCAACCTTGTGAATAGTTTCGATTTATTGATTGCATCGGTACACACGCAATACGTAAACAATCCAGCTCTCATTTTCGGGAAGCTGATTTCACTCGACAGGGCTTCTGAAAGGAAAATATGCAGTCAATTACGACTTGCGCACAGCTTCTGCAATATAGTTGAAAACACAACTTAATAAAGCTTTAGTGGCTAAATCGCCAATCACGTAGTAAACCCCGCCTTTACCAAATTTTGGCCCGTGTTCATACCAAACTTGGAGTATCACCGTATAAAGGCAAACTTAGTACTTGCTCGATTTGACCATTGGCGATAATGAGATAGACGTATGTGCACCAATTGTTCGACAGCGACATTAAGCGATCATATGTGTTATTGGACACAAAATTTAATCCTAAAGAGTGTTGTACACCAGTCTGTCATAAGACTAATTGGTAAAGCTCTAATTCCTACAATCCAAGGACCACATCGCCCTCAAAGCTGCATCCAGTGGTGCGGCCGTTGCAAGATCCAAAGAGTTTATAGGTTCTTGATATCTAATCGTGTGTGTGCGCTTTGAGCTTGAACATCTTCAAACCATATCCACGCCGTGTTTGCTGGGCCAAGAGTGAAAAACCTGTTGTTCAAACCCCGTCTTCATGGAGCATAAACAAGAATTAGGTCTCCTCGGAAAAATAATACTCCATGGGAAAGAAGTCAGTCACCACAGGGTGCTTTTCAGCGTTCACGTATTCAAGGCCGGCAACAATTTTCGTTGCAACTCGCTCGATGCGATCAATGAGGATTAGGTCCTCCGTGCTTATTTAACACACAACTTGATTGGCATAATCAAGAATCGGTTTCACTTAAGCCTAACAGACTATCCGGAAGTCCATGCGAGTAATACGGGAGGTTTGCAGAACAATCCGTAGAACGGCGAATGTCTTTTAGGCCGATTTCTTATGGTACGGTGAGAAGGACATACTCGGAGAGAGTCAGATACACAAATTCTTTGTGGCATCTATCCTCTTGATGTCTTCTGGTACGTTCTAACCTGTAAGACATAGTTGTTCGCTGAGTCCTTCCGAACGGCACATGGACGCGTTTTTCGTCACACAGAGAATGGTGCCAGTCCAACGACCGCTGCTTTGCAGCATCTACGTCAATTTAAAGGTCACGGGTATTTGAACTACGGTATTTCAAGTCGTCCGAAAAAAGTAGACATCGACTTGCAAGAACATCTGGAATGTCTTTGTATACCAGAAACAGAATGCTCCAGGAACTGAGAAACTCCAACGGAGGCCAGCGCCGGAAAAGTTGGGTCGAGACTTCTTTCACGCGGAATGTTCTGTCTGATCTAGCTAGGGATTGTCTCTAGAATCCCGTAAGGCTTGAGTTGGCGGGGTAGCAAGACGTGTGTGACTCCATCGTATTCTTTTGAGAAGTAAAAAATATAGCATATAATATGCAATGCCAGTCCTTGGGTTGGGTTAAATTGTATATAAATACGAGCATGTTCATCGCGCAAGAACGGTTCGGAAGCAATCCGTTTTTAATTAAAAATGCCAAGTTGTCGGAAGTGAAGAGATTCCGGTTGGCTTGCTTCAGAATGCACGGCACGCTGGTGAGGATAACAGGCATGCAGCTGGCGAGTGAGAGTTGGTCACCAATTTTGTACATTGGCGTGACAATCGCTTTTTCCAAGCAGAGGGAAGATGGTCATCATCAAGCTACCGGCTTATCACTGGGTCTTAGGCGTAGTCTGTGATAGCCTGTGACACAGCAAGAACTGTATGGTTGTATTGCTGCCGCAGTTAAACTAAATTTTTGAGTGCTTTTAAGGACTTCAAAATCTGAGTTCATGAAAGTTCCTCATTTTATAATTTTTCTCAAGCTTTTCGACTCTACTTCGTATCCCAAATTGCAATAGTGTGCTGTTCGAGCACAAACGTTAGGCCTCTGGAATCTACGTGAGCTTGAGTAATACAGCATCCTGCGACCAAAATGGACCACTTTCACCATGTGAACGCATGCAATAAAATAATTATTTGCTGTGTAGAAAAAGTCAGAGAGATCTCGTGATGGAACGAAAATCGTCTCCGGTGTGCTGCTAGGCAGTGTATTACTAATGATGTGTAGAACTTATGCCTGATGAAGGCATCCGCAGAATTTTGGCAATCTTGGAATCTGGGTCCGCAAGGGAGCCCATGAATCTACACATCCGCCAGTTGAATTTAAGCCACATTACAGTAAGCCGCTTTACAGTAAGTGGCCACATTTACCCAATCTGATATATCAAAGACACGATTCACGGATTCACGCATTGATACACAGGTTGAATCTACCCGCCAGTTGAATTTAAGCCACATTACAGTAAGCCGCTATACAGTAAGTGGCCATATTTACCCAATCTGATATATCAAAGAAAGACTTCACGGATTCACGCATTGATACACAGGATCGAGGCTTTTGCCCAAGTTTCCCGGGTCGGTTTTGTTCTTGTCGGTCAGTGGCTGTCGTTCACCTGAAAGGCACAAGTGAAAAAAGGGTGTAGCACTGCTCAGTCGAGAGGTTATAGGAAGCACTTCACGGATTCACGGATTCACGGATTGATACACAGAATCGAGGCTGCTTT
>NW_008751671.1:2895083-2956507 GCF_000715545.1 Opisthorchis viverrini
AGAATCGGACCTGCGCAGCGGGATTTGGACCCACAGTGCATCGCAGAATGGTGCAGGGGTGGTGTCAGCGAGGAGGGGATAAAGGATAAAGGCCGCATGTAAGTACAGAGCAACCCCACCAGCCCTCCCTCGTTTTGAGTCAGCTCGAAAAATAAAGTAACCGTCTATCGAGATCTCCGCGTCGGAGACATCTGGTGTGAGCCAGGTCTCTGTGAGTACGATTATGGACGGTTTTTCAGGGCAAGCTGACTGTCTAACATCGCCGAGTTTGTTGAAAAGGCTGAGGCCGTTTGTGTACAAGCATTTCAACACTGCCTCTTCTAGTTTGAGTAGAACCCAACTGGGCGACAACTAGAGGCATATTTATAGAGGTTCCACAGTATTTTTAGTAAGGTCAGGCCGGATTCTCGGTGGTAGTGTGTGATACACCGAGCCAGTTAGTCTCGGTTCTGATTGGTCCACATCCTAACTGTTTCCGACGTACCACAATTCGATCCGAAGCTGATTCGCGGTGCATCAGCAACGCTGCTGTTCAGAGTCGCTCGAGGGTTGAGGATACATTGCTATTCCTTTACATATACTTCATTCTGTCTCAGAATTGACAATGAACCGAAAAAATGAGAACCATTGCAGTGAAAACGCTATGGAAACACAAGGGACTGATTTTCCGAACGCAAATATTCACTACGATTTCTGTGAATGGAAAACAGAAAGAAAGCTCATGGACCGAAGCCCAGTGAAAAAGGTTGTAAATCACTAACACTTTCACACAATTCAATGACCCGGTGGACACTGTACGCTACACTGGCCTTTTTTTGAAGAACACCATTCCCGGTGTACCATTGCCTACGTGAACAGGTCGGTGCTTGTGGTGCGGCGCGTGAGGCTGGTGAGCGTGTGCAGAGGTTGCTGTATCTGAGGCTGCGTCCGCCGTGTGTGACTGAGAGACGTGTCAGCTTTGAGGCATCATGCACACCAGGAGAAACAGGAAGAAAGTTCATGAACCGAATCTCAGTAAGCAAAGTGGTGCATCAACAATACTTACGCTTAGTTCTTGAAGGAGTGCGTTTGCTCCCAACGACCCGCTGGTTGTCCTCAACACTGCGCAGTGGGATACGCTCCAGCGGTCCGACGAGGTCCATCCGAGGATCCTGAAAGAAACGTCCTCCACACTGGCAAACCATTTACACTTGGTGTTTCGTCAGTCGCTTGACGAAGGCCGCCTTCCCCTGCTTGGAAGAAAGCGATTGTCACGCCAATATACTATCGCCTGGCGGCTATAGGCCTATAAGCCTCACTAGCGTGCCGTGCAAGGTGATGGAACGCATTCTGAAGTGAGCCATCCTAGATCACCTTACTTCCAGCAATCTGATATCTCCAGCCCAACACGGATTTCTCCCAAACCGTTCTTGCGTGACAAACATGCTCGTGTTTATGGACAGCTTAACCCAAGCCAAGGACGAAGGACTCATATCGGATGCCATATTTTTCGACTTCTCAAAAGCATTCGATAGGGTCCCACACGTCCCGCTGCTCCACAAACTCGAGTCTTACGGGATTCAAGGGAAAATCCTTCGCTGGATCAAGGCGTTCCTATCAGACAGGTCATTCCGAGTGAGAATAGGCTCAACCTATTCCTCTCCAGCGCCGGTCTCCATTGGAGTTCCTCAAGGCTCCGTCTTGGGACCACTCCTGTTTCTGATCTACGTCAACGACCTCCCAGACGTTCTTGCGAGTCCATGTTTACTTTTTGCGGACGACTTGAAATCCTGGAGTTCCAATGCCAGCGCCCTCCAAATGGATGTAGACGCTGCCAAGCAGTGGTCGTTGGACTGGCACCTTCCTCTGAATGATGAAAAGTGCGTCCATGTGTCGTTTGGAGGGGATTCAGCGAATGCCTTTGTTATGCATGGTGAAAAGGGACCAGAAAACATCATGAGGATAGATGCCAAAAAAGATTTAGGCATCTGGGTCTCCTCAAACTTGTCCTTCGCACTACACCATGAGAAATCGGCCCAAAAGGCATTCGCCGTTTTACGGATGATCCGACGTACCTTCTCCCGTATTACTCGCATGGACTTCCAAATACTCTATGGGGCCTACGTCAGACCGCTCCTGGAGTACGCCAACCAAGTTGTCTACTCAGGACGTACGAAAGACGTTACCCTCATTGAGCGTGTCCAGCGGGCCGCCACGAGAATGGTTGCCGGCCTCAAGTCCGTGGACTACGAAACGCGTCTCGTGACGCTTGATCTCTTTCCCCTGGAGTGCCGTCGCCTCCGAGGGGACCTAATTCTTACCTACGCCTTGTTTGAACAAAGCTTGGCAAACAGGTTTTTTACCGTTTACCCAGCAAACACCCGGCGGGGACATAGTAAGAAAATCTTCAAGCTCAGGGCACACACATCCGTTAGACAAAACTTTTTTTCATTTCGGGTAGTAGCTGCGTGGAATGATCTTCTTCCGACGGTTGTACACGCTCCTTCTCGAACCCAATTTAAAGCACTATTAGACGTTTATTTATGCGAATCCTCGCGCTGGCGAGCATACTGCCCCGCGCTGAGAACATAACGAGCAGTGCTACACCCTTTTTTCACTTGTGCCTTTCAGGTGAACGACAGCCACTGACCGACAAGAACAAAACCGACCCGGGAAACTTGGGCAAAAGCCTCGATCCTGTGTATCAATGCGTGAATCCGTGAATGACATCATCATCATTGACAGTATGATATCAGCATTCAACACCGATGCTTCACTGCCGTGAGTGTCAAGTGTTGTTTGTCTTCACATACTTGGGAGCTCTCCAAAAACTTTCCTAAATTTAGCGGTGTCGAATAAAGATATCTACCGCATCTTATTCATTTTGTTCATTGAAGAACTACTGAGCCAGACTCTGGTGTTCAAACCCCTTTGATTGAAAACCTTTTCAGCTTGGAATATGAAGATGGCGTTTTTTCATTTCTGAAGAAGTAGATGGTGCATTATTTGAAAGGCTGACAAAGAACTTCCAGTTCCTGGGTACGCGTACGCCCTTTGGTCTACGAATCGAAGGAATGACGATGGAATCGGTGGGACGCTACGTGTATCCCCGGAAGTTGTCTCAATCCTGCTGGTAATGTGACATCAGAGGTCCAGAAGGCCAGAATATTTTTTGCCAACTTTCGCCAGCTTTTGCATCAAAAGCGTATATTTCAAATGCGGTTGTGGAACGTCTGCGAGACTTGAGCGTTTCAGGTGGGGGTATGGAATGTCACCACATATTTAACCAGCAATATCTCAGCAGTATATATGGCATCGGTTGTTATCGGCGAATTCGGAATGTATTGTGCTTGATGGATGATCGTGCAACTCTGTTTCCGTCCCTTGGCTTCCTGCCCCGCCCACTATGATATATCAAAAGGTACGGAAGCTCTACACAGCTCTTTATGGAGACAAAGGAAAGTTCCACGAGGTCATGCTAGAGTCCCCGTGACGTGGTGAGAAGCGTCGACTCAAAGGTGCTCGATCCGGATTGGCTGACATTCTGACTAATCAGGGCATGCCTCCGCTTGGTCCGCGTCCTGCACGTGACATCCGTCCAAATGATGTGATGTTCGGTTATTACGGACGGCTGGCCTCCGAACACCTCCCCCCTTGAGAAGGCTGTTCAACCGACCGCTGCCTTGGACTCCATTGTGATGACTCATGGAGGTGCTGTCGCATTTCGGCCCGTCCCTGGAGCTACGAGCTTGCTGATCTAGGGTCTGATACCATCCACTTGGGCGGTATGTCTGTAGCGGACTAGGACCTAACCAGCGTGACTCCATTGTACTCATGGAGGTGCTGTCGCATTTCGGCCCGTCCCTGGAGCTACGAGCTTGCTGATCTAGGGTCTGATACCATCCACTTGCTTGGTATGTCTGTAGCGGACTAGGACCTAACCAGCGTGTTCGGATAAATTAACAAGCAAAAGTAACCAATGCAAAATCACAAAAATCACAATAGGAAAGGAATAAGTAGTCAAATGGGGACTCACGAGTGCGTAGGTTCAGTAGTCCACTACACCGATCTGAATGCAGTAACTGGCTGTGAGAGGAAAATATTCACTCGTCGAGATTTCCTGCAGATGGCTCCGTGTGAGTGAAATATTCCACGGTAGGAAAATTATTCACGGCTAAAAAGTGTCACAGGGATTTATTGTGACGTTTAACAGTTGACACAAACACAGAGATTTAGTCCCACTGGTTCAACAGTCAACAAACAGTTCAACGGGCGTAAATACAGTCGTTCAGCAAGAAGTCAGCAGGTCGCGCCGGAAAAATTGTGTATTCGTAACATTAAAACAAACGTCATGATACAATGTGAACGACAGTTACAAAGTGTGGTTCAAGTTCAGGAAGAATGGTAAATGTGACAACGGATTACAGACACTACAGTACTCCCCCCCTAGAGCGTCAGGGATAATAAAAGGGAATGACGCTCGATAATGTGACAAAACTCAAGGGGTGTAGTCTGCGAAGCGAACAGGAGTCTTGCAGGTTCGACCAACACGTGTTTGCTTCAGGATAGGTAACGGGTGATCGTCAATACGTCGTGCTATATGTTCGGGGTTCCCTGGGATGGCTGTACTGGAGGTTTGGGAACTTGTGGGTGGAGTGACTACAGTAGGGGGATCTGAGTGAGACTCGTCATCGATGAATGCAACTTTGAGTCTGTCGATACTGACGGAGTCCGGTTTTCCGTTCCTCTCAATCACAAAGTACTTGTCCTTGCGAGAAATGACTTTAAACGGACCATCATACGGATATTGCAACGGTCGTTTGACGCTGTCAACACGGACAAATACATGTGTACAAGAAGATAAACCGGGATCCAAATGTGTGCGTCGACCGGATTTCCGAGTGTCAGACGGGCGAAGAGTACGCATATGATCTTGCAGTCGACTGACGTATGTCGATGGTGAGAGGTCTTCATTGGGTGTGGATACACATACCATATCTCCGGGAAGACGTAGCGTTTGTCCATAGACAAGTTGGGCTGGAGTGCAACCAATATCCTCCTTCACGGTATTGCGAATGCCAAGTAATATCACTGGTATCGATTCGGTCCACAGCTGTGATGATGATTTAGCCATAATGGCGGCTTTCAGTTGTCGATGAAGACGTTCGACTAAGCCGTTGGCTGCAGGATTGTAAGCTGTAGTTTTGAAATGGTTGCATCCTAATAGCTGGTTCAGTTCACGAAACAAGGAACAGGTAAACTGACTCCCACGATCTGTAGTGATGCTCTCAGGGACACCAAAATAGGATACCCAAGAATCGACAAGGTGTCTGGCAACGGTTTCGGACGAACAATCGCGCATGGGGGTCGCTTGAGGCCAGCGTGTGAAGCGATCGACTATTGTTAACACATAGGAACATTCGTTGGATGGTGGAAGTGGTCCAACGATGTCTACATGTATATGCTGGAAACGGCGTGTAGGCAAGTTGAAACTTCCGGGTGGCGTAACCGTGTGTTTATGGACTTTACTCAGTTGACAGGTTTTGCACTGTTTTGCCCATTGTCGGATCTCTTTCTGCATACCAGGCCACAAGAAACGTTCACAAATTAATCGAGCAGTGGAACGGATACTCGGGTGTGAAATGGAGTGGAAATGCATGAAGACTGACCGACGATATTTCTGAGGCACAAATGGACGAGGTTTACCAGTGGACATGTCACACAGAACTTTAGAATCACAGTTTAAGAGCGGCATATTAACGAACTTCAGGGAAGGATGTGATCTAAGCTCTTGTAATTCTTCGTCCTGCTTTTGGCTCTCAGCTATTAATTGCAGATCGAACGGAGCGTGTACCAAGTGGTTTATATGGGCACGGGATAAGGCATCTGCAACTAAATTGCTGCGACCACTAATATGCCGGATGTCACTAGTGAATTGGCTGATATAATCCAACTGCCTAGTTTCCCTCGGTGAATAACGATCAGATGTCGCGTTGAGTGCAAAAGTGAGCGGCTTATGATCTGTGAGAATCACGAAGTGTCGGCTTTCCAAAATATGTCGGAAGTGCCGAACAGCTAAGTAGATTGCGAGAAGTTCACGGCCAAAAGTGCTATATCGAGTCTGTGCAGGTTGTAAGCGATGCGAGAAGAATGATAAAGGCTGTATTTCACCGTTGACCTCCTGTTGTAGAACCGCACCAACTGCAGTTTGTGAGGCATCAGTAACCAGGAAAAGAGGTGTAGACGGATCAGGATTTATATGTGCCAAATTGGTTGTCTGATTTAACACTTCCTTAACCGTTTCAAATGACGCAATGGCCTCCGCTGTAAGGGTGAAATTGCGCGTTTTCAGTCTGAGTAGGTCGGTGAGCGGTTGGACAACCTCGGCACAGTTAGGGATAAAGCGACGGTAGTAATTGATAAGGCCAAGGAAACGTCTCAACTTCTTAATGCTGTTGGGAGCTGGAAAGTCGCAAATGGCGGAAACTTTAGATGGCAGAGTACGGATGCCGTCTGAGTCAACAATATGTCCTAGAATTTCTAGTGACGAAACACCAAATTGGCATTTACTACTATTGATGACTATACCATATTGCTGAAATCTTTCAAAAACTTGCTTTAAGTGAAGCACATGCTCGTCTTCTGACCGACTGGCGATAAGTACATCGTCGATATAAGCGTAGACAAAGTCTAATCCCCGTAAAACTTGATCCATGAATCGTTGAAATGTTTGAGCTGCATTTCTGAGCCCAAATGGCATACGAACGAATTCATATAGACCGAATGGAGTGGTGATAGCCGTTTTGGAAATATCGTCTGGAGCGACAGGTATCTGGTGATATGCTCTGACGAGGTCTAATTTACTGAAGACAGATTTGCCGTGAAGAGTAAGGGCAAAATCATGCAGATGCGGAATTGGGTATTTGTCCGGGATGGTGACACGATTTAGTGCACGATAATCGCCACATGGTCTCCAATCTCCCTCGGACTTTTTGGGGACCATATGCAGTGGAGATGACCAGGGGCTGCTTGATGGTCGTATGATACCCAGTTGAAGCAAATGCTGAAATTCTGTCTTGGCTATGGCAAGCTTCTCCGGAGCTAACCTCCGTGGACGGGATGCGGTGGGTGGGCCTTTTGTCGAGATATGGTGGAAAACGTCATGTTTTACGGAAGTGGTCTTGGAAGCAGGTTTCAGGATCTCTGGGAATTGGCGAAGCAGTGCTGTGTAACGGTTATCCGGCAAAGCTGGGCGGATTCCAATAGAATTAATGGATGAAGCTTTGCCATTTATGGAGAGAGTTGTCGAATTGTCAAGCAACTGCCGTCTGTGGAGATCAACCGTGAGACCAAATGACGTGAGAAAGTCCATACCAATAATGGGTTTTTTAACGTCGGCCACTGTGAAAACCCAAGGGAACTGACGACGAAGACCTAGATCGAGAGTAAGAAGCTTTTCACCATAGGTCTTAATGCTCGTACCGTTGGCTGCCTGCAGAGTATATGCCACCGGCCGTAGGTTATGCTTGCGTGTAGGAGGAATTACACTAACCTCAGCACCGGTATCAATGAGGAAACTCAAGGACGTGGAGCGGTCATATACGAAGAACAGGCGACAGGTAGAGGAGCCGGGTGCAGTGGTCGCCATTACTGGCCGGCCATGGCGTTTCCCGAATTCGAAGGCTTTGTGGGGAAAGTGCAAGGTCTGGTGCATCGGATAGCGCGGTCACCGAAGCGACGGTGGTAGTAGCACCAGCCAGGTTGGTCACTGTGCTTGGGAGCACGACTGTGGGATCGAGACCTAGAACGTCTATGTTGTTGGGGGCGACCAATGAGTTTCGTGACTTCATTCAGTTGGAGGGATAACTCAGTAAATTGAGCTTTCATTGCACTGAACTCGACCTCCAGGTTAGATTGCGAAGTGGATTGTTGCTGAACGTTAGAGACCACGAACTGTCTACAGGTTTCATGGACGCGGTCAGCCACCTCAGCTAACTTCGCTAAGGAAGAATCCTGCTCGATGACGGAAATGACTTTACGGACTTCGATGGGCAGGCTTTGTTGCCAAAGTTCTTTCAAAACCGCATCGTTGACCGGATGCTTACCTTGCAGGTGCATCATGTGGCGGAGATGTTGTGACGGTGTTTTATCGCCGACGTCAACACCGGAGAGAAGCTTCCGTAGATTCTGCTCATCGCTGGAAGCGGTACGAGAAATGATAGCTGCTTTGAGAGCATCGTACGGATCGGTGGACGGTCGGGTGTATATTAAATCAGAGACTTCTCGGGCAACGAAGTCTGGTAAGCATCCTACCACATAATTGTATCTGCTACTCTGCGAGGTAATGCGACGGGATTCGAAAATGGCCTCAAGTTGGGCGAACCATAGCCTCGGATCACGTGCACCGAATTCAGGTAACTTAATGTAAACCACGTTGTCTATTTCGGGTGTCTGTGTCTGTTCAGAAGCCATGCTGACGTGGAAAATAAATACAATAAAGCACGGGAGTACTGCAGAGAAGAAAAAACTAAGGAATGATTCGGGCTCACCAAGTATGTAGCGGACTAGGACCTAACCAGCGTGTTCGGATAAATTAACAAGCAAAAGTAACCAATGCAAAATCACAAAAATCACAATAGGAAAGGAATGAGTAGTCAAATGGGGACTCACGAGTGCGTAGGTTCAGTAGTCCACTACACCGATCTGAATGCAGTAACTGGCTGTGAGAGGAAAATATTCACTCGTCGAGATTTCCTGCAGATGGCTCCGTGTGAGTGAAATATTCCACGGTAGGAAAATTATTCACGGCTAAAAAGTGTCACAGGGATTTATTGTGACGTTTAACAGTTGACACAAACACAGAGATTTAGTCCCACTGGTTCAACAGTCAACAAACAGTTCGACGGGCGTAAATACAGTCGTTCAGCAAGAAGTCAGCAGGTCGCGCCGGAAAAATTGTGTATTCGTAACATTAAAACAAACGTCATGATACCATGTGAACGACAGTTACAAAGTGTGGTTCAAGTTCAGGCAGAATGGTAAATGTGACAACGGATTACAGACACTACATGTCACGGCTGTTCGGCGTCCCATGCGACACGGTCCCCTTACGGAGCAGCAGTCTGTTGTCTGAAGTTGATTCCCGTGACGTAGCCGTGCTGATGATCTTACTTGTGTCTCGTGTTTGACATAGTCGACCATGTGTCAACCATGGAGAGCATTCCTTAGATCCTTAAATCCGTATCTGTCTTCTGTGTGACTGTTTCGGTGTCCCTTCTGCCAGTCCCCCTTTCTTAACTTTCCGGATAGCAGTAGAACGGTCTGCATGAATCTGCGAGTGCAGACTGAAGAGCTCGGACCGCGGATGAAACTTTGCAGGCGGCAGGCAGGATTCACCGAATTGGACTGGAGTGAGAGGGCTTCCGCTGCCAGACGCCAGAAGCTGAATGGTTGTTGTGTCGCGTACGCTCCATCCGGTCTCTGGTTTCGCTTTAACTATGGCCATCAGAAAATCGTCAGGACGTGATGTTGTTTTGAACGTATCAGAGCCATTTGCAGTTGTTTCGTTACAAACGGCATTGAGGGGTTGATACAAGAGTTGAAGCTCATTAATCCACCCCAGGCCCAAAAGATCAAGGCCTGTATAGTTCGTGAGGTTGCGTGTACCATTGAGTTAATTCCCCTTGAACGTTAGGGGACAGTTAAACTTACCAGTCAGTTTGAGGTTCCCACCACATGCATCACGAAGGGTGCACTTTGTGGGTTCCACTGGCGGCCTTCCAATTATATCTCAGGTTCGTTTTGAAATCAGAGTGAGTGCAGAACCTGTATCCAGTTGGAGGGTAACTGGTGTGCCTTTGATACATAATGTGACGAATTTGCGTCGACCGAGTGATTTCATCCAGAATATGGTGGTTATGGCCTCTGCCTGCGTCCTTTTGTCGGGTCGGTGTTTGCTCGAGCTTCTGAAGTTGTCTCTGCAATTTTCTTCTTTGTGACCCTTTCGAGAGCAATCACTGCACCTGTGGTTCCGGTAGGGACAGTTTCGAGAGCACTGCACCTGTGGTTCCGGTAGGGACAGTGGCGTGAATAGTGCCACTCTTCACAAAACCAACAAGGTGTGGGCGGTTTTCTTGGATTTCGTTTGGAATTTGACTGCCTTTTGGGAGTTACTTTGCATACCATATCCGGCTGAGAGAATTCAGAATGTCCAATGATAGCAGCATCAGCCTTGAGATTGATTGGACGCTGGCATTTGGTGGTAAGTTTCTGAAGCGTCAACTCTGGATTTTGTTCACTTCTGTTGAGTAGCCGGGTCCGAATATCTGCATCATGTGGCGATTGAAGACCAGCCACGAAGATAAGACACTTGAACTGATTCTCGGCCATGGAGCTGAGCTGAAAGCGCTCGCATTCTCTGTTGACTACACCGGCATGGGTGATGAAATCCTCAGTATCCCTTTTGGTAATCTTGAGACACTGATAACGAATATTGAACAAGGAACATTGTTCACGAATAGTTGGGCCAGGATTTTGACATTCCTCGACTTAAACCTGGAGGCAAGCATCGGCCGAGGCAATCTTCGCGAAACACTACTCCTGTTCACTTTCACGAACAAGTCGTTGGGACGAGGCAGATGGTACTGGTGGGTAGTCAATGCAGCATTGAAACCGGTGGTGAAGCCTGAACACAACCGGATGGTCACGTTAGCTTTATCAACGCGATCGGTGCGGCTCATGCAGAGTAGCTATTCTGTTGGAGAACACCAGCCTTCTGTAGGGGGCCCAGTTCCTGGTTCTTGCTTTTGTGAGCCGTCTAAGCTCGTCGGCGAATATAGATGCATGGTGTTGTAGGAAGACCCCGAGTGAACGCTTCGCAGAATGAGTTCAAGGACACCTCCGGGTACTGCGTGCATGAGGTTGTAAATAGAGTTAATTGGCTCATCCAGCAGATTCGGCTTGTCAATCCAATTCAGCCATATGAGATCAATTTTGGGCATGACCCCAGGTAGCGCGTGGCTTGTGCCGTCGAGTTAGTGAAGCTTATGGAGCAGTCAACCTCGCCAGCCAATTGCAGTTTACCACCAGAGGCATTACGTGCCCAATGTTCACCGCGCAGCATAATGTCCACTAGAGGCAGGGTATGCTTGCCGATCGGAGAAACGGAGAGGTCGAATGCCTCAGTTATTACTGCAGTTATCAGGAATTCTTGCCCGTAGGATACGATATTCAGCCTCCATATTAGCGGTCTCAAATTTTTTTCAAAGTTGCCGCACTAGGAAAGTAGAAGTGAGTTTCCGGGCGACAGGCTTAATGGCAAATGTCAGTGGACCAGATTTAATAGGCTGAGAATATGTGAGGATCATGTTAACCAGGAAAGGGTTCTTCCGGGCATGTTGCGCGATTCTTACAACAACGCAATATATGGGTGGGAATACACGGTAAATCGACGGCAAACCAACGAAAAAACTACCAGAAATTTCACAAGGGACAAAAGCGAAACCAATTTTAAACACCGCAGGAGGGACTTATTGTTATTCGTCCAGTAGATGCTCTGTCTAAAAAAGAATAATTGCTTTTTCAGTATGAATTCAGGAAGGATAAGTAGACTGAGCCCCACAGTTCTAATAAAAACAATGACAGTGGAGCAATGGATAACCTTCGGGTCGTCCGTGTGCAGTTTGGCACAGATTCCTAGTTTGATATAATGTTTGGAATTTGGTGTTTTTGAAGTATCTTACCGGCTTCTTGAACCCGCATACAAACGGCTGCTTTTCGTATTACTGCCACTCCCTCACTCATGCACGACCACTCTTCGTCCGCAGCCCTTTTCCATCACCGGATTTTATTCGTCGACTACCATATTTTGATAGATACCGACAATGAAGGCCAAACGGACATCGAAACTACAGGTTGGGTGTTGTTCAATCTAACTTTGTACTCCCAAAAAAAGAAGAATGTTACAGAAGAAATTCCTTCAGACAGCGATGAGATTATGTCGTATGTCGATTAATTTGTTTACACGCGTATGTAGGTCTGAAGATGAATCCGAACATAGTGTCACCGATGAATTGGAAAGTGCACATGAAAAACACATCCGACTGACTAGAAAGGCTATTCAAAAAGCCCGTGAACAAAGTAAGCTGGCATTCTTTGTTATTCCTCCTTTGTTTTTAGTTGGTTCTGATGAAGAGGAGCTCAGCGCCTTCTCACTCCGATTGAGAGAGGAGGCTTTGCTCGAGAAAGGACGGTTACTTGTTACTTTAGCCCATAAGGTTGGTAAACTCCTGAAGTACATTTTAATTTCTGATTAGCTATCACCACCAGATCCCGAGCGGATAATATTCCTTTTGGGTCACAAAAGAGCAGTTTCGTGCGTCTGTATTTCGGATGATGGGAAATACGCCTTCACAGGCGGGAAAGATTCAAACGTTATGAAATGTATATTTTGGCGCTTTGCTCATTCTTCCCTCGATTTTACAAGGGAATCTAGATACATATCAGAAGACAGCTGTCATTCGAGGTGGAAAGCGCGGTGCATCATACGCTTATCACACTGGTCCTATACTTTCAATTGCCATCTCAAGCGACAGCAAATATCTCGTAAGCAGATTTTAAAAAAAATTGTCGCATGATTTGTTACTTTGCATCTTTGCGAATATCTTTTGCTAACAGTACTCTGGTACTTGTCCTTAATGACTTTTTCAGCATTATGCCACTACAGCGCATGTCTAATAGCCAGAATTCTTTGCAGACCACTAAAGCTGACAGGATCGTCAGCACTACCGAACACAACGCACAACGCGTCTGCTGGTTAAATGTGCATTTTAGGCAGTTAGTTATTCCGAGCACAGTTATGTTGGTTGCGTTGACTGTTTTCTCACGTGTAAGACTGATTTACACAAACCATTTCCTTATATCATATATTCCAAACCGGGGAAGGATTGAAAACTATTTTCACTGAAGTATTACTCGAACTTTTCGATGATTCATTGGGTGACTGCTTCGCTTTGGCGGTTGAATTTTTATAGTTTACCCACTGAACGACTGAAA
The DNA here is from genome assembly GCF_000715545.1 of Opisthorchis viverrini. Taxonomy (NCBI): domain Eukaryota; kingdom Metazoa; phylum Platyhelminthes; class Trematoda; order Opisthorchiida; family Opisthorchiidae; genus Opisthorchis; species Opisthorchis viverrini. Next base: position 2,908,116 of record NW_008751671.1, read on the forward strand.
CCAGCCGGGTTGTTTTGTTGATCAACTGTAAGCCATTTGCCAAGGACACTTTGGTTCCGGCTGCTAAAACCTGGAAGTTAGAGAGAATAGACAAGACATTTGAGCGGTTTTCGATCTGATATAGTCATGATCTGCATAATTGAGGGGGGTTGCGGGGAATCAAGAGCTGTAGAGTGAAGGTTGCCTCCTCGTCGCTCGTATTTTAGGGAGAGGTTTGTTCGAGGTATGCTAACTTAGACGATTATTTCGTCGTCCAGACAAGCTCATGACGCATGAACTCTCTCGACAGTAATAAGTTAATATGTTCTTCCTCAAAGCTAGCACTTTAAAACTAGCATTTCGAAATAAAAGTAAAGTCATTCTGGGAACGAGTGACTTGGATATGCTTTGCAATTACGCGTGTTTCTAAGCTCGCCCTTGCCTTGATTTGATCGACTGATCAGTCAACTATCTCTAGCAGCCAGACACCTACTTTCAAACATCTTTACCCAAGTTCGGTCTCTTCCGTCAATGTGTGTTACACAGCAGCTTCAAGTGGCCTGATGCACGACATGTAGAACCGAGGCTTTGGACGCACTACATGTTGGAATGCTCAATTTGGCTCGCCTCATTGCTAGTAGGCGATGTTTTCAAACAACCAGATCAGACGGAAGATCTCACTTGTCGGGCTATACAGGGAATGAGATATATTTTGCGGGAGATTGCATATGCAGATAAAATCAAGTCACTTCTTCCGTAATTTTGAAAGAACAACGATCTTGATATCAACGAACAGATAGGAAATTTTAGCGAGCTTTGCTGTATGATTCCAACCATACATAACCAATCAAAAACCATTGGATCTAAACACATCTATGTGGGCTTCAAAAACAAAGATGCATTCCGCTTAGCCAGAGGCGTGGTAAGGGGGTATTTCCAGTCCATTTCATGGGATCTGTTTGTCCGATCGTGTCAGAAACCCCTTACACTATCTAAGCAATCGGAACTATATATCGTTTTGTACTAAGATTAAATATTCTGCTGATGCTTAATCTTTTCACTTGTGTTCCATTTCACCAGGTAGTAGACTTTCCATGTGATTTCACTACAGCTCGTAAACTTCCCTTATGCATCTCGCTGGGTTACCATGACCATATACTCCTTTCATATATACGTGCTTTGATCTTGAAGATTGAGCACATAAGCAGATCGACAGCGTTGCTTACTTGAACCTATTCGATATGCTTTGCTAGTTTTCGGTCCAATGACAACGCTACGGCGATATTCCTCGTAGGCAGAACATGCTTTAACCACAACGGACTTTGGTCATCTAGCGCACACAATCGTATGAGCTGTTTGCACATACATATTTTAAGTTGGAAGTTCGCGCATTTATACATTTAATTTAGTGTACTGTAAGCCAACATAGACTAGACAGTATCCCTAATTTTAAAGCTGTAATTCGGTTACTCATTTTATTTACGCGCATCAGACGTATTTACCGTCCACAGAGGTTGGTCCCAGCATGTCTTTTATCTACATGTCCCTTCAAAGAGGACTTCACACCGCGCCGTAGAGAGTTACGTTTTCAACATCAGTTAAACAACAGCATTTTTCGCTGGTCTATTGTTGTCGATAACTGGTATAACTCTAGCATACATATGTTCCCATAATGTGGTGAGCACAGCGAGATGCTTGTCCGGTAAACCATACATATATAGCTAATCGAAATCAAGCGCTGCATCCTCATGGCACCACTTTTCAGAGTGTCCAAGGCTGGCTTCTTCATGCTGAGTCGCCGAGTTTGATCAACGCGATGAAAAACACACTTTTTTGCATGTAGGACTTAGCTGACCGAATCCTGCAGCATCCCTTTTTAGTTCTATGAAGGTTTCCCTTCACAAGTTCTCATCCGTCATTAGTTGAAATCCCTTTCTCGACTTTTCCGCATCCATGCACTTTCAGGCTACCTCCAGTATGGACGAGACTGTGATTGTTTGGGACCCCGAACAAATGACAGTCCGAACTAAGCTGAAGAGACACCGAGCCGCTGTTACAGTAAGTAGCTTTCACTGTTATTTCGAACACGTCTACAGTCTGTTTCTTTCAGACGTAACTCTCACATGTTGTTCACGGCGGATTGTTCCGGACGCGTTTGTGTCTGGAATATGCCTCTCCAGAATGTCCAATGATAGCAGCATCAGCCTTGAGATTGATTGGACGCTGGCATTTGGTGGTAAGTTTCTGAAGCGTCAACTCTGGATTTTGTTCACTTCTGTTGAGTAGCCGGGTCCGAATATCTGCATCATGTGGCGATTGAAGACCAGCCACGAAGATAAGACACTTGAACTGATTCTCGGCCATGGAGCTGAGCTGAAAGCGCTCGCATTCTCTGTTGACTACACCGGCATGGGTGATGAAATCCTCAGTATCCCTTTTGGTAATCTTGAGACACTGATAACGAATATTGAACAAGGAACATTGTTCACGAATAGTTGGGCCAGGATTTTGACATTCCTCGACTTAAACCTGGAGGCAAGCATCGGCCGAGGCAATCTTCGCGAAACACTACTCCTGTTCACTTTCACGAACAAGTCGTTGGGACGAGGCAGATGGTACTGGTGGGTAGTCAATGCAGCATTGAAACCGGTGGTGAAGCCTGAACACAACCGGATGGTCACGTTAGCTTTATCAACGCGATCGGTGCGGCTCATGCAGAGTAGCTATTCTGTTGGAGAACACCAGCCTTCTGTAGGGGGCCCAGTTCCTGGTTCTTGCTTTTGTGAGCCGTCTAAGCTCGTCGGCGAATATAGATGCATGGTGTTGTAGGAAGACCCCGAGTGAACGCTTCGCAGAATGAGTTCAAGGACACCTCCGGGTACTGCGTGCATGAGGTTGTAAATAGAGTTAATTGGCTCATCCAGCAGATTCGGCTTGTCAATCCAATTCAGCCATATGAGATCAATTTTGGGCATGACCCCAGGTAGCGCGTGGCTTGTGCCGTCGAGTTAGTGAAGCTTATGGAGCAGTCAACCTCGCCAGCCAATTGCAGTTTACCACCAGAGGCATTACGTGCCCAATGTTCACCGCGCAGCATAATGTCCACTAGAGGCAGGGTATGCTTGCCGATCGGAGAAACGGAGAGGTCGAATGCCTCAGTTATTACTGCAGTTATCAGGAATTCTTGCCCGTAGGATACGATATTCAGCCTCCATATTAGCGGTCTCAAATTTTTTTCAAAGTTGCCGCACTAGGAAAGTAGAAGTGAGTTTCCGGGCGACAGGCTTAATGGCAAATGTCAGTGGACCAGATTTAATAGGCTGAGAATATGTGAGGATCATGTTAACCAGGAAAGGGTTCTTCCGGGCATGTTGCGCGATTCTTACAACAACGCAATATATGGGTGGGAATACACGGTAAATCGACGGCAAACCAACGAAAAAACTACCAGAAATTTCACAAGGGACAAAAGCGAAACCAATTTTAAACACCGCAGGAGGGACTTATTGTTATTCGTCCAGTAGATGCTCTGTCTAAAAAAGAATAATTGCTTTTTCAGTATGAATTCAGGAAGGATAAGTAGACTGAGCCCCACAGTTCTAATAAAAACAATGACAGTGGAGCAATGGATAACCTTCGGGTCGTCCGTGTGCAGTTTGGCACAGATTCCTAGTTTGATATAATGTTTGGAATTTGGTGTTTTTGAAGTATCTTACCGGCTTCTTGAACCCGCATACAAACGGCTGCTTTTCGTATTACTGCCACTCCCTCACTCATGCACGACCACTCTTCGTCCGCAGCCCTTTTCCATCACCGGATTTTATTCGTCGACTACCATATTTTGATAGATACCGACAATGAAGGCCAAACGGACATCGAAACTACAGGTTGGGTGTTGTTCAATCTAACTTTGTACTCCCAAAAAAAGAAGAATGTTACAGAAGAAATTCCTTCAGACAGCGATGAGATTATGTCGTATGTCGATTAATTTGTTTACACGCGTATGTAGGTCTGAAGATGAATCCGAACATAGTGTCACCGATGAATTGGAAAGTGCACATGAAAAACACATCCGACTGACTAGAAAGGCTATTCAAAAAGCCCGTGAACAAAGTAAGCTGGCATTCTTTGTTATTCCTCCTTTGTTTTTAGTTGGTTCTGATGAAGAGGAGCTCAGCGCCTTCTCACTCCGATTGAGAGAGGAGGCTTTGCTCGAGAAAGGACGGTTACTTGTTACTTTAGCCCATAAGGTTGGTAAACTCCTGAAGTACATTTTAATTTCTGATTAGCTATCACCACCAGATCCCGAGCGGATAATATTCCTTTTGGGTCACAAAAGAGCAGTTTCGTGCGTCTGTATTTCGGATGATGGGAAATACGCCTTCACAGGCGGGAAAGATTCAAACGTTATGAAATGTATATTTTGGCGCTTTGCTCATTCTTCCCTCGATTTTACAAGGGAATCTAGATACATATCAGAAGACAGCTGTCATTCGAGGTGGAAAGCGCGGTGCATCATACGCTTATCACACTGGTCCTATACTTTCAATTGCCATCTCAAGCGACAGCAAATATCTCGTAAGCAGATTTTAAAAAAAATTGTCGCATGATTTGTTACTTTGCATCTTTGCGAATATCTTTTGCTAACAGTACTCTGGTACTTGTCCTTAATGACTTTTTCAGCATTATGCCACTACAGCGCATGTCTAATAGCCAGAATTCTTTGCAGACCACTAAAGCTGACAGGATCGTCAGCACTACCGAACACAACGCACAACGCGTCTGCTGGTTAAATGTGCATTTTAGGCAGTTAGTTATTCCGAGCACAGTTATGTTGGTTGCGTTGACTGTTTTCTCACGTGTAAGACTGATTTACACAAACCATTTCCTTATATCATATATTCCAAACCGGGGAAGGATTGAAAACTATTTTCACTGAAGTATTACTCGAACTTTTCGATGATTCATTGGGTGACTGCTTCGCTTTGGCGGTTGAATTTTTATAGTTTACCCACTGAACGACTGAAACCAGCCGGGTTGTTTTGTTGATCAACTGTAAGCCATTTGCCAAGGACACTTTGGTTCCGGCTGCTAAAACCTGGAAGTTAGAGAGAATAGACAAGACATTTGAGCGGTTTTCGATCTGATATAGTCATGATCTGCATAATTGAGGGGGGTTGCGGGGAATCAAGAGCTGTAGAGTGAAGGTTGCCTCCTCGTCGCTCGTATTTTAGGGAGAGGTTTGTTCGAGGTATGCTAACTTAGACGATTATTTCGTCGTCCAGACAAGCTCATGACGCATGAACTCTCTCGACAGTAATAAGTTAATATGTTCTTCCTCAAAGCTAGCACTTTAAAACTAGCATTTCGAAATAAAAGTAAAGTCATTCTGGGAACGAGTGACTTGGATATGCTTTGCAATTACGCGTGTTTCTAAGCTCGCCCTTGCCTTGATTTGATCGACTGATCAGTCAACTATCTCTAGCAGCCAGACACCTACTTTCAAACATCTTTACCCAAGTTCGGTCTCTTCCGTCAATGTGTGTTACACAGCAGCTTCAAGTGGCCTGATGCACGACATGTAGAACCGAGGCTTTGGACGCACTACATGTTGGAATGCTCAATTTGGCTCGCCTCATTGCTAGTAGGCGATGTTTTCAAACAACCAGATCAGACGGAAGATCTCACTTGTCGGGCTATACAGGGAATGAGATATATTTTGCGGGAGATTGCATATGCAGATAAAATCAAGTCACTTCTTCCGTAATTTTGAAAGAACAACGATCTTGATATCAACGAACAGATAGGAAATTTTAGCGAGCTTTGCTGTATGATTCCAACCATACATAACCAATCAAAAACCATTGGATCTAAACACATCTATGTGGGCTTCAAAAACAAAGATGCATTCCGCTTAGCCAGAGGCGTGGTAAGGGGGTATTTCCAGTCCATTTCATGGGATCTGTTTGTCCGATCGTGTCAGAAACCCCTTACACTATCTAAGCAATCGGAACTATATATCGTTTTGTACTAAGATTAAATATTCTGCTGATGCTTAATCTTTTCACTTGTGTTCCATTTCACCAGGTAGTAGACTTTCCATGTGATTTCACTACAGCTCGTAAACTTCCCTTATGCATCTCGCTGGGTTACCATGACCATATACTCCTTTCATATATACGTGCTTTGATCTTGAAGATTGAGCACATAAGCAGATCGACAGCGTTGCTTACTTGAACCTATTCGATATGCTTTGCTAGTTTTCGGTCCAATGACAACGCTACGGCGATATTCCTCGTAGGCAGAACATGCTTTAACCACAACGGACTTTGGTCATCTAGCGCACACAATCGTATGAGCTGTTTGCACATACATATTTTAAGTTGGAAGTTCGCGCATTTATACATTTAATTTAGTGTACTGTAAGCCAACATAGACTAGACAGTATCCCTAATTTTAAAGCTGTAATTCGGTTACTCATTTTATTTACGCGCATCAGACGTATTTACCGTCCACAGAGGTTGGTCCCAGCATGTCTTTTATCTACATGTCCCTTCAAAGAGGACTTCACACCGCGCCGTAGAGAGTTACGTTTTCAACATCAGTTAAACAACAGCATTTTTCGCTGGTCTATTGTTGTCGATAACTGGTATAACTCTAGCATACATATGTTCCCATAATGTGGTGAGCACAGCGAGATGCTTGTCCGGTAAACCATACATATATAGCTAATCGAAATCAAGCGCTGCATCCTCATGGCACCACTTTTCAGAGTGTCCAAGGCTGGCTTCTTCATGCTGAGTCGCCGAGTTTGATCAACGCGATGAAAAACACACTTTTTTGCATGTAGGACTTAGCTGACCGAATCCTGCAGCATCCCTTTTTAGTTCTATGAAGGTTTCCCTTCACAAGTTCTCATCCGTCATTAGTTGAAATCCCTTTCTCGACTTTTCCGCATCCATGCACTTTCAGGCTACCTCCAGTATGGACGAGACTGTGATTGTTTGGGACCCCGAACAAATGACAGTCCGAACTAAGCTGAAGAGACACCGAGCCGCTGTTACAGTAAGTAGCTTTCACTGTTATTTCGAACACGTCTACAGTCTGTTTCTTTCAGACGTAACTCTCACATGTTGTTCACGGCGGATTGTTCCGGACGCGTTTGTGTCTGGAATATGCCTCTCACTGAAGTACTACAAGATCAGGGGTGAGTTGAGACAAGTGGGTTTGCCTGTATCAACCTGCATTTTTTACCCGTTGTTATAAACTTGTTGCCACAGTTCAATGAATAACGATCACAATTGGCCGTAGGTAGGAGTCGCCCCCACAAAGGGTTCGCACCATTGGTCAGTCATAGTAAGCGTTAGGTGCTTTCCTGATGTTACTGGATGCAAGCCTTGGATCAGCAAAGTCTACTCTATCAGGTTGCGTGTTGGCGAACATTCCCACACCTGTTTACTTGAATTCTTGTTGACTATTGTGTTATGTTACTTCCTCAGCGCACTGACTTGCTCGACATAACCTTGGTGACAGCTACCTAAATGGCCCATTTCCCACTGCAGCTCGGTTTCACTGTATACGTTTCCTTGAGGTTCGAGACAACTAAGTGGTAAAAGGGCGAATCTACTGACTCGATGGTCTCTGGTTCGAACACTACCCCAACTTCTCGACTGCTCTTGTCTGGGTTTGGGCTGCCTAGCAGTATCTCAGTTCTTGTGCTTCGTTCTGGTGTCATGGCAGCCAGTCGCGGAAAGTGTGTTACAGCTGAACGACTGAATATCACTCCCTTATGGTCCACTAAACCGTGAATAGTGCGTATAAAAAATCGTTCGGTTGTAGCACCCTTTCGGTGCCTAGGTGCCATGCCACACGAAGGAGGCACGAGGGCTGAGATACTGTCAGGTTGTCCAAGCCTAGACAGGGGAAGTCGAGAGGCAGAGGTGTGGTTCAAACCACGGACCTTCCAGTCAGTAAATTCGCGCTCTAATCACTTGGTCCATCTCGCCCCGTGCGAGATGATGATTAACGCCGTGGCCAATATAAACTTCACTAGCAGACTTCACCTCACCTCCCATCGCTTCGGGTTTATACATCCAACATTTCTGCACATCTTCCTAGTTCGATCAGTTTATTTAGAAGTTTATACATCCGTAACTGACTTCACAGATAGAAAATTCTTTTATCTGGTAACCTTCCTTTTGCATAAATGCTCTTCACATATATTTCTGTACTTGCCGGTTGCAAAATCTGATCTACCGTATAAACTTTTCCTCTTCAGTGCGCGGACCAACATTGAAGTTTTAGGCCTCTGCGGCCTATCAACTGAGAGATGTGTTTCTTGTTCAGGCTTCGGTGGTCCCGGGGTCTGTGTTTGGAAGGTAGCGGAAGAAGTATGTGTCCAGTATACCACAAAAAACCCCATCGAGTAAGTGGGTATCAGACTGACCCAGTTCTCTGGCTCCGATTTTACCAAATTCCGTGGTAACAGACTAGCACTGTTGTGCCGATTGGTCAATCAGGGGAAGTTGAGGGCACGCACTTCTGGTGTTTGAAAATAATGCGCACATATAATGTTAGAGGTGACGGTGCTGCGGTACTGTGACTTGATTCTAGGGACAAATAACGCAGTGTTGTGTAGACTGATGTTTTTTGAGGCTTCTGTAAATGACGAGTAACCTATCACTTTCCAAATGCTTGTGAGGGCCCAAATATGTTTTCTATCACACTACGTTATAACAAACATCACCATTGACTGTCTACACAGCAAGTGTCGTAGGCTGCTCGTAAGGGAACAGCCATGCTAGGTTGGTATTTTAATGTCAAACAGTAGAAAAGATCCGATACCGCTGTTTCGACTGCTGCCATAAAACTACTCCCCACAGCTGTCGAGGTCACTATGAGTGCCGATCACTCGATGTATTTTCCGATCAGGACATCGTGCTAGCCCCCACTGGGCGCTTCAGTGCTTGCAAGTCATCACTCCACAATACAGGTATATTTTCCTGCTAAATAACTGTCCCCTTAACCAAGACTAAGGGCTGATTTGATGAGATCATGCTCTGGTCCGAATAATATTCTGACCTCTCTTGCCGATGGTCCATCATTTTTCAGCTTTGTAGACCACGCTTGGCTGCGCAGGGTTCGCAGGAGCGATTCCGAACAAAAGGTCGGGTGGTACTTGGCATTCCCATAGTAGTGTTGGCAACGTAGCATGGTGTCATACGTGCGTTTGGCTCAACTACATGCAGACAGTAACCGCATCAAGTAACAACAGCCCCACTTTGGGCCTGACATACCACTGGGCGCAAAACTTCCATACGTTATGAAGTGTATTCTTTTCCACATAGTTTTATTTTGAGTCAACGAGGACCAAAAGCTGAACACCTGCGGAATAAGTTGTTGTTGATCTAATGGAAAATTACAAGCAAAAGAACCAATTTGCCAAAAATGCAGGACAGGACGGAGCAGTAGCAAAATTGATCAACGTCACTCAAGGGTACTTTGGGAGGATAAGATACATATTGTAGTGCACTATTTGCCCGCTTCTTTCGGGTTTCATAGCATCTAGACACCGAATGGGTGTTGCAGCTGAAAAATAATTATTTTTACTATCATTATTACTATATTTGACTGTATCCTCCCCGCCACACACAATGTTGGGTTCTTACTGGTTTGCGTCATCATGGCTGCAGAAAACTGTTTATTCGGAATTGCCCAGTTCAAAGCCAGGTCCTGAAGAGACGAAGGGGATGTTCTTTACATAACGATTGGCAAACAAAACGTATTCAGTCCTACAACACTGACGAGTCGATAACTCTGCCGGTCTATTTGTCAGGGTGTATTTGCCTCAAGTGTTGCTTTTCCACCTGTTTGTCTTTCTAGTACTGCGGCTGCAGCATCAGCAGTATTTGCCACCCGATCTTTTACCGTGTGTTTTGAATTTATCCTTTATTTTCCTGCAATTTGTTTCATACAGGACCGCGATTGAATGCGTCTACGCTGTAACTGACGACGTTTTCATTGGCGGATCGGCAACAAAGTAAGCAGGAGTAGTAACAGTAGTAGTAGTTACACTGGAAGGTAGTGGTTAGCTAATGATATTTTGAGGGGGCTCTATTCCTCCGAAATGTTGTTCAGTGCACACAGCTGACCCTATCTGGGAGATTTTCCTCGGAGAAGTTGCTTCCCGGTTCAATAGTCATTTTGTGGTGAGGAATGGTAGATACATCCAAGAAAAAGACAATCTGTCCAGTAACTCTGAGGTATTCTGCCAGACTTACTCATCTTGCAAGGAATGCAACGTACTCTTGCCTGGTTTAGCGTATTTTCATTTTTGGATGTATCGGAGTGGCACAAGCAGCTACCCAGACTAATCATTTGAAAGCGAAACTGTTTAGTCTCACCCTTTGTGTTCCTCTGAGACATAACTGAAATTATCATGCGGGACGCACGCCAAGACGTCCGCTGAATTAGTTTTAAGGTCTTGTTTTAGATTCCTGTCTGTTCATATCTGGTACGTACTTATTTTTACGGCATTCATAATGACTTTCGATCCCCGCTGCTCACATTCACATATTTGCTCAACGTTTTCAAATGTATTCTAGACAAGTAGTGTCGCGTTAGGAAGTTCGAAGTGAAAATAAGCTTGGTCACTGGTCCAACACTTTTACTTTCACTTTTGATTCTGCTCGAGTGTTTGTTGTGGTTGATCAATACAACAGTCGCTTCTCCCTACGAACAAAAAGGTCGGAGTGGCATGACAACAAGCAAGTGACAGTGATGTACCTTCAGCTTGGTTATTACTAAAACCACAGGTGCATGACATTATTAAAATGAGGGAGTACGGTGCAGTTTTCTGTTGACTCATGTCGCCGGAATTATAAGGAAGAGTCTATGCCCCGAATTGCTCTCAAATGAACAGAGATGCACCTCAATCCGTTGACAGCTTTCATATCCTCGTCCCCTGGATGCCCTCTCTTTGCGTACAGTAACCTAGAGCAAGTGACATCGGTTGCGTGCAGCAGATCATAAGTGCGAAGAAACCTAATCATTTCTTCTTAGTAAGCCCCAATTTAATTCTGTCTAAAGGCTGCTACCATCACAGAGGTTTTCTCCTGGTCTCTGCGATGTTAGCTCTCGTTTGTTGGAGGTGTGCCACAATCCCATTGATCCTATGCGGAATCGATAAAGTGCTCACTTCTTTCCTGATCCGTTACCGATCACTCACCGTATTCATCTGAACATAGCCCATTTCGGTCAATGCCATTTGTCTCCATGTTTGCGCCCCGAACGGTTGAAACTGTCTGAGCATTCGTAGTCAACCATTTTCGAGTAGCTGTCTTTTGTTTTTCAGTGCAACACTTAGCGTACAACAATAGCCCTACGAATTCCCTGTCAGTCTTTTCTAAATATTTTGCGTACTCTGTTATGAATTGATGGATCTAAAAGTGACTTAGCAGTCAGTGAATACCACTGCAGAAGCCGTATGGATCGACCAAACAACCATATGTATCCTAGCCTCTACATTCGTTGAAAATAGTGCGCTTCTTATCTGTTGGTTTTCAAAAGCAGTCAAAATTTGCTAGAATAATTTATGTAGCAAGACAGTCTACAATGGTAAATATGGTGCTTGCTCATAAATATAATTAAAGTTAACTTGACTTTGCTCTTCACACAAATTGCGTCACGATGTGTCATTCGCTTTGGCCCCTAGCACCACTGGATATTTCCCCACTGTTTTATTTTCAGTCACTTATACATTTGGCACGCGAGCCGAGGAAGTCCGGTGTCCTCTATATCACCGGCACATCCGGAGCCGAAACTACTGGATCCGTTACCTGGCCAATCTGAGTTCCGCCGCCCCATAGCCAACTGGGTTTCCGCCGTAACCGGTCTTGCCGGTACAGACTTGATCGCCTCAGGGTCGTCCACCGGTCACATCCAATTTTGGCGATTTGTTCGCCCATCAGATCAGGTAGAAACAAACAACAATCAAGAAAGACAGCAGCAACGTACACAGGTCAAGCTGGAGCGGCTTACAGGTTGCAGTTTATCGCTGGTATGTGTTTGAAGTTCAGCCTTACGGAAAGCTCTAGAGAGGATACGCTATTCGCTAACAGGATGCTCAAAGGCTGTCAACCACCAACGTGCACATAGGTTTGGATTGACTTCGCGCGAGGGTGTTTGAGCTGGCCTCTATCGTTTAGTTTTACTTGGTTTCTCCGATTTGTTATCAATTCATTAGGGATCTGGGCAGTAGTTTACACAGGTAATTTCGTCGTATCAAATCCGTCCAGTTTCTCAAACCTTGCACACGTACGATGACTGTGGTAGAACGGTTACATAGTGGTTTCCTTCCACTCTGATGGAAAGCCCATTCACATTACCCATTTGAAAACAGCGGCAAGGACTAGGGTCAAAGTGGTTACCTGGTGGTACAGTATCAGCGGACAAAACAGAAGGCCCACGGGCCTTCCGTTTGTGCAGGTATTACAGAGTCTGAGTAGGTCCGGACACCGTGCAGTTGCGCCCGTCAGCGTCTGCTCATTAGATGAGTGACTCTGGCGCCAGATATCCGAAGCAACATAGCAAGGAATTTTTCTCGGTCTAACTTGTCTTCCATAACGTGACTCAGCTTCTCCCTCAGTGAAGATAATCGGCTTTCCATAGTCCCCGACTGGTTTTAGAGCACATCCTATTAGGCTGTTCCTTGGTGTGTTCGACTAAGCGAGGTTCATAAGCACGTCGCTTAGTTTTCTTCAGTTTGCACTGTTTATGAGTTTTCCGCTGTCTTTCACAGTCACCTGACGTACCATCCTTTTGACAAATATGACACGCTCGATGTCTCACTCGTAGACATGTTTCCATTTCTCTTTACATCCAAGGCGCGTTCAAATCGTGGCTGCTGCCTTTGTCTTCAGCACAAATCTTTTGCAGAGTTTGAACGTGTGGCTGGAAATGACCCAAACTGCACCGAGAGCTTCGCTTGGCACATCCCATTAAACTTATTCCATCGCGCTGATCAACCTCGGAAGTTTTGTGCGCCAAACATTGGGTATCAAGGCACCCACTCTCCTGATGTTTCTAGCTAGACGCAGGTTGTCATCAGCCTCAGTTGATAACACCTTAACGCGTGATGCTTGTCACCCAAGTAGGCATCCAGAGAGTTGGCGAGTATTCTGAACAACTCGGCACTTTTATGCCACGAGGAATAACAGAACCCGTGTGTTACTGATGGCTTAACTATCCGATGGTTTACTCCAGTTCATATTAGGCACTTTGAAGTCCGCAATTATGGTGTAACTGGGATTGTCAGCGGATTCACCCAATCCAACTGGTGCTGCGGTTTTGCGGACTCCGATAGAAGACGTTTACCAATATACCGGCACCTCTCCATGTAGCCAACCGATGAGTGATCATCTCTAAGAAACGACCTGGGATCCCATTAACACATGAAATTGCAATTCAGAGTTGGTTCATTTATATATGAAGTCAATTCTGACGAGGACGTTTGCAGCTTCCTCCTCTTCACTAGAAAATCCTGGTCGGAGTTTTCTAATGCAGTGATTCGTTTCTTCAGTGTCAATCACCATTACATGTCGCCGCTTAACACGATACTCAGGTGTCAGCTCCGGGTGGGGGTCCATGACTCCCTTCCCAGCTTCTGTCCTCGTGAGCCTATGGCCTCAAAAGCGCTTCTGAGGAAGTTCTCGGACGAGTTATGCTTTCTATCTTCTTCCAGCTGCGGATGGCCAAAACAGTTTCTGATCGCGCTTAAATGTGGAAAGAAGTACAATTTATGGGTTCGTTGAAAGCAAGTTTCTGACATCCAAGCTGTTGATCTGAAAGCGAATTTTGTGGAAATTAACACGCGTCTCTTTGGGTTGTGTATCATTGGGTGGTGTCAGGTGCTAGCTAGCTAGTGAGTTCGATAGGCCCCGTAGGTTGGTATAGGGGCTGAACACCCGAGGCCATCCATGCATGTGTATATTCTTTGTTTAATCAGCCCCCTGGTGCATCATTTTCTCGTCAAACTACACTCCCTAGTCCACGTAAGCTATTCCTTTGAAAACCCCCTTATTGTCCTCTTAGTTCAACTGGTGCCCTCCTTTCTAATTTTCTTTTTCCAGAGTGGCTTCGTAAACTCGCTGGCATTCAGTGCGGATCGTCGCTTCCTAGCTGTTGCTTTGGGTCAGGAACACCGGCTTGGTAAATGGGAACCACGCAGACCTGTCGAGGCAGCAGTTTGTCTGGTTCCACTCAATTTGCCCGCTAAGTAAGTGGCTCCGTTTTCAGGTTAACACTACAGTCGAAAATGACTGCTAAGAAAGCGGTTGTGCAGCACTTATTCTCATTGAGAAGCTGAACAAACTCACATTACTCGGAAGTGGAGTGCAATAAACTTGTAAACAAAACGACAATCCTGAGTGTCTTCAATGATTGTATTTGCGTGACCCTTCCTTTAGTGGTGGTAGATCAGGTAGCTGTTGATCTATTCACTGAGCTTGGTAATTGGCTTGCAAACGTTATGCAGTCAATCGAGGCGATACCCTCAGCGCACATTCAGTTATCTTCCGTTTGCTTGGCTGAATTCACCGAAAGACAGAGCTATCAGTCGGTTTATGTGGTGTTTCCATCTAGGCTGCTTACTTAAGTCCTCAGTGTGCTAGGCATGTTGAACTGCTTTTGATAGGTTGGTATTAGATTCCTATTTCCCTCCCACTCTTTTGTTTTTCTCACTGGTTACGAAACCCCTGTTTTCGGTTGATGTTGTCTATGACACTAATAACGGAGAACGTAGGCTTAGGTAGCTTCCCGAAACGGTACCACGTCGTAGGTGATGGTGCACCTGATAACTAGTAAAATGGGTGTTTGGGTGAGCGCTCCTCTGTTACAGTTTTATCAGCTGCGTTCTTTATCCAGCACAACTCAACACTGTCTTTATTTTCTGCTTTCTAGGTATGCACAGCCGATGTATGGATAACGGATGCACTGAAGATTCGATTCACTTGAACAACTTGTGATTACCTCTTGTACATGCTTACCCATCACCTGTCCTTTTTATCTGGTTTTCGGGGGTCGTCGCACCCAAGGGTACCCTAGGCGCGCACACAGACGGCTTCGGTCGTATATTGCTCCAAATGGAAGGCTTTCGTCTTCCTAGACTTTTCCGGAATTCTCCGGACGTTTCCGACCACTAGAACTGAAACCAGCGCCGTTCGTTCGAAGTTCATCATGTATGACCAGGTGTTTGATGCTTATACATTGCAACGAATGAATTACGAGAAAGAGTTACCTAAAACATGGGGGTGAACAGCATATTGATGCTAGAATGTGATTCAGGTCTGGATTTCATCCTGTAAATGAAGCCAATCTAGACGGGAAAAGGATTCTTGAACTGTCTGATTTTCGTTTAAAATTGTCGGTCCTGTGTACCCCACAAACTTAATTGCTTTCCGATCTTCATTTACCTTGTCGCTCGCCAACACGGCGATAAACTTATACGTACATAATGTGTATAACGCAGTAGACGTCACCTAACCCGGTGTACACCAGTCTTTGGATAAACGATTAATGATCCAAAGGATTCAGAAGTACCTTCTCCAAGATGGGGGCGAGTTGGACGAAGTGGTTGGAGCGCGAATTTACTGACCGGGAGGTCCGTGGTTCGAACCCGATCTCTGCCTCTTGACTTCCCCTGTCTAGGCTTGGGCAACCCGGCAGTATCCCAGCCCTCGTGCAACCTTCGGGTGGCATGGCAGCTAGGCACCGGAAGGGTGCTACAGCTGAACGGTCAATTTTCCAAGATGAAAATACAGGTTCAGAATCATTGTTCGTCTTACTTTTGGGATGATTTTGCAAAAAGAACTGAGTCTTTTCTGTCAGTTGTCCTTTATCGATTTGGGAAAGCTCAGTTTCATGACTTATGTAAAGGTCCGCATGTTCACGGGATAAACCGAACTGAGTTAATCGCACAATATATGGGGCGAGTCACCAAATTATTTGGCAGTAATTATCTATCCGCTGTTGCGATTACTGTTCTTGCAGCAGGCAACTGCTTTTCACTTTACTGGAATGCGGCTGCTTGTGAAGTAGACTATAAACCTCCTTACTGATGTGTTTGAATTTCCTCCTTTCTGCATATTAATTGGGCTCTCTAGCGCGTTGGTTCTTGCGAGCCCGGATTCCTTCCAGTTACCTATACATTTTGATGTACTCTGAGTGCACCGCTTGGCTGCAGACGGATTGTCGATGCCTGATGCACCTGTCATTATTCTTCATATGCTTTTATTGTGTATATCTGTATATATCTGTACTCCTGCAGGCTGATAGTCAGTTGTTAGGGAGAGATCAAATTTTAAGTTGGAGGCAAAGATCAAGACCGTCGGACTAGTCCGCTTAATTCCAACACTTTGCTGTAGTGTACAAGAAGTTGACGATCCAGCCCCTCAGGAGGCGTTACCTGTCTACTTCAAACGTCACGTTAGATTTTATCTTGACCAGAATGAAAATTGCGGAACTCAAAAATTACGGATTAGGGATATAGTCGCCGGATCCAAGCATCCTACATAACAGTTCGTACTGTAGTTTTTTCCGGTCTTTGCTGTCTATTCGCGACGGCAAGTCTATGGAGGAGGTTTCGTGGACCCGCGCTGGACTACTTCTCTTATAAAACAAACTACTCGGTATCAGCAGTAGACCATTGTTGGGTCGCGTTATGGTCGTTTCTAGCGGTCGACTGCTGAATTTCCGGTCAGTTCTCCTTTTTGTGGGACTTCTTACCTCCAGATGTTGACCGGCTTAGCGGCCTACATAAATAAATCTTCCAATTCCCATTATGACAAGTCGTGGGACCCCGACTTTTTAGCGCTTATCTGTGTAGTTTTACCTAAACCAGAATCATTTTAGCGTCACACTCACGTGTGTCCTGGTCGGTTCTGTTCCATGATGGGCCTGAGTCGCTCGTATCGCTACCAGAATTAGTAGAGGGATAACGAACCGCCGCGCGCTGTTGAGAGTATCTAGTCCAATCGTTAACGTTACCCGTGTTGTCTGCTATGATACTGAAATGTCTTTCGGTGTGAACCTGAACGCTCAAGGCAACGTTTATTGACCATCACTTACCAGAGCCCTGTAAAGTACTTTGCGTGGATATTTACTGGGAGGTGCAACAGCTTCAATTCCTCTTCAACTATAACATCTAGTGCTGAGGAAATAAAGGTGCTATTCAGACAAAATATATGCACTATCGTTTTTCATTGTACTGCTACCTGATTGGATAAACAAAATGGAAATGAGTCATCTGCTTTCGAAAATAGTGTTCCCGGTAGGAGCCACGGGTGGTTCCCCTGTGTAAAGTGTAATCCCTATCCTCTTTTACCTCTGAAGCTTCAGAATGACGATCTTGGTTTTGTTGGTTGCTTCACATATGTTAGCAACTGCATTAGCAGTGATTGTACTATTACAGATGGAGTCAACGTTCGTGCAGCGTCCACCGACCAACACCATTTGTGGCGTTAGAAGTGGACTTCGATGAATCTCACTCTGCATACACAGAGAAGCCGTAAAAGCGATCTAACTCTATAATTAGGCTTGCCCCTTCTGATTCGTGCGCCTTGCACGTCTACAAAATTTGATCCCTAATGCTTCCGTAGCTTAGCAGGAGTTAGCTGGTCGCAGCGAGTACGCACCAAGTAATGCGTAAGAGGGCACTTGGTAAGCAAGCAGTATCGTTTTAGCAGCGGATTAAGCTTATCAGGTTAAAGTGTTTGGAACGTGAACTACAGTCCAATTAAGAAAGCATGCTTTTGTTCCAAGCGATGAAGGCGATTACTGTCAGTGTTGTGGAACGCTTACGTATTCCTAACTGGAACTCGTGTTCTTGCTTGCATATGTTTGGGAACTTTGCTGGGTGTGGCACGCATTCGATCTCAGTGGTGCTCATGGCGTAATTCCCTAGCCGGAATGCCTAGCTAATGTTCGCCTGTCCTAGTGCCGTGATCGTATGTCGAGTGGGATTCGCAGAGGATGCTGGGTCAGTTCTGCTGACAACGCCCTTATCCAACGTACTCGTGAACGTTTATTTTAATAGTGTCCGCCTTATTGTCGATCGTTTTATTCAGGGATACAATACTTTGAACTGCCTGCTTTGGTATTGCTTTCTTCCCTCACGACTGCATCGCACTTAAGCACTAGTATATCTGAGTTTATATCAGTGGTGGTCTTAATGATGTACTAAATCGATTCCACACCCACGAATAGCCGTGTCATAAGACTCAATGCCACCACACTGCGATGAAGTGTAGTGACGAGAAACGAATGAGATACTCGCGAAGACCAGAAAACTTCTGTTCGACCACTCGAGAAGTCCATTAATTTCTCATATGGTTGTGCTTATTACTGTTTGGTGGGCTTTAGACAGTAGATTAATTATAAACGGGGATTTCGGTTATTCCGCTTGCTGTCCGTTTCTAGTGGGTTTCACCGCAAAGGCACATTCACGGTCGCCCGCAATTCCAACTCGGTGTTGTGTCAAACCTTCGTGAAACTGGAGTTTTCATCCCACAAACTTAATGGTGTTTTTGAGAGTAACAGGATTCGCCAGTTTCAATTTCTGATCCCGTAATCGACAACGTATTTCAGATTCTACTTTGTTTCCAAATATGGGCGGAACCATTTTCTTGCTCCATCGCAATTGATCTGTGGTCCGCAACAATAATTCACCACTGCATGCGATTTTCAGCTGTCTTAAAGGGTAAAAGTAGTGTTAATGCAAACTAGGTCTTCCATGTAACCCACATCTGTAACTAAGCTTCGTGGTACCAGTAGTAGCGGCAGCTACTTTGGAGTCCTGTGTTCCTATGAGATGAAAATAAAATCGAAAATTTTGAGCAGATTTGCACATGGATGCAAAAATCTCTTGACTGCACTTCGCTAAACCTGTATAATACCAATCTTATAAAGGACTAGGCATACTTACAGCTTCTTTGGCTTGATGAATATCCCCACAGCTTGAAGTGAGTGCAACACACATGTCCCACTTATGTCATGTGCTCGCACACGTTTCTGGGAATTGAACGGTTCCGCCTTTTGCTGACGCCATTTTCTGTTGTCAGAAAATACCGCATCTGCATCGCATTAACTGCCTACCGACCCTCTCTCTTCAAACTCGGAAAACGAAGTTGTTGTCGATGCTATCGCAGAGGTTGGTCCCACTTGTGACCACTTGATGTCGAAATAATGTTGACTTCTCGGAGTTTGCAGTACTCTCGACCCTAATTATAGACTAAAGTTACATTCTGATGATATTTGAATGAAGCTCCCCTTGTGGCTATGAATGACGGGATATTTATTTGTGCTGAAATAAATCCTGCTGCTCGTGATTATCCGAAAGTTGCTACTTCAGATGGACTGTAATGTATTTTACATGTCTTCGCAAAATATAAATAACATTCTGGTTATACAAACCCGTTTCACATGTTCCAGTGCGGGGATTATGGATTTCATGACTTATTTTGTTTTTGATTGCAAAATCCAAGGGAAACAGTTATTCAGGTGTTTTGTTCTTCGAATTCAACGTCGTTTGGTGTGCTAGTAGATCCACTCGTCTCATTCGGTCTTACTAAGTCTGGAGAGAATTCATTGGTCAATACAATCACATCCGATGTCTCAGCAAACTCCACTGGCGCTTCCAATCCATGAACCGGTTCGCCCTGTTCGTTCCAGAAGGGTGAACGAACGCGCTCTCCTTTGCGTTGTCTGAAAGCCATCACTCGGAACGCGTTGTTCAAATAATCGCGAAGTTTTCCTAGTGCCATTGGTTCGGTAAAGAAGTATCCTGATCCGAACTGAATCTGTGCTTGTCGGAGAACAGCGCCCATCACAATTGGATCAATAGGTGCCTTCCCTCCAGATCCGTTATAGTTGTGCGTAACCAGATAGTGCAAACTAAATAGGCTTTGCAGCAGGCGAAGGCATAACCGAGGGCCTAGTTCATGCGGTTCCCCTCTGACCATCGTTAGACACTTTTTATAAGCCCATAGGGGCAATGGAACAGATGGAATACCACCAATGAATATTTCTCGTGGTTCTTTCGGATTGAGTATGACAATTGGGTTCCCGATGAGTACAGACGATTTACTTGAGGCTGAATGAGATGTTGGAACTCGAAGATTGGCTGCTTCAAAGTATCCCGCTCTGCTACGTCCTGTTAGAGCATCGTGCACGTTCGAATGAAGTCTTGCTTGCAGGTCCGTACTGATCGTTGGAAGTGGAGACTCAGTGATATTTCCTTCAGAACCCATTGCGTTTAACAGGTTCATATCGGAAGGTTTATAGAGGTCCATGCAGTGTATTCCGTTTTCGGAAGCAGGCATTTGTTCACGTGTTGATCTTGAGAATGGCAAAGCTCTTCGCATGGCGGCTGCGCGAGCTCCTGCATACAGAGTAGACCACACAGATCGTGTGCTTCCTCGCACGCGGCGTCCCCTCAGACGGGTCAACTTGCATGGACGTTGTGTACTTAAGGAAGTTGGCATTCGACGATAGTCGTGTAGTGGCCAGGAATTCGTGTCATTGTGTGCAACAGTCTGGATTGAAAAAAGAAAAAGTTTTGTCAAATATTTTGGTGTTCATACGACGTTCAGATATCTGTGACAAAAGT
The DNA here is from genome assembly GCF_000715545.1 of Opisthorchis viverrini. Lineage (NCBI taxonomy): Eukaryota > Metazoa > Platyhelminthes > Trematoda > Opisthorchiida > Opisthorchiidae > Opisthorchis > Opisthorchis viverrini. The sequence goes on from NW_008751671.1 coordinate 2,928,757, forward strand.
TGCGTGTATACCCTCTCTAAAGGAAGCTCTTGGATTAATTGGACAATTTCTCACTAGCAACAGTGACCATCATAGGGTCATGAAGCACATGTGACCAAGTAGTGCAATTTTCGAACATTATGTTCAGTATACTGGGTTGGAAGCGATGTCTGAAAGGCACTGTATCTGGTCTTTTCTCGATAAAACTTCCTATTTCACAAGGAAATTGCGACCATGATCACTCAAAATATTCCGTCACAGTCCCTACTGGGCTGTTAAAAGGCACACCATTTCGATGTAAGTAGACGCGATTTACATGTTTGTGTAATGCAGCTTTTTAGTCCTCTATCTTGCATTTGCCATTAGTTTTTCACTGGGATATGACTGTGTTCATGATTCAGACCACATGACACTTATGGAATTAACACAGTGCCTTTAAGAATGCATTCAAGTTGAGTCGAACAGAAGGGATGGCCATATTTCAGCCAGTCCTTGTGAGTAATTTACATCTCCAGTTAAAAGACTTGCAGGCAAAAGAAGTATTGTAATACGAGAGGATTAGCACAGGAGCAGTCAAAAGTACAGCTATATGAATCTGCAAAAGGACGAAAAAATGATCTACAGCAGTCATAGGAACAGGCACTCGCCGTTAGTATATATATATATATATATATCGTAGAACACTGTGTGGGTACTTCTGCTCAAGCTCATTTCCCCTTCAGCTACATTCGCCTATCTCTTTCACGTGGTTCACCAGATTAAAGCAAGCGGTTCTGAGTTGTGTATTCTTACAATGTCACCCTCAAGATAACTATCGTCCACCGCCGAAAAGGTTTTGTTCCAGTGTCCCATGGTGCATAATTGTATCGGGGCATTATTGAGCTTTACTTGTTGTTCCATATTAGTTCTGTGGTGGCTTGAGCTTGGCTCATTAGACCATACATATGGAAAAATGCAGAAGGGTTTGGACAAACCCGTAGTATCATACCAATCCATCTATCATATCAAACTGCACCTTAAGGTTGCAGTTCCGACCCTGAGGTTCGCCCTGTAGAAACCAACTGAAAAAGACTGGACGAAGGCTGGATATCATCCAAGGGAGAGTTGGTAAAGTGCCATGGTGCAAATGCCAGAATCCCCAAACAGCTGCATAGCTATTTAGCACTCTGTTACAAAGAAAGAACTTAAACTTATGTAAGAACCAAAGTATGCAGGCTAGATGATTTTACTTTCAAAGATCTCTCGAGGAGGGTCTGAAAAGTGATTTGCGAGGATGTCACTACTTGCCTGCATAACACATCATACCAAGCGATGTCTTTCCTGGCTGAGGAGCAGAAGTGAAACTATAAAAATCATATTCGAAGCAAATTTACTATCTAATTCGAACGAACTAAAGCTTTAACTTAGACAGTCTAACGCTGCCCCGAGTTGAATTACCCGATGTATCGCAAAGTCAAGTTAAGTATCTCCAAAGCAATTTTGCGTTCAGTGTTTCACGGTCTGAATCGTAGGTGCCTTCTTACCCAATAGACCAAAGTGATGCTCCCCCCCTAAAAAGTGGCATAATGGTACGTATTTCCAAAGGGCTGAATGAAATTACTCGGTCCAAAAATGGTTTCCAATGCAGAAAATGGGATACTTCGGAATTGAGATACTTGCGGTAAAACCGCGGTCTGGTGACTGCATATATGTACGAAGTTAGAATGAGAAAGGATTGAGTTTTAAAGAACAAGGTATTATGCCTGAAAATGGCAGTGGCGGTGAACCTCTCTTGATATCTACCCTAATGGAAGCCATCGAACATGTATGTGATAGTGCTTGTGGTTTGGTTAAGGAAGTGTACCTCATGCAGTGATTGCCGTTGTTCAGTGCTACGTATGTCAGACATGCATGGGCTTTACAGTATCCTAAGATGGTAACATCGACTTGGTGTGTCCCAAGCGAAGGCGATGAGAGTAACTCACATGCTTTTATATTCGAACTGCGAAGATCCCTCCCTTATCTAGAGAACAACCACTTCTACATTCGAACCCAGTTCAGTGATCGCTATTATTCATGAGAGCAACATATACTTTTCCTCAAAGTTTGGGTTCGACTACAAGAAACCAACAAGATCCAGAGTCGATAGCCTCAGCATCATTTGAATCCAGATGTACAAACTTAAGATGGATGTACTCCAACAAGAAACCCTGTTTCTTCGTAACACCAAAAAAACACCTAAGCATCGGATGTCGTGAAAGTCTATGCTTGCGCGTAGACTCTGGACTATTTCTAAGTTAGGAAGTTTGCATTCTGTTGAAGCTCAAACTCCGTGAACGGAATTTAGCGCAGTCGACAGTTTGTGTTTATAGTACTTCACACACAGTAACATTACCCACCATCAACTGCGGTTGATGTTAGAACGCTGGATAAGCTCGTCACTGACAGTATGTTTTATTTCGAACAAACCACTGAAGGCTCTATCTGTTCGTCTTCCCTAACCATAAGCTTTGGAAAATTTTTTAAAAAGGTGGCGCTAGTTATTTGTTCCCTTCATGGTTGAACGCTTCCGAGGAAAATATCTCTTCGGCTGGTACTGAAGGTGTGTGCTCTGTCTGTCCAAATATAAACAGATCAGAAACAATGGTTGGCGCATTACTCCGATATATGTTTTGGTGAAGCAGCTAAAACTGTTTTCCTACTAGGAAATGTTTAGTCTTTAGGTTTGGACAAGAATAGAGACTGACGTAATACGATTTTTTCCGAAGCTCCCTGTCACAAACTGCTGAAGATGTCGTGAAATCAGTGAAAACTTGTCAAGTGTCATTTCAGTTATCAAAATAGTACGGCGGAACCAAATCTCATACTGAAAATTCTTAAGTGATCTGACGCACTTCGTTTGATGCATTGCAACTGGCTGGTCATTACTGAATTCTTTCGCTCCACAGTTGTGTGGAAAACTTATTCTCCTGTGTGTGCATTGTGATGAATATGAACTGATTATATTGAGTCAGTGATGCACCATCATTTGGCACCTCTTTAAGTTTTGTTTTTTCGTTGTAGAGTTTTTCCAGGTTGCTTACCATTGCTTTACTTCCCCCGTGTTCACAACTATTTGTTTTGCAGTTTTATTGGTTACCTGTAATCCAGACAGGAGAACAACGTCAACCTGTCACTCCCTTTCATATCTGAAGGCTTTCTCAGTTGCTCTTGTGGTTTGGGAAAGTGGAGGAATTTCATGCTAAATGATGCAGTGAGAGACGTTATTTTGATCTCCCAAGGCAGTTGCGTGATTTCCTGAATGGAAGATCCTGATGCTGTCGCCTTTTCTTGGAGCTTACGAGTTCGGGAGAATGGTTAGAAGTGATCGTGCTTTAAGGGTATCACCACTGGATTCTCATAGTACATTAGACCTCATCAGTTTAACGGGAGCATGACTTAGCTGGAATTATTTCCAAAGCACAATAGGAAGGCGAAGACCAACAAACTGGTCGAAATACTATAAGTTTTTGGGATGTTCTTATTTCTGAGTTAATGAAAGAACAACGCAACCTTCGTAATGCGCTACTCATAAGGTTGCTGAAAATTCTTCGACTGCCCACGACCGGTTTTCTCCTTATTGGGGCTCATCAGGTAGGCGTAGTCCCCGAGATTCCGTCAGCCTCATTTCCTACTTGAAAACAGATTGCACGAGATTAGCGAAATACACTAATTTTTCTCCTTAGCTCATCAGGTAGGCGTAGTCCCCGAGATTCCGTCAGCCTCATTTCCTACTTGAAAACAGATTGCACGAGATTAGCGAAACGAAATAATTTACAAACAAACATTCTGCAAACAACGCATCCTTCCCCAGAGATGATTATGGATCTACTAAAAACCATGAAAAAAATCTACTGATTCCTACTTTGCTATTATTCCCGATTCTGCACTCGTCTGTATCATTTTTGGTCTTCACAAAGTTGTTGCATATTATTTTACATCAACTGAGCAAGAGCGAACATACGTATTACAGTTTTTCAGAACACGGTTTAGTTCCACAACGCGCACAGCCCATTTTTTTGGGCAAAACATGAAATTCGATGAACATACACGAGAACACACAATCTCATCCCTTTGTATGAATCGAACTACACGTTGACATTTGAAACGTTCTTTCACTACAGTTAAGAGGACCACCACCGTCACTAACAACTCCCAAGTGCGATGCGGACAAATTTCGTCTGTCTGATCACAGAAACACAGCCACACCAACACCCATTTGGCTTCAGGCAGCCTTGTCGGTAGACAAACGCACTAGCGCAATTTAGCGGATCGGCTATCAACCCAGGGCAGTTTGACACCTCACTTTTACAAAAGTGACACGTTTGCGCATGTTCTTGCTTACGAACATGTGTAACGCGCACCCATACCTAAGTTTCACATGTTACATATACGGACCACACACGAACGACCGACCGACCGAGCGACAGGCGTTCCAGTGCGGTAGGTGGGTGACGAGTAACATGCAGCTAGGTGGTTAACTGAACGCAGGGTAGAAACGCCGCGTAACGGTGCATGTAACGCTTTGGGAATCGACTAAGAGTTGGAAGACCCCTCAATCGCGAGCAACCGGTGTAATTTGGTTAACCCTGTTGAGGTCAAGCCATGCAGATGTTCAGTAGTCCTAAGGGCAATCGCTTCTTGGCTGCACACGCCTGGTTTCGAAGCCCCCAGTTAGTCAGACTAGTCCATGGTATATACGTCGATTTCCTTTGAAAAGAACAGCCGACGGTCGCACGCTTCAAATGGACGTGAAACCTACGGTGTGCAACAACACAGCAAACCTCAACCACGTTAAATTAACACAACATTCGATCCACTCCCGAACATGTCGACCGCGCATAGAATTCAGGTCATTAAATGTTGTATCACAGGGGCATCGTTTGCCAGCAATGTTGAACCGAGATTTCGTGGCCGTTATGTTGATGCATTCAAGCTTTAGAGAATTTACTCAACGTGTTGCATAATTACGAGTCACTTGATGTTCAAGAAATTCTACAAACAAGAGAAAATTTATGCAGACGAATAGTCCTGCTAGTATTTACCGTTACTCATTCAGTCAGTTATACAATTCCCGATAAAGTGTGTTAAATTACAGTAGTTGAGGGTGATACCTTCCTATCAGGATTAGCTGATCAAAAGTGTGATGAACTCCCACTCAGATAGAATACGATTCCATTCTGCAAACAACGCATCCTTCCCCAGAGATGATTATGGATCTACTAAAAACCATGAAAAAAATCTACTGATTCCTACTTTGCTATTATTCCCGATTCTGCACTCGTCTGTATCATTTTTGGTCTTCACAAAGTTGTTGCATATTATTTTACATCAACTGAGCAAGAGCGAACATACGTATTACAGTTTTTCAGAACACGGTTTAGTTCCACAACGCGCACAGCCCATTTTTTTGGGCAAAACATGAAATTCGATGAACATACACGAGAACACACAATCTCATCCCTTTGTATGAATCGAACTACACGTTGACATTTGAAACGTTCTTTCACTACAGTTAAGAGGACCACCACCGTCACTAACAACTCCCAAGTGCGATGCGGACAAATTTCGTCTGTCTGATCACAGAAACACAGCCACACCAACACCCATTTGGCTTCAGGCAGCCTTGTCGGTAGACAAACGCACTAGCGCAATTTAGCGGATCGGCTATCAACCCAGGGCAGTTTGACACCTCACTTTTACAAAAGTGACACGTTTGCGCATGTTCTTGCTTACGAACATGTGTAACGCGCACCCATACCTAAGTTTCACATGTTACATATACGGACCACACACGAACGACCGACCGACCGAGCGACAGGCGTTCCAGTGCGGTAGGTGGGTGACGAGTAACATGCAGCTAGGTGGTTAACTGAACGCAGGGTAGAAACGCCGCGTAACGGTGCATGTAACGCTTTGGGAATCGACTAAGAGTTGGAAGACCCCTCAATCGCGAGCAACCGGTGTAATTTGGTTAACCCTGTTGAGGTCAAGCCATGCAGATGTTCAGTAGTCCTAAGGGCAATCGCTTCTTGGCTGCACACGCCTGGTTTCGAAGCCCCCAGTTAGTCAGACTAGTCCATGGTATATACGTCGATTTCCTTTGAAAAGAACAGCCGACGGTCGCACGCTTCAAATGGACGTGAAACCTACGGTGTGCAACAACACAGCAAACCTCAACCACGTTAAATTAACACAACATTCGATCCACTCCCGAACATGTCGACCGCGCATAGAATTCAGGTCATTAAATGTTGTATCACAGGGGCATCGTTTGCCAGCAATGTTGAACCGAGATTTCGTGGCCGTTATGTTGATGCATTCAAGCTTTAGAGAATTTACTCAACGTGTTGCATAATTACGAGTCACTTGATGTTCAAGAAATTCTACAAACAAGAGAAAATTTATGCAGACGAATAGTCCTGCTAGTATTTACCGTTACTCATTCAGTCAGTTATACAATTCCCGATAAAGTGTGTTAAATTACAGTAGTTGAGGGTGATACCTTCCTATCAGGATTAGCTGATCAAAAGTGTGATGAACTCCCACTCAGATAGAATACGATTCAGATCACTTGTTGACTTCATGGTAGTCCTGGTTAGTACCACAGCATCAAAAGAGCATTTTACCAAACGAACACTTTTATAGGAAGTGTAATCCTGTTGCATTTAGGGCTTGCTTTAGTGGTAGGTGAACTTAGCACAGGTGGTCGAACGCCATAATACGAACTGTCAGCCCTCTTCCTCGAGCATCCTCTTCAGTTTTCCAGCATATCTGTAGACATTTACATTTCAATGCTGACTATTAATGTAGGTATTTAAGATAAAATTCCGATCTCCGAGTTGCTCAGATTTCGTCAATGAATGCTGAAGCGGTAAATAAATAATAACGACAGATGTAACAACCTTTTGGTGCCAGCAGCCATGCCAACTGAAAGAAGCACGATAGCAGTGACAGTGCTAGGTTGGAACCACCGAACTTCTGGTCAGTAAGTTGAGCTATTTCGTTTCTCCTCGACTGGGCATTTATCAGGTTCAAGCCTAAAAATGCCACATCACTTATTCTCGGACTAAATGTACGCGACATCCATGTACAAATCATCCGATTTGTCCAAAGAATGACACATGGTTATTTACTGTCTAATTCAGTTAACGGAAACAAATCGGTCCACAAAGAAATATGAGATAGAGTTCAAGGACCCAACACCTCAAAGGTGGTTGCTCGAATTTTCCCATCTCCAGGCAGTTGTGGTATCAATAGTAGCGTTTGGGCTATCACATGAGTTGTCCAAATAAAGTTTGAATCACAGAAGCGTGCTTTGGTAGAGTTCAACAGTTACTGCGCGCTAGTTCACAGTTTAGACGTTTCAGCAATATAAACGCATTCTAGCTTGATGGAAGTCACAATATGAAAAGGATAATAGTGACTGAATTACACTTCCCCTGTGCCATGAATGACAGAATTACATAGTATCTGACACGATGAATGATCCATGAATGATCCACTTTGACTGGCATGTGACTACAAATCAAACTTCAGAATTCAGTAAATGGGCTTGTGTTGGTGGCTACTGCCGTGCTTACCTCATAAGAGAGCTAGAGATGTGACTGTCCGAAGGTAGAATACCTGGTTACTGTCCGAGTGAATCGGCAGGTTCGTTGTTGAGGTCCGAACACCGATATAAAAGCTGAGAACTATGAGGAACACTACGTATTTCACACAATTAATGAACTCCAGGTGGATGCAGTTTATAAAGATAACGGAACAATGAAGTTATTATAGCAGTGATTGCTTCAAATTTCAGGCACCAGCATGGAGTTAGCGTCTCCTAATGAAGCATTCATCACCAAATCGCTAATAACGGGAACACCGTTGCCACCCCTTCAGGGGAGCGACTTCTCTTATCAGGAGCCTCTTTTCGACTTGTTACTATACCTCCACTGTACCAAAAGTTATGCCTCATTTTTCAAAGTTATTGTTACTTTCCGTGACCAGTGCTCCGTTTTCGCCGTGGAAAACAATGATTTTATTTGCACTTAGCATATCCACTGCACGTTACGCAATGTAACTCATGTTGCTTTTCGTTTGGCCATATATGAACAAAGGTGTTTTGTGGGCTAAATAGTCTAAGTCCACAGCTTATGTTGAGCGATGCGCTAGTTAATCGAGGAAAGTTTGGTGGTGTCGATGTTGTAATGGGCGACTGATAGTTCAGTTGAGAATCCGTACTGTAAGCGAGGTTTATCTGTTTAGGGATACTGAACAATTGTTCTACCGCTGTTCGGAGTTGTCAGCAGTATGCACTCCTCAAACCTCCAGCGAGATTCGAACCCTCTGCTCACTAGTTAGAAACTGTTTTACTCGGACAGAATTTTCAGTCCCCAGCGTGATTAATTAACTCCGGGGTAAAAGGTAGCTCCAAATAATATTCGGCCAAGCAGTTCAGGTTTCGAGATTCAGAATTACCTTTCCCATCGACTGACGACTTTTCGGATCGAAGGTCCACTTGACTTAGAATGACCGGCTTCCAGAGGCTTTTGAAGAACTTCACGCAGGAAGATCCCCAATTCAATAAGATGTGAGCGCGAAATGGATTATTTTTAAAGTCCCACTCATCAATTTGGTCGCCATAACAGAGGATACTGCGACGAAATTTACTACTGCCTGATAGGATGGAATGTAAAATTCCAAAATATGAATACGGTCGAGGTTTGACAATCTTAAACAACTGGAGGGCTTTTCGTGCATAAGGCGTCCTTTGATGAATGAAGATTTTAATTTAAGCTAACTAGACGGTGAGGGTAGGAGGAATAGAGAAATGGCAACCAAAACGCAGCAAACTTTTTCACAGTTACTGTGACATCCCATAATCCTGAGAGTTTTCCTCAGAATTTTACATCTGACGAGGTCCGTACCTAGGGATATCCACATTCTAAGGAGAACCCCGAAGCTGTTTTATTTCCACCGTTCATTCTCCGATATGTTATTATAGCCAGGTTTAAAGCGGATCTGATGTCAAATTTCCAAGAGATTAACCGATTCGCCATCTGAAAGCTGCTTTAACTCACTAGTTTCGTGTTTGAGTGTTCAGTGTAACCGAAAGTGTAAACGAAAGTTGCAAATCTAGTTCTCCTGATTAGTCAACGGCTCTTAAATTCTCCGGTTAGATATCAGTCTGTTTTGTTCCAGAGTATCAAAAGAGGAGTTCCTCAAGTTACCTGACAAGTGATCACTAATGAGTACAGACTATGTCGAGCAGTAATGGTCTTGAGGGCAAAAGGTACCATATTTCCTTCCAATTCACTAAACATGTGTACAAAAGGTTTCTCTAGCGAAAACAGTTACACCACCGGAGCAGAAACAATGCTATGGGAAGGCTTTATATCATGCCGAAGCAACTACAGGCTTCAAGGGAAACCTTGAAATCCCCAGACAGATGTTGCCACTATTTACAAATTATGTAAGGAAGAGCATCGTCCGGTATAACTACTGTTAGATGTTAAGGCCTCTCCATATCTTCTACTTCTCACACCATTAGTTTGCTTAGACCTGTTATCACCGGTTGTTCTTGGGCGCAATGAAGTTAATACTGCCGTCCGAGAGCCTATAATCGCAGAATTGTACACAGTCACAACTGTTATTCTCCCACCGTATATGAATGTTTACGAAGATATTTACATTTTCACGAAGGTGGGGAACCAAATAGGATAACTTTACACATTTATGCCTCCACAAGCAATAACGGAGTTAATAAATTAGTCATAGATGTTCACTCTTCAGAATTCTTGCGCCAATAATTATATAGCTAAGTTTAAACCACAAGCCGGGTTTAGGTTCTGCAACAGATAGCTTATGGTGCAACTTAAAAGTACAAATATTCTTCATAAGTTCGTGCGTCTCTTCTGAACCGACTTGTTTAGCTTCCCAAACTCATAAATGTGTTCGATATTCGCTGTGAAATTTACTTGCTTCCAAGTGCCATATTACTTTGCACGAGTAATGTAGGAACGAAGTCAAAGTGCGTATTTATAAAGGAGTAGAGAATAATTAAATAGTCCGCTTTGGGCTTATTCAACCACAGTGTTCATAAGCGGATTCAGTGAAACAAAGTAGGTTTCCCTAGTGGTGGATGGATGGAGTCTATTGATTGAGCATCTGAAAATCTAAAACACCTACGACTGTAAAATAGAAAATCGGATTTCCATGATATCTGTGGACTTCTACTTGTGCTGCAGCTTGTGTTTGAAGCAGGCAAATTTATTAGGAACGTCCAGAAGATCTAGTGAAGTGTTGACATGACTCAACTGACTCGGAGGTACTTAATCACAAGTCCTCAAGGCAAACTTCATTTGTTCAATACGCAGCTTTCACATACATACATAACCATGCCCACAATCCGAAATTCGACGGAATGTATCTCCATTGTTTTCCCTCTTTCGTGAGTTCAGATCTGTGGTTGCCATAGTGACGAGCAGTTAGCCTGCCTGTAAGGGCGCATCAGATGCCACAAACCTGTCGATTTTTTGATCGAACCGAGTGATCCGTAGGAAGGATTTGTTACTTCTACGGAGTCTCTATTTGAGTCGCACTTCCGAAAATCTACCATAAATCTGTTTACAGATTTGCTTTATTGGATTTCTCCGAAACATATGGAGTGGAAGAATGCTGAATTTCATTGCTGTGGTGTGTTCTAAATGAAAAACGAATGTTCTGGGATCCAGCTATAAGGAGATGTATGGAGCAGGCTTCCCACCCACTGTATCATTGGACCTGCTGCTACTGGTGCCTAACACTAAGATTCCTCAGCGCTTGCCAGAAAAACTTAATTAGTTCGAGAAATACCTCACTAACCATGGGTACTCCGCGAACGAAGGCTGCAAAAGAGAATAATGTCGGATGTCCCATCGAAAGCCTGGTGAAATTGGTAGAACTGAGCAACTCGATTCACTCACCTAGTAAAATAGAGGGCCACATGGCGAAAAAATGTTAAAATGAAATAAGGTTATTTGAAAGAACTTATGGGATCCTCAAAACTGAACAAATGCTCAGCTCAGAATTGGTCTGTATTGAATTCTAGTGCGGGTAGTTCCTTAACAAAAACACACTGGCTACGATTAGACGCGCTGGTCTTAAGGGTAAAATCAATTAAGTAAGTTAACCTTCTAAGATGCCACTTGGCTTGATACAGTCTTAGATTCCGGGTATTTCGCAGATGCTGTTTTCCTTAGAAATCTTTCAAACGAGTCCATAAGTCAACGAGGCAAAAAAACTTGAATATTCCACAAATCCAAAGATCCTAACAAGACTTCAGAGTTAAAAAGACATAGAATGCAAAGAATCTAGAGGCATGGAATGAGTGCGTGGTCGATTTATTTTTTTCACAACATAACTCAATATTACGTTCCCCAAACAGAGACCGGGGTCTTCCGACACTTGTCAGTGAAGCATGTTTGTATTTTTGCCTTAGATAATGTTCCTTGAGAAAAAATGAGGTATAATTCAATTCTCCGATTTGAAAAGACTTTCCTTCGGAGAGACAGTCTTTTATTCTGGCCGCTAGCAGCAGAGAAAACGTGACGTAGTCAGTATTGACAAACCTATGCTATCTGAGGACTCTGGAAGGACCTCCACTTGGAAAGCGTTGTGTTGCTCTGATCTCGTTTCTTCCAATTTTTTTTCAAGGTTTTTGTCTTCCTGACTGTAACCAAGAGAAAACCTGGTTGCAACGCCGGATAAACCAATTTCTCATTTCTTATTTGAGTGTGAATTCACCTGCATGTCGCTGGTTGCCCCAAGTGATTACGACAAAAGTGTATTCAAGATGAGTGCTATTGAGTGTTGACAACGATTGCTTTGCTGCTGGAGGCAATGAGTAAAGAACCGGCACTTTGTCCCGTTAATCAAAGTTAACAAGGTATGGATGCACCACAATGTCTTCGCAGTGAGAAATCTCTTTTGGGTGTTTTATAACACACTGGAGAGTATGTTGCTCAGTTGTTGTTCATCCGGATCCCTTGCAATCAACGTAATTGGTCAGCATTGTCCCAAAAAATGCGGACTTTTAGTTTTTATTGGAGAGGCTGAAATTAATTATCATGGTTTGTTTATTCAAAATGATGTGATTTCCGTTCCCCGTCTTGCTTGTTGCAAAAATGCTTCATTTTTAGTAATGTATTTCTAGTTGTAAAGTCGTCTTTCCGTCCACTACTTCATACAAAAAACCACACGGATTCGGCAGATTTATCATTCAGGATTTCTGAAAATTTTCAACCACCATTCAATTAATATTTCGAGTGGTGCTGTCTTTTGGCTTGTTTCTGCTCCATTCTGGCATTAGAGGATGTTTCCACCTCGAGGACATTTATCATTGACCATACTAAAGCTTACAAAAACCGAAAAGGAACCAGGTGATTATTCTTATTCATGTCTGATTTGTTAACCTATGCCTGCTCAAATAATGCTTAGCCACTAGCGAAATGCCAACAACTTATATTTCAAAAGCGAATGAGAGACTATGTTGTTGGATGTGTATTGTAGTAGGCACAATAACTTGTGCTAGGCAAGAGGTGGAAAGAATTTTCCCTTGTCACCCTATTCATCATAAGTAAACATAAGAATCTTGATTCTCTTTGGGATCATATTTTCTCAAGCAAACAGCCAGCTCTCTAGGGTATGGCTTTCGCAATTAAATTTCGAAAACACTTTGAAGCAAGGAAAGTAATGTATCTTAACTTCAGTTGTAATAAGCTTCCTTACAGTGGCTGGTTAATTTGCGTGAATGGTTTGGCGACACTCCGGACACTTCCTATTTTGAGTCGTGTGCTACTGTGCCTTCTATGCGCGCTGGGGGGTCGGGTCAGGACTTTTTCAAAGCATACAGTACTTCTTCTATATACACACAAACGTTTCAAGCAATGCTAATTATGAAATAAGCGCTCGAAGTGTAAAATGTTTGAAGTATTCCAGTTTAATTTTTCGGCGGTGTTCAAATTTTCAGTTCGAATGTAAAGACGTAAATTGATGGTGCTAAATTCTTCCTGCGTGTAATACAATTTGCAAAACCTGTTCCGACCACCACGAGTTCATGTACAAAATTATTTCACGGTAAGCCCTTCCTGATAGCTCCCTTAAATTTAGCGGTTCATTTCACATAAATAGTCCTTGATGGATATATGATTAGTGAATTCCCAACGCCGCACCGGTGATTCAGAGCTTCTCCAAAAACAGTGAAGATTGGCAGCTACAGTAGTCATATTTCCTCCGTTTCCCATCTGTGTTGGGAACATGCGAATGTGACGACAGAATTTTGTGCAATCCAAGCATAAATCATGTGAATTTATTGGGTATTTACCAGAGCACTGGATAACGCAATTCAATACGACAGCCAAATTTATTGCATAATGATGCGCTTATGGAGAGCACATTTTGAAATGGATCTCTCGTGAAGGGTTCTCTGGAAAGCTGTTCATCCAAAACAAGTTCAGTTTTCCACAAATTATTTGAATACTGTATTCTCTAGGCGATAGGCAGGCAGGTTTTACTTCAAGTACATTGGTATACTGCGGAATATTACCAACAGAACGACAAAAAGCTTAAAAAACAGTTCGACTAATTGTTGAGCAAATAAGCTTCACAGAGAATTCGAAAAGGAAACTTGCCTTTTGGTAGATTTACTTGTGCGCGATACATTCAGACAATCAGCTGAAAAGTGGCAGGCTTATCACCTATTAATACTTTTCACAACCAGTGAAGCGGTACTCGTGAGCTTTTGTTGTCTGCTCAAATGGTCTGTTATTAAAATCAGTGTATCGACAGACCAAAGTGAATGCTCCTCCACACGATTAAGCATAACCGAGGTAATCATGTCGAGCTTGTGCAGGCTAGCGAGGTTTTCGTTTCCTCATAACTATATATTCTTTCAAGCCTTTTAGCTATGGTTTGTTGGTGGTTCATCACACTATTTTGCTTTGACACCAATGTTTGTTACCACAAACTGTTCTCTGTGAGAATGGGACCGAATATTTTGATAACACGTAAGTGTAGTAGATTGCGCAGAGTGACATAGTGGGATGCAGAAGTTACGGGAACATATGGTGAACTAGGTTGTTGTGGTACGTAATCTTTCGGGAAAAAGTGCACATATTCAGATATCATGGCAGATGGCCTTGGAATCTAGTACCACCGACTCGGAGGATGATTCACCAGTGTGATCAATGAGTCAACGGCCAAATGCTGGATGGATTCTTCTTAGTTAGATGTGTAAATAAATCTGGTGGAGATGAACTTTTCTGTTTCACTGTAGATTTTATTATCATAAGAATTGATATTTTAATTCAGACAGGCAAAATGGTTCCATTACGTTGATGCACAACTTTATGGGAACAACCGAAATCACTGATCAGTGAGTTTGATACCATTCGCGCTTTGAAAGAAAACAGAGGTTTGACAACGTGTACATCTATAACAATCACCCGAAGTAATCCTTTCAGGATAGAAGTACGCCCGGTCAATGCATTGTGACAGATGCGTAGGACTTCTTTTATGATGACAAGGCAACATACATTCCTTTGCGTCATGGTGAAATAATTAGTTTGAAAGTGGACGTAAGTACTTATTAAGCATACCAGAGATTTCAGAACCTGATTATTTGCTGTCAACGCAAATCAAAACAACGGAATTCAGCTGTGTGAATGAAATTAGTACATCATTCGCGTCAGCTTATTAGATTTTGACTTAAACTGGAATTTGGCAATATTCTGAATATCATTTTGTTGGCCATTTTAACAGCTTGCCCGTGGCAATATTTGTTTCCAAAATCCGCTCGTTCCTCGCATGCGCAGCATTCAATGTGATATTCGTCTAAAGTATCGTATCCCAGTGTAGTATGAATTAAGTCCCAACGATGACTTGATCAAGTGTGACGATTCTAAACTGTTGCAGGAACTGGCGTGTATGACTTTCTCACACTGACAAGCTTGACGATAATGAGGTCCGGGAAATCCATAGCCTTATAGGCTGAAGTATTTATACACCTGGGACAACAAAACACCCCACCTCACTGATGGGATGATTTAGTTGGTCCATAAAATTAGGTGATTTAAACATTACCCCTGTTTTTCTTAGGAGTGCTGTTTGCCCTGATATTTGCTTTATCTAGTGAGCCTTCGGCTCACGTCATTTAGCAGTGCCAGACCACCCGGAATAGTTGTCAGGGGGTCACAAATTGATAGTAAGTACGATTTAACCACTGTAATCAGTGGTCTGATACTCGTAATGAGCAAATTTAGTACACTTCAGACATCTGCTGGAATGAGGAAAGTTGGGAGTAGAAATGTCTTTTAATTTACGTTTTATGTGTTTACTTCCCATTGCATGATTTCTCTTCTATTCTGAGATCTCCACATTTTTTTGAGAAAGCAAATAAAAACACCTTCAGTTTAGGTCAAAAGGGAGCAGGAATTTTTTATCACTGTATTCTGTATGGGAACACTCTCCACTAGGTATTACAAGATAAGCTGAGGCAAATTCGCGTTCCCGATCCCTCAGTCGAGACTGGGTCTATATATCGTAGAGCGTCAGTCATATCACTTTCTAATGTTGCGAAAAACAGTACATTTGAGAAAGTTACTACTGTTCGGTACAAACAATGTAAATGAGGTGTGATCGCTTATTGTGCAATCTAAAATGAAATATTTACGTTTCTTGTAAGTTCTACGCGTTATATTGTACTTCTATACGTTTCCGGTATATCCACTTCAACCGTTCTGAAAGGCACTCTCACGATGGTCGCAGAAGCTGCACAAGAAGTGTGCTTTAAGAACAACAGCTCTTGAGGAGACAATATTTTAGGCTTTTCTTGTTGTTCCAAATAGACCAAAGAACAAGCATTCTGTGCGCTAACTCACAATTTCTCACTGTGACTTCGAAATTATTGCTTCTAACGGTGTCTCTTGCCCACTCAGGATCGATATCGAGGTTCAGTCATGTGACGGTCCACATTTTGCGAGCAACACGTTCAGGCTCATGCAATCAAGCATTGTCTCTTCAGTTGTTCGAATCATCCGATATTTTCTGTGGTACCACGATGTGGACATGAGCGCACAATACTGAATCACAGTAGTATGTTTGAAACCATGTACAGTGGCTAGATTTCCGTTTGATCATGAACTCGAATGTGTCTCAGCCCAAAAAAGAAATACCGTTATTTTACAATGCTTAAAACAACCTAATCTCTCAATTTTCTTGTTGTCCTGGTCGTAGTGGACTTTAATAACGGAACAAGTGTATGAGATAGCACGATTATGTTTGGATATAATACAGGCCAACACATTAGTAGCCTTACTGATATACAACTCTTAAGTAGCGACCATCAGATTTTTCTAGGCTTATTCAGCATATACTGTGCCGCCCCCACGAAACGCATTCATCTAAGGAATATTATAAAAGAGACAATCGCTTGCATACTGTACCAGCGCGTGTTGCGAGAGAGTGAAGCACTTTTGTGTTACACGGGCTAACATTCACTTACCACTTGCGTTATTCTCAAGGGGGACACGAATTTTGCTGCTAACTATTCCACGAAAATGAAGACGTTACGCTCGAGTTACTACAGAATTTAGTTTCATTTAGGTTAGTTCGGACACCCTCCCAGACTGATAAATGTAGTCTATTCTAACTGGGGTTTATACAAGAACTAGAGAGTGGATAGATGTCTGATTTGTCCATGTAGTGAAACGGGTTATTTCGGTTATGTACAAGCGGGTTTAGGGCACTTTCAATCCCCATTCAGGATGCCATAAGAGCGCATCAATCATGCCACAAATATATCCTCTCAAGGAGAAAGCCACGGCAGTGCAAGTTTGTTTTCTAGCCATTTGGGAAGAGAACCTAGACAATACACATACTGTCTTATCGCCTTCAAAACTTTATGCCGAGAAGCTAGTCGTTGTTAAGACAGCGACATATTCAGATGAATAAAGATGAATAGTCCACCTCGACCCTTGATAGATTCAACTCTTAGCGACCTGTGCAGGTCAACAATGTGTAGAAATATTGATGGATTGAGTGGGTTTAATGGTGGTTGATCAACTGGTCGTTGGTCTGTTCGCCAAGCTTGTCAATCGGCTTTCAGACGTTTCGTCCCCAATCGAGGAGACATCGTCAGTACACAGTTGAGTAGGTTCTTCCTCTGTGACTAGCTGCGTTTATACAGTTTTTTAGTGTCGAATATTCTCTTTTGTGATTGACTAACTGATATGTACCTTTCTTTTAATATTACTGACATGATCGTGATTTGCGCTTCGTTGTGTTTTGAATGCCTCGTATTTCACTGGTTGAATGGCTGCTTTGAGGGGGTTTCAGGTTCATTTTGGGTTGGTCCGATCTGGGTTTATGTTGTGTTATGGTCCTTTTTTTTAATTAGGTTGGTTGTGATGAAATTTCTATTTTTGGTAGCCTTCCCTCAAACTGTTTTGCGTTCTTCTTTGTATCCTAGTCTCATCTTGAGTCTGATTAGCCGCTTGCACTTTCGCGTCCGCTGTAGGTTTTTTCTTCTGGTTGCAGTGGGATGGGTGATTTGTGGAGTTGGTCTTTATGATCCCTCGATATGTCGGATATACTGTAGCCCGAGAATAGGACTGTTCCCCCGAAATTTTGAGCCCATTTTAGTTTGTCCGCTTCTACGTTCTATAGTTCCGTAATTCTTTTGCTTACAATGGGCGATAGAATGGGTCAGTTTTGATGTTTGTTGATGGCTTTTACAGTGGAGTGCCATGCCATTCACGCCTTTCTTTGTAATCGCTTGATCCAATATGTGACTTTGTGTCCATCCTGATCTGGATGCACACAGGCGAGCAAAAATTGGCCGTGCATTTTGGTTGGAAGTTTGTTTCCATGTATTCTTGTAGAGGGCTCCCTTCTTGTTTGTCCCATGTAGTGTTAGTCACAGTTTCCACATTGAATCTTGGACACGACGTTCGTCATGAAAATTTTGTCTAGTCGACTCTTTAGGTTTGACAATGTTCTCCGTAGGGTGCTTGCAGGTTTGCGGGACACTGCTGTGTTGTACTGTTGCAGCAAGGCCAATAATATTATTAATATAATAATAATAATATTATAAGAAAACTATATAGCAATTAGCCAATCACACGACAGGATATTCGATATTGTTCAAAACGCAGCTGGTCGAAAAGGAAAACCCAACTGCACACTGATGATGTCTCCTTCACTGGGGACGAAACGTTCGCAAGTCGACTTCCAAGCTCGGCGAACAGATAAACGACCATCTGATCAACCACCAGTGTGCAGGCCCTTCAATGGATTCATCAGCTAACCACCGTTCAGAGGATTATATGAAACTCCATGAGAATCGAGACGTTATACGATCACAACTAGGGCAAGCCAAAATTCACACCGGGACTTAAATAATCAAGTAACATCAAGCAAATGGCAGGAGTTTTCTGCAGAAATTTTGAAATCAAAGGTGATAGGGATGCTAGCAAGAACATTACTACTGAAGCAAACTTATTTGCATTCCAAAATATAGATGCTTCTAAGCTGTTTTTGATCACTTTCCGACTTTTTATTTGTGTTGTTTGTTGTAAAGTCCTCAAATTTTCTGGTCCAGCTTCTCACAGAAGCCTACGAGCTCTGTAGATTTCAATATCCCATCCAAGCTGTCTAACTTGGTGATAGGCTCCTGTCCTATCGTGTCTACCCAAATGTAAGTAGGCCTACGTTCCAGGCTGGCACCACCCGAAGATATCTGAACAAAGAAAAGTGCATGAGTGGCGTAGGTGAAAACTATGGCTTCGTGGTATACCTTAATACCACTGAACGACGAGGGCTGGAAATGATTAACAGCCAGGTCCTGCAATCAAATATCATTGAATGGAAGGCAGTACATGACATGCTCGTTGCAGATGGGTGCTTCATGCCTGTTTGGTGTTTACTTGTTAAAGCTTCCAACGAGAAGTCATGCCACTGTTCGGGACGAACTAGTTTGATGACAGCCCTTAAGTTCAGAGATAAATGCACGGATTTTTTAGATCCTGATTTTGCCGATTGCACTGGGTTCCAAAACGTACGACCAGGTTGCACAAAACGTGTCATGAAAACAACGCATAACTGGATCCGAAGATTTTGGAACATTTGGTTAGAGAAGAAGAAGGAACAATTCACAATCTTTCAAAAAATTAACAAGGGAGTGAAATGAATCCTGGAACGTTGGGTTCTATCAGTTTAATTACTCACATCTTATTATGACCAAATAAGGTGTGCACTGCGTCATTTAATCCTTTACTTAATTATCGTTCCATGCTAGTATTAAGGAGCAGCGTAAACAATCTGTTGAACTTTGAACCCGTAACTCTCTGAACTTTTGTGTTGATTGTCCTTAACTAGCTGAGTTTGCCTGAACATATGTCCACCTGTGGGCCTACCTAGTCATGAGACGTTTCTCTTCTCCCATATTCTCCTGTTACTCTTTCGCATTCACTTTTTAACTTTTTATGTTGTGAACATGCTCTTCAAAAATAAATAATAATAACTAGTGTGGAATGAGAGGACGCAGAAGTATGATTCTGATGAATATTCTGTCACCATAGTCTCAGCTCTACTTGCAATTGGTTGTGATGTCGTCTTTTCGGTCCACCAACTAATGATCAACTCTTATCGAGGGATTTTCTTTCCTCAATCCACCAAGGCTGTTATTGGACTGATACTTCCCAAAGTCACATACATTGACTTGTGTTTGCTTGCAGTTGTGTACTTGCGACACTTTTATGCGTGACACATGGCGTTGAGTGTACGTTTTTGACATTTAATCTCATACCAGACCCAGTATGACGGACACTTGGTGCCTGATGTGCGAGTCTCGACCGTGCTAGCGCTTACCGCGCCTTGAAGAGCATTAAACATTGTTCGTCGTTTCTTCGGTTGTTGGTCTTTAGAAGCGTGTTTCCATACCAAAATTTTCACAAACATTGAAATTCATCTCATCTGACTGGAACTGTTGTTGAAATGAATTCGAATGAGACGTTTCTCTTTTTTAACTCCCATTCTCCGGTTGCCCTTTTGCATTCGTGTTTTTGACCATGCTCTCCAAAAATAAACGATGATAATAGTACAACAACAGTGATGTAAAATTTCATGCAATGGTTTGATGTGGGAATTGATATGATGATGATATGATATGACTCCATGTAGAATTTATTGGGACATGCAAGCCAGAATGCCCTAGTTAACAGCTGAACCAGATACACAGTGTTATGCCCAAGCAATGTAACCTAAACATAGCAGGCCTTAGCCCTCATGGTCGTCACTGTTACAGGTTGCTGCTGCCGCCTTGGTTCCGGAAATTTTATCAACTCATCGACTCTACGTAGCCGCCGCTGCTGTCAAACGTTGCAAAGGTGCCGTGGCAACGAACTGTGTTAGCGACGTGGCGCTGCTACTCAGCTGTGCGGTTTAAAAGCCTTCCTATTGGCAATTCAAGCTTGCCACAGTTTTCGGGGCACACCAGATGAAATTTTGGCCGAAGATGTGGTAAGTGCAGTGGAGTTCAGATATGACAACTATGTAGTAAAAACGACCAAAGCTCCATTAACTAATGGTCTAGACAACCGGCGTATCAGTCGATGGGACATGTTGCTCACTCGCCGTACAACACCGTTTGGTCGCAGTAATCAAGCGAGGGGCATCCATCCATCGACACTGATTCTCAAGCAATCAGCTGTTTTGGAGCTACAGAAAAACACCGATAATTAATATCCCTATCAGCACGTAGTGCGGGATTGTCACGGTGAAGATACAAATGCTGCGAATGAACTTGGTGAACGAACTACTTGAATCACTTTGGGCTCTCCGCATATTTTTCCGCGATGCCTTCCCCATAAGTAATAGCCGGATGACTGTACGAACAGCCATGTCACTGGCTGTATGTTGCCCTGAAATGCTCCAAGAATTGAAAGACTTGGATTTGTGAAACCCTAAATAATTCAATCATTCATCACAGTATGATTGACAGCTGTTTCTTTAAGCAGCAAAATAGACAGAACCTTTCTAACAGTGATTGCACTAGCTTGATCACTAATTCAGCAACATGCAAAAACGAAACCTGAAAATGGTCGTTTCATTCTAAAGCGGGCCAGTTCTTTGAATAGAACATTCTTGGAGTACTAATGAGAAAACAGTAGGAGAAACTAGATGACGTTCAACTATTGTCAAGTATATTTGTACTCTGATCAGTGTGCAGAGATAATTTCAGCGCACAATATGAGATGAAACGAAGTAAGCGTGCTGTTTTCAAATAGCACAATCTTCTAGCCAGAATACGCAATTCGAGCCTGTAAACTAGATTAAAGCTTACACCCGTTAAGTCAGGACCATTTTGTAGCAACCAGCACATCGTCATACATACAAAGGCGTCATCATGTCCGTTAATTACGTTAAATTTAGTTGGAGGATGAGTTATACCATGCTCCTAGTATATCTAGTTTATTCATCACCGCGTTGTGCAAACTGAGAATACGATTTGTTAGGGATGACTCATACTTGGCTGATGCGTAAACTCACAAATGACATAGTCTAACCTGGTTTTTAAATCACGGAACCTGTTCATGTTTACATAAGTACAGCTTGCTGTGAAAACTGAATATGTTTTGGGGTCTTCCGTTAAAGTTTTTTGGTTGACTTGAGTCACAAAACTTAACATTTAATCGAATGGTTGTCGGTCTGTTCGTTGAGCTTCGCAGTTGGATTGCGAACGTTTCATCACCAATCGAGGTGGCATCGTCAGCGACATCGTCATTGCACTGACGATGCCACCTCGATTGGTGATGAAACGTTCGCAATCCAACTGCGAAGCTCAGCGAACAAACCAACAACCAACACCCGAGCTACCTACACTCAACAACACTGCCATTGAATTGAATGTTAAACTGGGGAGTATAGAAGCAAAATGAATCCATCCAGGGATAAGGTTTTATCTGGAACACTTAAAGTGAGCAACCAACTTCCTCCGTAAATTTTAGCCTACCATTCGTTGTAACAAAAACATCTGTATCCACAAAATTATTACATTCACAGCTCAATGATTCTGTATTCCGAAATGGGGTTGTAGCAGTAAGATACGTGAAGGATTTCAGAACAACAGCGTTGCCTACTTTTCTTTTATGATCCTCTTAGATAGGAAACACAGCTGAAATGTTACATGGACCATCACACTCAAAATTATGTGCAAATATTCAATGTCTTTTTTGTTTGCTTCCTTGAAGATATCAACAACTACACCTACCACGAATAAAAAACGTAGTCAATGGTCCCTTTATTTCGTCAGTGAATAACTGACTAGTAGATCGTGTTAATGAGATCTCACTGGAGGAATTCTGGTTTATCTCAAACCAGCAGAGAGGACTTTAGAAGAATCAACGCGTGTTCATAATCCAGATGAAAACTTTGAGATATACATGAAACTACCATAATGAACACACCTGCATACCTAACAGTCCAACCATTGAAGAAATCGTCGGTTTGGAGGAGAAACCTCAGTATTCATCAAAGGGCAGATGATAAGCCTGTATATACTTAAAGAACCTACACGCAAAACCATGACAGTTTTCTAACCGTAGCACTTCCAAGGAGGCGTAATAAAGGTGACTCTAGTGGCTCAAACTATGAAGGTAGCTGTAAAGTTACAGCTACTCGTTTTTATTTCAATAATTTCAATCAGATTCACTCTACCTTCACATAGTTTTACCCTCGGAATTTGCCTTTTTCGAATGTCCTTTCTAAGGTAAACTAAGCGTATCAATGAAGAGTGTTGGTAGAACAGATGGATGGAGTAACAAATGATATCTTGCTAGGCGGCTACCAATATGTATGTTCTTGCTGTCATTTTAAGGTGCTTTTTAATATGATGCGATAGGTGAATAAACTTACTACACTCATAAGAGAGCTAATAAGACAATCAGTGGAAGGAAGGCTGCATTATGTCGTGGTCTGAACTGTACTTAGGATTCCTCAACACAAAACTAATGATAGCGCTAATGAAAACATTTTTCGAGTTACAAATTTAGATCACGTGGCATTAAAAATAACATTTTCAACAAATTCTGAGAACCAAGCATGGGGAAAATGGAATCTATTTTGATACAGTGGGTACTACTTACACGGTATCACAAGCGAACAAGGATGATTCGACGCCTGTAGGGCAAACTCATACGGTGCGCTGTTAGTCTCTGCAGCTTAAAAAGCCACATATAAAAAATAAGAACGGCGTTTTTTATGTCTAATTTCGAATACTTTGTTTGTAAACGTTGGTAATAACGTTGCAGTTATTCGGTTTAACATTTGGGTCCTACGCAAACGACCCTTCTCAGTTTGCAACGTCAAGACTTCCATCACATCCCACGTGCACGTCAGATTTGGTTTCTGAAGGTTCTAATTCATCCTTTAGTGTAGAACTCGTCGATGGTTTTTCGGGTTGCAGTTTCAACAGAAAAACTCTACTATCCTTGAATTGTCCAGCTAAAAGTCTTTAGATTAATAGGTTCCGCAGGTTTTGAATGCTCACAGCTATATGTGTTAGCGTTCAGTCTAACCTAAGAACATCGTACCCTCATTACAGATTACACATACGTTCACAATTTGAAAATTCCAACGGAAAATCCTAACAGGTGAATATGTATCCACAACATTATTGACATATGGCTAAACAAATTATTTATTAGCTAAGATAGCTGCTTATGTAAAATGAAAAACAGCTTCTACGAGGACCCAAATACCATCGGTGCCTTGGTGATGATGTAAAACGACAACAGGTAGATAATAACGTTTCTGTGCCACGTCGTAGATATGAGTTGTGGCATCAGAAAACTCAAATGTGTCGAAGGATATGGTATGAGATACCGCCTAGAAGGTTGCTGAAAATTCTTCAACAGTCCGCCATCGGCATCATCATTAATCAAACGAAAACGTTTCCTAGGTTTTTATCTAAATTGTGTTCTAATTATCTACGGAACTGAACAAATTAGTGAAACTCACCTACCGAAAATGAAAAATGAAATCTCATGAAAAAAAATCAGGTCAGATATTCATCATACGGTCTTGGTTTATTAATATCGGTATCATCATTAATCAAACGAAAACGTTTCCTAGGTTTTTATCTAAATTGTGTTCTAATTATCTACGGAACTGAACAAATTAGTGAAACTCACCTACCGAAAATGAAAAATGAAATCTCATGAAAAAAAATCAGGTCAGATATTCATCATACGGTCTTGGTTTATTAAAATAATCTCGTTTAACTGGTCATTCACATGAGGGCGATGTTGATACAAGTCGGCAAATTGGACCCAGTTGCAAAATAAGTTGATTTTCAAGGGAAGCTCAACTATCTCCCAGTTGAATATCCTGTTTGTGATGTGTCTGTAGAAAGACCGTGGTACGATATTCGAGATACCGGAGTATATCTTGTTGGAACAAAGGGGTAGTGATGAGCCCAGGAAAAGCGAAACCGACTGTAAAATTCCAAAGCGTCTTTAGCAACCTAATAAACCAGTGTGATATATCCGAACTGTGTATTGCAACACCTCCAGTATTGTCCTGCCCAAAACTTGTGGTGGTTTTTGTACGGCACATGCGTCCAAAGGATATATCTAAGAAATTAGCCACTCTATTCGCCCGGTAATACCAGTGTGATTCGTAAATGAGTGTATTTCGTCACGGCTTTTGCACCTCAACGTTACGCCAGGAAGTGCACAAACTGGAAAGTGAAGATAAATCGCTGTGAAGAGTTATTTTTGATCAAGCATTAACTTGGGCTGGCTGCATTTTACAGTTTTATAAGTTCATTTACCTGATATTTCTCCTAGGATTAACAACAGGCAGCACTAGCTACCTAAACCAATGACGCAGGAAGTTGGATGCTTTCTTAGTTCATTTTAGTTACGACCACCTTCTACTTTGATGACATCACTAAAACAATTGTGTATGAAGTTTTCTGCACGTTTGGAGGTTGTACTGGAATAATGACCATTTTTCTTTGTACCGATCGGATTTATGGGTAATGATCGGGTCAAGTTATCAGGTGCTATTGACGAATCATTGAGTTCATCTCTGTTAACAGTGAGTTCTAAATTGAATCTTTAAAATCTTTTGAGATTCCCCTAAGAGTTTCGTGAAGTGAAAAAATGAGATGGGAGCAGAAACAATATTGTCATTCAAGGCAACTCAACATACAGGGATGGGGAGAGCGTTAGTGGTAATTTATTGCAGCCTACTGACCAAGTAATTTAGAAAATTGTAACTTGGGAAGTATACACAGAGTGAAATGTTGTCACAAGGAATGTACTAATTGATTTAAGTCGAAAATCTGGGGCTTTGCTGCCATCGTATACAACCCAATGAACTTGAAAGAAATAAGACAGTGGGACACATTAATGGAGTGAATAATTTCAAAAAGTGATTGTGATCTTCAGAGGTTGTTTTAGAGCTTCATGGCAACCGATAAAACCTGAAAAGTGCATGTCAGGCAGTCATTGCGAGGCGCGTCTTGTGAGAATTAAGGATGGGAAAGTTTACCCATTATGCTTTGACCAATAAAACGCTGTTTGAATTAATGAAGTAATTATATAAAAAAATCAATCATTTATTCCATATGGTTCATGAAAATAAGTCAGTTCACTAGTCAACCGAAAAAACGGATCGTTAAAAAACTCCATTGGTGTTTACCGAACCCTAGACTGGTTAGAAAGTTACATATTGCGTGCTAATGATAGGTCGCAGTTTGTCACGAGAAAACGTTTATTCCTTTGGTTGTATTTTGCATTTTGAGGTGCGTTTCTTTTTAAGAAACCATTTTATCCTCGGCTTTTGGTATCTATAAACGGGAGTATAACTGGTAGACAGCCTTATCATAATGACACCCAAGAAGCTTCCGATTTATTCAGAACACACGAACTATTTATTGACCGAGGGTTGCATTGGTAAACAGAGCCGTCCATGGGTATGAAACAAACAGCTGACCAGTCTGGATACGTACTACAAGAGACAGGGGTGTCATAGTCAACGTTTAGAATGTTGACAAAGTGAATCAAAGCAAGAATTCCCAGAAAACTGAAGATAATCGGGGTTATTGTTTGGGTTCACTTTAGTTCTCAAGATGGATGGGAACATAAAGGAGTCCCTTCAAGCGACCATCTAGAAGATGCTGATATCACTAAGTATCGGTTAACAAAAGTAGCGCTATCGTCCCACCATTCTAAGTAACATATCCCAGTCAAGCAATTGCTAAACGTTTGGAACCCACTGAGACCTCATATTTTCAAAAGACTTTGGCAGACAACAGTTGTTTAGCAAAGGTTTTTGAAACTATCTCCCATTCGACTTACCTGATTCAGTATGAGCTTGTTTTAGATTATTGGCATAAATCGTTTTGTAAAGGTCATCATAAAGATTTGAAGCACAGGCCCGTTTGAAAAATCCCAAACCACAGCCACAATAGTGTAGCGCAGATTACATGAGCTAATTACATTTTAAATCAAGACTAAGTAAACATGGTTGCTCATTATGCATGATTATCTCCGTTTATTCGTTGACTGTTCAGTCGATGGACAACGCAAGCAGGGAACAAATAAAGGACAAGCGACTGTCCAACACTGGATCGGTATTGTCCACTGGTTCAGTCTGCATGTTTACACGAAGCATTAGGCTCCATATCGGTCCCTAGGTTTCATTCTTCTAAACATTTATAAACATATTTCGTTTCCCAGTACTGAACTTAGCTTGATGTCATCTTGCCTGGCCTAACCAGAGTTTACACACCGTCTAGTTTTCAGCATAAATTGTGATCGGTTTTACAGTCCCGACCTGCGCAAAAGTAATGGTAGTCTGGCCGTTATTATCCTTATTACAAAAGAAAACGAAGAAACGACTTTGGGATGTGGGTGGCCAATAATTCAAATTGGTTTCCTAGGATTTCTCACCGCATTGTGGATAGTTACTGTTTCTTGTGGCAGCCATATTCGAGTCAATTTCGGTAGTGTTCCACACTTAAAGGGTAGGCTCCCAAGTTCTTGTTAATTTCGCCGTTTTGGCTGTACTGATGTGAAAACTAACGCACCGTGATCCTGGAATATTTCAGTTGATGGTCGTTCCTGGCGTATCACCAACAACGTCATTAACAAGTGCGAATAAAATTCCATCCCTGGAGAAAAGTATGTGGTTTTTGAACATCCCATAAACCTTTTTAATTAGGAAATAGTGAGCTTAAACTAATGATTTCTTTGCTAATCTTCCAGAATTTTGTGCGTGTCGTTGATCCATGTCCCACTTGGGCGACAAAAACTTTCTTTCTCACAGAAGACATGAACAAGGAGTATGATAGTCCAACGAAAATAAAAACTGTTAGGACTGAGGTGCCCGAGGGCTTTAAAGTTGGTCCATTAGTTGGGGCATCATAGCAAATGTATTATGATTGATAGTGAGAATGCTTCTGGTTGACACGTATCACGTTCCACCACAAGTAGTGTGAGACAGACTACGACGGATGAAAAGAAAAATTTTCTATGAACTATTTTGATTACTAGAACGCTGTGCACAGCAAAATCTGTCCACTAAATGTATCAGCTGCACGCTGTTCTGCATTCAGATGACTACGCTGAAAGTTTCGCTTTATAGTTCAAGGGTGAACTTTTTCAAACTTTCCAAGCCATTGTGTCTTCAACTTAAGGCAAGTGAAGATAAGGGCTGCTGA